>NW_024704742.1:71109087-71419087 GCF_018977255.1 Callorhinchus milii
GTCCCGAAGCCTGGTGCGGGACAGTACACGAGCTGCAGAGTTCTGAATGACCTGCAGTGTGGAGGGAGGTGGCGGGAAGGCCGGCGAGGAGAGAGTTCCCATAGTCCAGCCTTGAGGTGACAAAGGCGTGGACCAGGGTTTCAGCGGCGTGAGGGGTGAGGTAGTGCTGTAGTCTGGCGATGTTCCGGAGGTGATGGAAGGCGGTGCCAGTTGTGGTGCGGATGTGAGGGAGAAAGGACAGCTCAGGGTCGAACAAAACGCCGAGGTTCCTGACTGGCTTTGAGAGGTGGAGAGTGCAGCCTTGGATGCTGATGGTGTCAGCGCCTGAGGTGCGGAGGCACTGACGTGAGCCAATCAGGAGGGCCTCGGTTTTTCGCACGTTGAGCTGAAGAAAGTTGTCTCTCGTCCAGGACTCGATGTCGGACAGGCAGACTGTCAGGACATCAGTGGTCATGGAGTTGAGGGTAGAGGAGGAAAGGTAGAGTTGGGTGTCATCCGCATACATGTGGAAGTTAACCCCATGTCTGCGGATGATGTCACCACAGGGGGAGCATATAGAGGGTGAAGAGGAGGGGACCAAGGACAAGAGCCCTGAGGGACACCACATGAGACAGTGCGGGGGACAGTGACAGTGACAGTGACAGTGGCGGACCACATTTTCAATACACATATAGATGATGGAATGGAGGGCACAGACAAGTAGGAGACCGTAGCCAGTCAAGTAGAGGCAATGGGTCGTGGGTTAGGGAGTAAGCAGGTCGGAGAGGTAGGGAGTGCCAGGACATGAAGGGATTTTATTTTTTAAATTATATTTAATAATTTCACCAGCATAGGCATGATGTGAGGAAAGAGCAAGGGAAAGGGACTAGAGTAGAAAGCTTCAGCTGGGGAGCGAGTACCAGCACAGATACGATGGGGAACGAGCAGCGGAATGGGATTACAGTAGAGAATTCCAGTGGGGGAGCGAGCCAGCATAGACACGATGGGGAACGAGCAGGGGAATGGGATTACAGTGGAGAATTCCAGTGGGAGAGCGAGCACCAGCACAGACACGATGGGAGGAACGTGTAGGGAAGGATTAGAGTAGAGAGCTTCAGTGCTGCGGGGCTCACGCCAGTGCAGACAGACAGAAAGGCCTGAGTGACCTCCTTCTGTCCTGTAAACAAACGTTGAAAGCTCTCGGTCGCCACAACTTCATCTCAGTCTCTAGTGATCTGCTGGCGGGGAATAAAGCCTGCATTTACAACAGGATAGAGGTGATTAAAGGTCGTCCATCAATGATACATTGATGAAACGGCTGCTTAATGGTTACAGCAAATGACTCCAGGACAGTCAACACTAATGAATAACATAAACCCTGCGCACAGGCAAATATAAAATTGATATGAATGATTAAATACCAGCAATTTATCCATATAACATCTCTTTTCTGCAGGCCTCCACTCCATCTAACTGATCTGTAGCTTAAGGCAAGGATGCCGTCTCCGCTCGGTCATTGGTCTCGTTCTCTCTGAACTGTTGAAGGATTTGGAAAAGAACCAACAATGTGGACTGTCAACGTGAAGGAGCGCACCGTATCGAAATGTACGACGTCCTTCCTCCCTAGGGTTCATTACCTGGCCAGCTCCTTGAAGGTCCAACAGTCTTGTTGTCAGCCTGAGAGTGAAAGATTGACTCCAGCACTGGAGTCAGGGCTGGTATGGCCACTAGTGTGTTGGCCCAGTCACAGCACCAGCCAAAGAAAACATCCCGTCCCGACCAACCCCCACCCCATCCCCAATGGCAACTCTACAAGTCTTTCTCTAACTTTCACGGCAAAGCAAGGGGGAGGCAGAACTCAGCTTGAACTTTGGTTGATAGATAGAAAGAGAGAGGGAGAGAGACAGAGAAGAAGAGACAAGAGAGAAAGAAAGAGAGAAAGAAAGAAAGAAAGAAAGAAAGAAGAAAGAAAGAAAGAAAGAAAGAAAGAAAGAAAGAAAGAAAGAGAGAATGAAAGAAAGAAAGAAAGAAAGAAAGAAAGAAAGAAAGAAAGAAAGAAAGAGAGAGAGAGAAAAAGAAAGAAGGAAAGAGAGAGAAGAGAAAAAGAAAGAAAAAAAGAAAAAGAAAGAAAAAGAAAGAAAGAAAGAATGTGATACAGAATGAAAGGGAAGAAAAAAGGAAGGAGGGAACGGAGGGAGGGAGGGAGGAATTCCATTTTTATAGCCCATTATGTATTAGAAAGTTTCAAACTGTTTCCCAGGTAGTTACTGACAAGTGTAGTGACTGTTTTTTAATGGGAGATTGTTAGTTCCAAATTGTGCATAACAGAGTTCAGCTTCAAAATCAATTGTGTAATGAATAATCGACTGCATCTGGGGATTGCCGGTCAGGACGCCGGGAGATATAGAAGCTCCCTTCTTTATTCCAATAGCGCCATGGGATCTTTAATTTCCACCTGAACAGGCACTGTGATGCACTTTGAGATGCCTCAACAACCTGATAAGGTGCTATATCAAATGCAGGATTATTATTATTTTTGAGGCTCTTTAAGAGTGGCAGAAAAAATTCTCAGGCTCTTCGATTAAATTGATTTTGAGGTCACAGAAACTCATTCGGTTATTGATTGGGGGGTTGGGGGTTGGTGCATCGATCAGTCTTGATAGATATTGATATTACAGGCAAAATGGATCGGTTTGCAGTGGTGTTGATTATTATAAATAATGATCCTTCTATTTGATATAGCGCTTTATCATGCCATTGAGATGTTTCAAAGCGCTTCACAGAATATTTTGCTAAATTAATTGACTGTATATTTTGTGGATGAAATGCGGCAGCCAATTGCGTACTGCAGTGTCCCACAAACAATTGTGGATTGAATTATTTGTGGAGGGATTATTATCTCCGTAAAAGCGATCCATCAATCAACTAACAACCGGGTTCCTACTCGCTGCTTGGTAAACAGAGGCGTGTGGAGTAAGGAAACTTGCCTAAGGTTTCGCCCCGCCTAGGAATCAAACCCAGGTCCTCTCGCTTGTGAGGCAAATGATCTAACCAATAGGCTACAGGACTCCACAGGTACCAATGATCAAGTACTGATGTGGTGACTTTCACTGTCAAGAGCAACCAGAAGCTCCATTGTCCCATTACAATACTAGACCCTCTTTGATCTCTTTAATGGCTGGTTATTGGTGACTTATCAGTGGAAATCATTGTGATAGAACCTTATCTGTAAAAACTCATACTTATTACATGTTTTTCATATTGTTGTCAGCCTGGCTCAGTCAGTACACTCTTGTTTCTGAGCCAGTGGTTCCTGCCCGATGTAGGATCTAGGCTAATACAATGCGAGGTTAGTGCTGCATTGTCGGAGGTGCCATCCTTCGGATGAGATCAGATATTAAACCAAGGCCCTGTCCGTGCCTGTTTAAGTGGATTTTAAAGATCCCACGGCACTATTCGAAAAGAGAGGGGAGTTTCTCTCTCCCAGTATCCTGGCCAACAATCCCCCAGATAAAATTGGTCACTCCTTTTGTGGGCGTTTGTGGGAAATTGATCCATTGTGTTGGAGCATCAGGCTGTGAGCTCAGAGTCCCAACGTGGGGATCAAACCCACAACCTTCAGAGTCAGAGACGAGAGCGCTACCAACTGGAGATAATAATAATCCTTGCATTTGATATAGCACCTTAACAAGTCGTTGAGTTGTATCAAAGTGCTTCACAGAATATATTGTAAAGTGAATTAACTGTAAAACTGTATTTTGTGGGAGAAACATGGCAGCCAATTGTGCATAGCAGTGTCCCAGACATATGAGAACATATGCAAAACGTGTTTAAAGTCACAAAATACACCTCGACGAGGGGGGAAGAAAAGGGGAGTGAACAGCAGTCAGGGTCTTTTCTGGGGTCCCACATGCTGATTGCCACAGAGCCTTGGAGTCGCTTTAGTGCTGAGTTTAATTTAAATCAAAGGGCAGCGATGGCGCTGAGGTAACTCAGTCTGTAAATGTTTCGAACACACTAATAATGTGGAAATTCACAAGTCTCCGTGGACTCGCTGGAGCTCCGAGGCTGCAGCAAGCTTGTGTGGGATCATGAGATCCCAGCTAATTGGAACCAGGGCCTGTAAAAGTCAGGAGCTTTAATACTCAAGTGGAACATGCAGTAAAGGTGGGCAGGGCAAGCCCACTCCCCCCGTTCTTCCCTGGGAACAGACTGTGAGTGGGAGCAGCCCACGTGAGGCTGGTTTATGCGCAGTCAGCACAGGCCCCGGCTGTAAATACTTTAATGTGGCGAGACTGTGCCATCAAGCTACCTGGAATTCGCTGGACTCCATCTTTTGGGACGGCTCAGGCTTTCTTGCGGCTCCATTTCACGTGTTCTCACTTTCGCTGACAGACAGTCTTTCTCTCATGCCCGCAATCCCTCTCGCATTCTCACGCTCTTTCACTCTCACTTCCTTGCTCACTCGTTCTCTCGCTCACACTTTCATATTCTCTCACTCTCCCGCACTATCATTGTCACTCTCTTGCACTCTCACTTTCACTCTGCCTCATTTCCTCGCTTGCTGGCTGGCTGGCTGGCTGGGTCGTGAGCTCTCACTCTCTCTTATATGCTCACTCTTGCATTCTCACTCCCTTCCTTCCTTCTTTCCTTCTTTCCTACCTACCTACCTTCCTTCCTTCCTTTTCTTCCTCTCTCTTCCTATCTTTCCTCTTTATTATTATTATACTATTAAGTGTATACTATAATACTATTAAGATAGAAACTGTGATTGTAAGATGGTCAAGTGAGATCAAAGGAGCTAAAGGAATTTTATCTTCGCCTCAAGGTGATTTTGTGATTTTTGTGTATAAAACATGTAATATATATAATTACTATATATAATAGATAAGAACACACTGTGTTACTGGGTATAACACTACTTTATATATCACAAGAGCACAAGATTGACATTGGATAAAGAAGACCCTTTGGCTCATCTGATCTCATCCCTCCAGAACACCCTCCCAACCATCCCTATTACAGCATCGAGCTGCTTTTTAAACGAGTCCTAGTATCTTGGTCTGAACACCCCCTTCCTAGTAACCCTGTTCCAGTCATTAATTCCCCTCTGGGTAAAGAAATACTTCCTGGCGTCTTTCCTGAAATTGCCCATTTACATCTCTAAACCTGTCTCATCTTGTTCTACTGTCTTGATGCATCTGAAAGTATTGATCTGGGTTTACTTTTTCAATCCCACTTATAATGTTATATATCTGGATAAGGCCCCTCTGAGTCATCTTGTCTCAAGAGCCCTAGTTTGTCTAATTGTTGCTCACAGCTCATTTCTCTAACATTGGGGGTCAGCCTCGTTACTTTCTTCTGCACTGTCCCTGTGACACAGTGAGCGACGAGTCAACTAACACCCTGGGATCTCTCTCAGCTCCTCCTTAGCAAATTTTATCCCTGGCTCAGTTATTAAAGCTCTTGTCTCTGAGTCAGAAGATTGTGGGTTCAAGCCCATTTGGGGATTTTGAACTCATATAGTCTACGCTGACACTCCAGTAAGGTGCTGGGGGGTGTTGCATTATTGGAGGTGCCGTCCTTTGGATGAGATGTTAAATCAAGGGCACATCTGTGCCTGTTCAGGTGGATGTTAAAGATTCATTGCACTATTCGAAAAGAGAAAAGTGTTTCTTCCGATGTCCTGGCTATCAAATTCCCACAAATAAGAACTGGTTGTTCACTTCATGGCTGTTTTGGGGACCTAGCTGTAAGCAAATGGGCTGCCACTTTTGCTTACAAAGTACACAGTCACTACACTTTTCAGTGTGTCCTGTGAAATGTTTGAGACATCCTCCTGATGTGAAAGGTGTCGGATCAAATTGGGAATATTATTATCCATGGAGTAAATATGTTTCCTATTCTTACTTTCTGTATGTAGTACCTTAGTTATTTGCATTCAATTTCATTTGCCAGTTATCAGCCATGTGCAAAACTTATCAAGCTCTCTTTGTAAGACTTTACTTAATAATAATGCATTTCATAACAATGTTTAATAGTAATAATACATTTCAACCACAAAATATACAGTTATTTCATTTTACAGTATATTCTGTGAAGAGCTTTGAGACATGTCAATTTTATAAGACACTGCATCAAATGAAAGGATTATTATTATTTGCTTCCCATGGTTTCACTGTTTCCCCCAACTTGATGTCATCAGCAAATCTAGCTAATAATGTACCGTGTGTTACTGGCTATAACTGTATATTATATAATAACACACTGTGTGTTACTGGCTATAACTGTATATTATATAATAACACTTTAATAATCAAAGTGCCAACCAATTTGAAATTGTATCAAAATAGTAGTAAAAATAAAAGTAAAAGCATAATAAAATGAACAAAAAAAAACTAAAAAGCAATTGAAAGGTGTGTGTGTGCTTGTGTGAAAACCCCGAAGGGTATGAATAGAGTGTGGAGAACACACGGGAGTGCTGCGTCCCTGTGTTAGAGACAACGCTTCTCACTGAGTAACATTGTCCGGGGGGCTGACAATTTGTTAAGCGTTTACCGATTTTATTTAATGCGATGTTTGCGGTCAGACATTTAAACCTAAATAAACAAATGACATGTTTTAAGGTTAATATGTCTGCGCTGCTCCAGTCACAGGGACCAGCCTGTCTGCATTTTTCCATCGCTCTTTGGCCCTCTCACATTACCTCGGAGTCTGAGGCCTGTCCCTTTCTCCCTCAGATTAATCTTTCCCTGTAACACTTTATAATTCGCCATTACAAAAGGCATTAGGGTCCCAGACTTGTTCGTGGATTCCGGCCTCCGCAGTGGAGAGGTGGGGGGAAGGGGTGAGGGAGGGGGGGATGGGAGGGGAGTGCTAAGCGAGGAAGGCCTCAACTCTGTCGCTAGGCCCCGCAACGCCCGACAGGTACTCACATCTCATCCACTGGGGGTCAGAGGGTATTCCAAAGAAAACAATGATGATTAATGAGGAAAGTAAGCTTTTGTTTCATCTCTCAGAGGCCCGGCCTGTGAGTAATTACTAAACTGATGTCCAGCCAGCCATTGAGGATTGGATAGGCTCGGTTCCACTATGGCCTGAGTTCAAACTGCTGATTGTGTTGCCCCCAATGAAGACTTCTCTGCCACGGAGCCGTGCGGCTCAAGTTTCAGATAAAGTGCTTCGGTGAATGAAAAATGAAAGTCGATTCTCGTTTATCGACTGTGCGGCAGCTCAACTCCCACCCCCTCCAAACCCCATCCCCCAATGCCTGAAATTGCAGGGATGCGGAGAACAACAGTGGTTCCAGGAAGATAAATAATATTAAAAACACTTGCATTTATATAGCACCCATCAGGCAGTGTCGCGTCCTAGAGCTCTCGACACTGGCGGAGCACGACACCGAGCCTGAGGGAGGAGATGACCATAGGCATGCTTGAAATGGAAGATCTTCAGGCAAGACTTGAAGATGGGGAAGGAAGGGGCAAAGCGGAGGGATAGAGGAAGAGTGTTCCAGACTTTCAGGGTGTAATGTCCAAAAGCACGGCCACCAATGATGGAATGGAGAGCATGAGGTACATGACGGAAGCCGGACGACGCCTCCAACAATGTAGTACTGCCTCCAGCACTACACTGGACCATCAGCTTAGACTGTGAGCTCAAAGGCAACCTTCTAACTCAGGCGCGAGAGCTACCGACTGAGCCAGGCTGGCACACAGCCTGGGGGGAGTGGGAGAGGGAAGGTTCAACACCAGAACTCTGTCAACACTGACCTGGATGATGCCACAGTAAAATGAACAAGCGAGAGGCGAGACTGAGAGGAAATACTGTATACATGTATGTATTTTTCCCCACAGACTAGGGCCGAAGTGGAACCAATTCAGAGAGAAAGCAGCTCACGATGTGATGATTAACATCTCTATCAAGGAGCTGGTGCTTAGGAACGGGGCCTCTAATGCATACGACAAGGTGCAGACCATGGAATTACAGCATCAAAACCAGTAATAATAATCATAATCCCTTACAATTCATACAACCCCTACAAACCTCACAACCTCCCAAAGTACTTCACAGAGTAACTATCAGGTGTAGTGACTGTGTAGCTTGCACACACCATTTTGCATACTTATTTGGGGGATTATTGGCTAGGACACCAGGAGAGAGAATCTCCCTTCTCTTTTCTAACAGCATCATGGGGGGAATTGGGATCAGTGTCAGCCTGACTCAGTCAGGAGCACTCTTTCTCCTCCAAATCAACAACTTGGATTTATATAGCACACTTCACGTAAGGCCGCATCTCAGAGCGTTTAACAGTCGCAGAGCCTGACACCGAGCTGGGGGAAGGGAGGAGGTGACCCTAAGCACAGTCAAAGAGGAAGCTCTTCAGTCCTAATCTAAAAGTGGGGAAGGAGGGAGCAAGGTGGAGGGATTGAGCGAGAGAGTTCCAAAGCTCCGGGGTCTGGTGGCTAAAAGCATTGCCACCAAAGGTGGAACGAAGGGGATGAGGGACAAGCAGGAAGCTGGACCCAGCAGAGCAGAGGTAGCATGCAGTAGAGTTGAGAAGAAGCAAGTCAGAAAGGTAGGGAAATGCCAGGACGTGAGACGAGTGAGAGGATCTTGAAATTGATCCGTTCGGTAATTGGGAGCCAGTGATACCCGGCGAGGACTGATGTGATGGGGATACGGAGTTTAGTGTGGGTGGTGGAGTCGGAAGATTGTGGGTTCAAGCCCTATGGTGGGACACTTCGCTCATGTTCAAGGCTAACATTCCAGTGCAGTGCTCGGGGGTGGGGGTTGAAGGGGGAAGTACCATATTGTTAGAGATGCCAATCTTTGGTTATGAGAGGATAATCAAAAACTAAATACCTGCTCAAGTGATGTTAAAGATCCTGTGGTGCTGTTTGAAAAGAGAAGAGAGTTTCTCTCTCATGGTAGCCAACGTGAGTGATAAAACTTGTCACTCACTTCATGGCTGTTTGTGTGACGTTCCTGTGCACAAATTGGTTGCTGCTTTCGCCTAGAAAATACAGTCACTACATTTTACAAAAAATCCTGTGAAGTACTTTGAGAACTTTTGTCACTGTGTTGAACTGCTATATCAAATACAAGGATTATGATTATATTTTCAATGGTTAAGGAGAGGCCTAATTGAGGTCCTTAAAATATAATAATAATATAATCCTTGCATTTGATATAGCGCTTCATCACATCTCCTAGATGTCTCAAAGGGCTTCATCGAATATATTGTTTAGAGAATTGACTGTATTTTGTGGGCAAAATGCAGCAACCAATTGCATATAGCAGTGTCCCACAAACAGTCGTGGCTTGAGTGACCAAATTTATTTTTTTGAAGGAATTATTACCCCCGGAAAGTGATCCGCCAATTGAATAACAACTGAGTTCCTACTTACTGCTAGGAATCAGAGATGTGTGGAGTAAGGAAACTTGCCTAACGTTTCGACCTGCCGGGGATTGAACCCGGGTCCTCTCGTTTGCGAGGTGACTGAGCTAACCACCATACTACAGGACTCCAGAAAAATTAGTCCATAACATGATGAGGGGCTTCCTGGGTTTGCAGGAGAAATTATTTCCATTGGTCTGTGAGTCAGTGACTAGAGGACATCAATTTAAGATAGTTAGCAAGAGAGCAAAGGGAGAGATTTTAACACATAGCGTTGTAGGGATATGGATACCCCAGCAGGGTCCCAATCATCTTTCAAGATGGAACTACAACAGCAACAACAAGATTACATTTGTATAGCGCCTTTTAAGTCGGGAGGACGACCCAATACCCTGGACAGTGTGCAACATTTCAGACCCAAGCTGGGGTCGGCGAGGGAGAAAGGAGGGGAGGGGAAGGGGAGTGACCGATGGCACGGTTGCAGAGGAGGGTCTTGAGATAGAGATAGATATCTAAAGAAAACCATATAAATACTTTGTAATTAATAATGCTGTATAATACTTCTCTTTGATATGTCAGTTTTCATGTTAGGAGAACCTCTCAAAGCGCTTTAGAGGATTCACTGTAAAATGTAGTGATTCTATCTGTGGGTGAACATGGCAGCTAATTTGGGCATAGTGACATACCCACAAACAGCCACAAAGTTATTTTATTTGGGGATTGTTGACCATGACACCAGAAGAGAGAAATGACTTCTCTTTTCGGGAAGTGCCATAAGGTCTTTAACAGCCACCTGAACAGGCAGCCGGGTTTAATGTCTCATCTGAAGGATGCCACCTCCAACAATACAGCGCTTCCCCAGCACTGCATTGGAGTGTCAGCTTAGAGGATGTGATTCCAAGTCCTGACGTGGGCCTTGAACCCACAACCTTCTGACTCAGAGGCAAGAGCGTTACCACTGAGCCAGACTAACACACAAATTTTATCTTGGTCATTGTTGATGAGGGCACTGAGAAAGAAGAAACTCCTTTCTCTTTTCACATAGGGCCGTGGGACCTTTAGCGTCCACCTGATGGGAGCTCATCAGAAGGTCTATATCTCAGACAATGCAGTGTTTCCCCCAGCACTGCATTGGAGCATCAGTCCAGACTTTCCTGAAACTCCCATCCTTGATTCCCCCCACTACACCCCCACTCCGTGCACTCCTTTATATTTTTTCTCTTATTTATCTGAATCTCTTCCAACAATCTCTCATTGATTGTACTTAAATCCATATCCAATGCCAACACTTACTCTGGGTTCAAGCACCTCCCCCACCACCCCCATATCAGGAACAGTCTAGACTGACTCTCCAACATGGAACAGGGAGGGAGAATGGATGGGGATAAGGTGCACTACATTGTCAGAAGCACCAACCTTCGGAAGTGACATTTGGTTGAGGCCCTGTCCGTGCATGTTCAGTTGGAAGTTAAAGATAATAATAATAATGCTTGCATTTGATATATCACCATTGAGATGTTTCAAAGCGCTTCAAAGAATATATTGTAAAGTGGATTGATTGCATATTTTGAAATATAAGAGACAATAAAGTGCTTCCCCAGCACTGCATTGAAGTGTTATAGAAGAGACATCTTATCACATCTAGGCTTGATTATGGCAACTCCCTGCTTGTTGGCCTTCCCAGCTCTTCTCTCCACAAGCTGCAGATCATCCAGATCTCTACAGCTTGTGTCCTCTCCTGCACCAGGTTCCATGACCCCATCACCCCAACCCTCGCCAGGCTCCACTGGCTCCCCATCCCTCAGAGGATAGAGTTCAAAATCCTCATCCTTGCCTTCAAGGCTCTCCACGGTCTTGCTCCTTCCTACCTTTGTGACCTGCTAACCCCATATCAACATGTCCGCCCCTCCACTCAACAGTCTCTGGCCTGCTCCATGGTCCCCCCGCGGGGCCCCACCATTTGGAATTCCAACTCAGAGTCCCTTTGCGTCGCTCCCTCCCTTGTCTTCTTCAAGATACGTCTCAAGACTCTTCTCTTCGACTTTGCCTTCGGCCATCCTCCTCCTCCACCTCCCCCTGATCCTATTTGAGGTATACTTTAAATGAATCGGATATATTTTGTAGGCTAAAGGTGGCAGCCAATTACACACAGCAGTATCCCACACACAGTCGTGGATTGAGTGATCTTTCACGTTGAGAAGATGTCTCATTTTGTAAATGAACGTAATAATGCTATCAACTGCAAAGAGTGTGGTTAATATTGTATTATTGTATTAGCGTATCGCTTTCCAGAGGTAACAATCCCTCAAAAAAAATTGGTCTTTAAATCCACAACTGTTTGTGGGACATGGCTGTGCGCAATTGGCTGCCGTGTTTCAAACCCAAAATACAGTCAATTTATGTGACAATTTTTTTTGTGAAGCGATATGAGATGTCTCAACAATGTGATAAGGTGCTATATCAAATGCAAGGATTACTATTATTGTTGTTTTGCAATCTGTCAGAGGGAGAGACAGACAACTTAAAGCCATGAGACAGTGTCATAACATAAGAACATAAGAATTTGCTAGACAAAAGAAGACTAAGGTCCCTCCAGGTTGCTTTCCACCATCCTAGCAGTCGCTTGACATATCGTGTCCCAAACTATATACTGTATCCCGAGATATTGATTCCTAACAGAAATCTATCTAATTTGTTCTTGAAAGAATCATCATTTTTTGCTTCCACCGTCTCCCTGGTGAATTCACTTTACAGTGTATTCTGTGAAGCACTTTGTGACGTCTTAATAATGTGATAAGCGCTATATCAAATGCGAGGATTATTATTATTATACATTCTATCAGAGACAGCTGACTGAAGACTTAAAGGCGTGAGACAGTGACATACACCTGAGTAAACAGCACAGCTAACTCACAGCAAACTATATCTGGTGATTGAGGGGCATGGGAAACGGGAAGATGAGTTGGAGACTTATGCGGAGTAGAAATATTTCCAAGAATTTTTATTTTCTGTTGCAGATAAGTCCAGTGTAACAATGTCTGACACCAGTAAAGTCCTCATCACTCCATCCATGTTACTGAAGATGTCATCGAACATGGTGACGGATTATTATCTGCCATGAAAATGATGGCGCTCACTCACACTGATCCTCTGGACATCTAAATACAATTAAACACTTGTACTGACAACAATTAAGTACTTCTATATACAGTTATCATCATTCTTCCATATGTTATTTTGCATTTTGCCCACAAAATATATCGTAGTGTACCCTGTGAAGCGCTTTGAAACGTCTCTAAGATATGATATTGCGCTATATCAAATGCAAGGATTATTATTATGTTTCAATTGCTAGTGCACTGTAGACAAAAACATGGGGGTAACAGGACTTTTTAACACCTTGTACCATATCTCATCCGAGTAACAGCACGTCCGAAAGTGCAGATGGAACTCCATCCTGAAGTCTCTCCAGCTTGTCAACAACCTTCCCCACTTTTGAAGCCCCTTAATACCTTCCTTTTTATCAGAGCTTTTGGGGGTCACCTTTAACCATCCCCACTCTTCTGAGCTCCGCCGCGCCCCCAGCCTGGGCTGCCAGCCAACTCTGTAAAGCTCTTTGAGATCTTGCCCCAATGTGAATTGCACTGTGTGAATCTAAAATTGTAGTTATTATTGCAGGCTATCTTATAATTATCACAACTTGCTTTGGACTCACCAACAAGTGGAAACAGCCTATCGACATCTACATAATTGGAGTGGAATGCGCACTCCCTCTCTCTCTCTCCTTGGAGGGACATATCTTGCTTCCTGAATTCCAGAGAGTATTGGGCACAGGTTGGCAACAGCCAAGGCTTGGGGGTCCCTTTGGTACAGTATGTGTAAAGGAGGAAGGAGTGAGTTGTGAGCAGGAGATCAATGATGAAACTGTGCCTGTGAACTTGTAAGGTGTTTTGTTTTTCAGCACAATCAAAGTTTAGGAAGAGACCTAAAGACCTGTGTCATCTTTTCTCCACCCCTGTTTATCCTCTCATTTTGGTGATATATGGCTCTCCCCCAGGAGGTGAGAGCTCAAACTGCAGAATGGGTCCATGAGAGACTGATATCCCATCAACACCCAAAGGTCATCCCGTCACAGACACCCAAAGACAAACCTAACAGTGGTTCAGTCAGCATTGCTCTCGCCTCTGGGTCAGAAGGTTTAAGCCCCACTTTGAGCCTTTGAGCTCATAGTCCAGACCGACCCTCTAGTGCAGTGCTTGGGGGGACACTGTATTATGGGAGGCTCTATCCTTTTGATGAAACGATAAACTGAGATCCTATCTGTGCCCTGTTCAGGTGGACGTTAAAGATCCCTCAAAATTTTCTCCCTGCTCAGACATCTCTGTGAAGTCCTGCAAGACCTAAGAAAAAAATTAATGAATTAGTTAATCTTTATCGCGTTGTTGAGACGTCTCAAAGCACTTCACAGAATATATTGCAATGTGGATTGACTGTGTATTTAGTGGGTGAAACATGGCAGCCAATTGTGCACAGCACTGTCCTGCAAACAGTCATGGATTGAGTAACCAAATTATTAATATATCTTTTCATTATTACCTACGATTACTAGCTCCTGAGCTCCTTGTTGGGGGAGAGAGGGGGTGGGGCAGGACAGTAAATAGAAACTACACACAGAACGAACGTCATTCAAAGTTGTATGAAATTTGTTGTCCAAATGCGTTGTTGTGAAGCTCTGAGACAACAGTAACAAGAAATGACAAGTGTGCTATCAGGAGGACATCCCAAATTCCTGGACAGTCAGGGATTTGGACCCAAGCTGGGAGATGAGATCAGGAGGGGTGGAAGGCACAGAGGGTAGGGGTAGGAGGGTGAATCAAAGGCGCTGTTAGTCATTGTGAAGCTCCAAGACGTCTGCAGGGTATGAACAACACTGTTGACATGGTGAGAGATACCTTGAGGCCTGAGCCATGGATTTGATGTCCTCCTCACTATCAAAGTGCAGTATAATAATAATCTTTATATTGGATATGGAACCTTATCATGTCTTTGAGATGTCTCAAAGCGCTTCACAGAATATACTGTGAAGTGAATTGATTGTGTTTTGTGGGCGTTGTCCTGTCTGACATAAACAACGCTGTGTGACAAGCTTGGGCTTTTAAATAATTTATCATTTTTATTGAGGTGACATTTCAACATAAAAAACAGGAGGTGTGCGTGCAAGAGAACCGAGCGGGTGTGGGGAGGCGAGTCCTTAACATCCCCTCACTGCCCCAAACCCAGCTAAAAAGATTCAAATCACATCCCAATCCATTATCTTTTCTCGTTTGTTTGAAGATGACTTTTTTACGTGATTTTTTTTGTGGGGCGGGGACATTAAGCATTTAATGTCTTAATAATGTCTTATCAATTTTCTGTCTTTTTTCTTTTGCTTAAATCACTTTCCCTCTCTCTCTTTCATCTCTTTCCCCTTATTGGTGAGTGTACACCCAGCGATTGCCTTCTCTCTGCCTCTTTCTCACCATGACACAGTTTGCGAATCACACGTTTGGCTATTTTTTTGAGGCAGACCAAATGTTGAAAGCGGGATTTGCATTTGAAAGTGACTGTATGTGTGTGTGTGTGTGTGGGTGGAGGAGAGCGAAGGTTGATAGCACTGAATGGCGATGCCTGGGGTGAAGTAGTGAGACACGTGTGCAGAGAGCTACTACGAGTGATATCTTTGCTAATCTCAATGTCAGTTTAACTTCTTCACTCCCCAAGTGGAAACATTGCTATCTGTCCTGGTCTTTCGGGCTGACAAACCATTTCCCAAATTTCACATCAGCCAGAATTAGGGACAAGCCTTCAATCCACTCTTAATTAAAAAGCCGGTTTTCAAGCTTAAACTTAAGAAACCAAAATTAATAATAAATAATCCTTGCATTTGATGTAACACTTTTCACATGGGGTGGATGTTTCAAAGTACTCCACAGGAAACATTAAAAAGTGTGGTGACCATATTTTTGTAGGCAAACGCAGCTGCCAATTTGTACACAGCAACATCCCACAAACAGGCATGGAGTGAGTGATCAATTTTCTGGCAGATTATTAGCCAGGATACCAGAAGAGAGAAACTTCCTCCTCCTTTTGAACAGCATCGCAGAGATCTTTAACGACCGCCTCAACAGGCACAAACAGGATCTTGGTTTAATGCTTCATCTGAAGGACGTCGCCTCCGACAATGCAGCACTCCTCCCAGCCCTGCACTGGAGTATCAGCCCGGACTGTGAGCTCAAAGTCACGACTTCGGGCTTGAACCACAACCTTCTGACTCTGAGGCGAAAGCACTACCGGCATGTCTTAATTGCTCCAAATGAAGAATTGTGATTAGTTCTTCACAGCTATCTCCTGTGAAAATGTTTTGACACATTTCAATCTTATCAGCAGTGTGGCAAAGACCAGGACTATTATTATTATCATTTTATATTTCAGGACAAAATGGTTCTATAAGCTAGGTCTAGGGGTAATTTTTTGGCCTAAGAAGCCTTCAAGCTACAATAATTTACATTTATATACAGTTGTGCCTCTCACATTTGGAGGACATCTCAAAGCACTTCAGAAAAAGGGATTTCCACCATTAATAACAATAATCCTTACATTTGATATAGCACCTTATCGGTTTGTTATGGCGTCCAGTGCATTGGGATGTCCTTCCGACTTGAAAGGCGCTATACAAATGTAAATGTGTTGTTGTTGTTGGTGTTGCTGTCTCAAAGTGCTTCACAGAATATACTGTAAAGTGAGTTGACTGTACATTTTATGGGCGAAATGCAACAGCTAATTGCACACAGCAGTGTCCCACAAACAGTCATCGATTGAGTGATCAAATTATTATTTTTTAAATTATTTTTTGTGGGAGAGATGATTACTCCTGGAAAGTGATCCGTCAATCTACTAACAACTGGGTTCATACTTACTGCTTGGTAAACAACAACAACAACAACAACAACACCAACAAGATTACATTTGACAGAGACATGTAGGGTAAGGAAACTTGCCTAATATTTCGCCTCAACTGGGAATTGTGACGCAAGCACACTGACCACTGTCCTACGGATTTAAGTCTTCGTATATGAGCTATAGAAAGTTCCATTGTCATTTCGTCCGCCCCCTCTCCTCTCCGCCCGCCCCCAGAATGGTCAGACAATTGAACCTTGTAAATAAAAAACCTGTAAGCGTACAGATGGGACAGATTACCAAGCGTAAAGGACAGGTTTAAAGAGGGGCAAGAACTGAGGAACAGATGTTACAAATTCGCTCATTCATCTTTGGTGATACAGGTTCAACTGCAGGCCAGACATGGGTGTGGGTTCCTACCTCTGTCTGGGAGTTAAAGGTCAGGGGGAACAGCGCTTTGGCACCGTGAAGTCAGTTTGAGACACGGGGAGAGAGAGAGAGAAAGAGAGGGAAAACCAGATGGAAAATAGAGAAAAAGGAGTAAGTGAGAGTGAGAGAAATAGAATATGAGAGGAGTGAGTGAGAGGGAGCGAGAGAAAGAAAGAATGAGTGACAGAGCGCGAGAGAGAAGAGGAAGAAAACGAGGGAGGCAGAAAATGAGAAAAAATGAGAGTAAGTGAGAGTGAGAGAAAAAGAATGAGAGAATGAGAGGAGAGAGAAAGAGACAGAGAGAATGAGAATGAGAGAGAGAGAGAGAAAGAGAGGGAAAGAGGAAGAGAATGAGTGAGAAAAAGAAATAAAGAGAGAGAGAGAGGACGAGAGAGAGAGAGAAAGAGACAATGAGAGAAAATATATAAAGTCAGAGTGAGAAATTTTATTCGGGGAATTGTTGGCCAAGACACTGGGAAAGAGAAACTCCCTTTTCCTTTCGAATAGTGTCATAGGTTCCTTAACTTCCCACCCGAAGGACAGCGCTTCCGACAATGCAACACACCCCCAGCACTGCATTGCAGCATCTCTTTAGACTGTGTGATTTCAAGTCCCAACGTGGGCCTTGAATCCATAACCTTCTGATTCAGAGGCGAGAATGCTACCACTGAATGAGATTATGTGTGTGTGTGTGAGAGAGAATGAGATTGTGTGAGTGTGTGTGAGAGAGAATGAGACTGTGTGAGTGTGAGAGAGAATGAGATTATATGTGTGTGTGAGAGAGAATGAGATTGTGTGAGTGTGTGTGAGAGAGAATGAGACTGTGAGTGTGAGAGAGAGAATGAGATTATGTGTGTGTGAGAGAGAATGAGATTGTATGAGTGTGTGTGAAAGAATGAGATTGTGTGTGTGTGTGAGAGAGAATGAGATTGTGTTTGTGAGTGTGTGTGAGAAAGAGAATGAGATTATGTGAGCGTGTGTGAGAGATAATGGGACTGTGTGTGTATGAGAGAGAGAATGAGTTTATAAATAAATAATAATATAATCCTTGCATTTGATATAGCGCTTCATCACATCTCCTAGACATCTCAACGCACTTTGCAGCATATACTATAAAGTGAATTGACTGTATATTTTGTGCGCGAAATGCGGCAGCCAATTTGCGCACAACTGTGTCCCAAAACAGTCATGGATTGAAGTGACCAAATGATTATTATTATTTTTGAAGGGATTATTACCCCGGAAAGCGATCCGCCAATCGACCAGCAACCAGGTTCCTACTTACTGCTAGGTAAACAGAAGCGTGTGGAGTAATTAAATTTGCTTAAGGTTTCTCCCTGCCCGATAATCAAACCCGAATCCTCTCGCTTGAGAGAATGAGATTATGTGTGTGAGTGTATGTGTGTGAGAATATGTGTGTGAGCGAGTGTGTGTGTGATTATGTGTGAGAGTGAGTGTGTGCGTCATTAAATGTGTAAGTGTGTAGCTTATAAGTAGAGAGCACTATTGTCTAACTCTGAGATCAACAAGAAACCAGTGAGATGCGTGTTACACTGAAACCACCTCAGATCTTAACCACATTTTCCTCTCTCACAGGTGATAACATACGCTGACGGTCAGGGGGTGCAAAATAGGCAGCGCGTTTTTCCCAAGTTAGAGAGGCACTGAGATTACACACTGAGAAAGAGACCATTAACACAGCCTGGCCAAGGGGAGAGGGAGCTGTTACCTGAATATTGGGCAGTACTATTAAATGCAAGGATTTTATTATAATCCCAGTGAGACTGGGTAACACAACATAAACCAGAGAGACACAGTCACACAGACAGGCATGGGAAAAAGAGAGAAAGAGAAAAAAGGGGTGAGAGAGAATGAAAGAGTGCAAGAGGAAATAAAGATAGATAGATGTGGGAGAGAGAGAGAAAAAGATGAATAGAGAGACATTGGAAAGAGAAAGAGAGAATAATATATATATATATATATATATAGAGAGAGAGAGATGTGGGGAAAAGAAAGAAAGAAAGAAAGAAAGAAAAAGGAAGGAAGGAAGGAAGGAAGAAAGAAAGAAAGAAAGAAAGAGACATAGAAAAAAGATGAGTAAATGAAGATAGAAAGAGAAGTGAAAGAGAAAGAGTGAATTAGAGAGAAAATGAGATAGATGAGAAAGGAGAGAAGATGTGAAGATCTTTTCTGGAAGACAGAGGGAGAGAAAGGCAGAAGAAAGGAAAAAAGGGCAAGAAAGAGGCCAGAGTAGAGAAAAGAGAAAAAGAGGAGTGAGTGAAGAACACATGGAGATGAAGGAAGTGTGAGAGGGGAGAAAAAACAGGGGGAAGAAGTGACAGAGAGAAAGATAAGAAAAGTCAACAAAGTACTGTAAAAGGAGGGAAATCGCCTCCCCACACCCGCTCGGTTCTCTTGCACGCACACCTCCTGTTTTTTATGTTGAAATGTCACCTCAATAAAAATGATAAATTATTTAAAAGCCCAAGCTTGTCACACAGCGTTGTTTATGTCAGACAGGACAACGCCCACAAAACACAATCAATTCACTTCACAGTATATTCTGTGAAGCGCTTTGAGACATCTCAAAGACATGATAAGGTTCCATATCCAATATAAAGATTATTATTATACTGCACTTTGATAGTGAGGAGGACATCAAATCCATGGCTCAGGCCTCAAGGTATCTCTCACCATGTCAACAGTGTTGTTCATACCCTGCAGACGTCTTGGAGCTTCACAATAACTAACAGCGCCTTTGATTCACCCTCCTACCCCTACCCTCTGTGCCTTCCACCCCTCCTGATCTCATCTCCCAGCTTGGGTCCAAATCCCTGACTGTCCAGCAATTTGGGATGTCCTCCTGATGTGACACTTGTCATTTCTTGTTACTGTTGTCTCAGAGCTTCACAACAACGCATTTGGACAACAAATTTCATACAACTTTGAATGACGTTCGTTCTGTGTGTAGTTTCTATTTACTGTCCTGCCCCCACCCCCCTCTCTCCCCCAACAAGGAGCTCAGGAGCTAGTAATCGTAGGTAATAATGAAAAGATATATTAATAATTTGGTTACTCAATCCATGACTGTTTGCAGGACAGTGCTGTGCACAAT
Source organism: Callorhinchus milii (assembly GCF_018977255.1). Lineage (NCBI taxonomy): Eukaryota > Metazoa > Chordata > Chondrichthyes > Chimaeriformes > Callorhinchidae > Callorhinchus > Callorhinchus milii. The sequence continues at coordinate 71,128,947 of NW_024704742.1, forward strand.
TGGCTGCCATGTTTCACCCACTAAATACACAGTCAATCCACATTGCAATATATTCTGTGAAGTGCTTTGAGACGTCTCAACAACGCGATAAAGATTAACTAATTCATTAATTTTTTTCTTAGGTCTTGCAGGACTTCACAGAGATGTCTGAGCAGGGAGAAAATTTTGAGGGATCTTTAACGTCCACCTGAACAGGGCACAGATAGGATCTCAGTTTATCGTTTCATCAAAAGGATAGAGCCTCCCATAATACAGTGTCCCCCCAAGCACTGCACTAGAGGGTCGGTCTGGACTATGAGCTCAAAGGCTCAAAGTGGGGCTTAAACCTTCTGACCCAGAGGCGAGAGCAATGCTGACTGAACCACTGTTAGGTTTGTCTTTGGGTGTCTGTGACGGGATGACCTTTGGTGTTGATGGGATATCAGTCTCTCATGGACCCATTCTGCAGTTTGAGCTCTCACCTCCTGGGGGAGAGCCATATATCACCAAAATGAGAGGATAAACAGGGGTGGAGAAAAGATGACACAGGTCTTTAGGTCTCTTCCTAAACTTTGATTGTGCTGAAAAACAAAACACCTTACAAGTTCACAGGCACAGTTTCATCATTGATCTCCTGCTCACAACTCACTCCTTCCTCCTTTACACATACTGTACCAAAGGGACCCCCAAGCCTTGGCTGTTGCCAACCTGTGCCCAATACTCTCTGGAATTCAGGAAGCAAGATATGTCCCTCCAAGGAGAGAGAGAGAGGGAGTGCGCATTCCACTCCAATTATGTAGATGTCGATAGGCTGTTTCCACTTGTTGGTGAGTCCAAAGCCAGTTGTGATAATTATAAGATAGCCTGCAATAATAACTACAATTTTAGATTCACACAGTGCAATTCACATTGGGGCAAGATCTCAAAGAGCTTTACAGAGTTGGCTGGCAGCCCAGGCTGGGGGCGCGGCGGAGCTCAGAAGAGTGGGGGATGGTTAAAGGTGACCCCCAAAAGCTCTGATAAAAAGGAAGGTATTAAGGGGCTTCAAAAGTGGGGAAGGTTGTTGACAAGCTGGAGAGACTTCAGGATGGAGTTCCATCTGCACTTTCGGACGTGCTGTTACTCGGATGAGATATGGTACAAGGTGTTAAAAAGTCCTGTTACCCCCATGTTTTTGTCTACAGTGCACTAGCAATTGAAACATAATAATAATCCTTGCATTTGATATAGCGCAATATCATATCTTCGAGACGTTTCAAAGCGCTTCACAGGGTACACTGACGATATATTTTGTGGGCAAAATGCAAAATAACATATGGAAGAATGATGATAACTGTATATAGAAGTACTTAATTGTTGTCAGTACAAGTGTTTAATTGTATTTAGATGTCCAGAGGATCAGTGTGAGTGAGCGCCATCATTTTCATGGCAGATAATAATCCGTCACCATGTTCGATGACATCTTCAGTAACATGGATGGAGTGATGAGGACTTTACTGGTGTCAGACATTGTTACACTGGACTTATCTGCAACAGAAAATAAAAATTCTTGGAAATATTTCTACTCCGCATAAGTCTCCAACTCATCTTCCCGTTTCCCATGCCCCTCAATCACCAGATATAGTTTGCTGTGAGTTAGCTGTGCTGTTTACTCAGGTGTATGTCACTGTCTCACGCCTTTAAGTCTTCAGTCAGCTGTCTCTGATAGAATGTATAATAATAATAATCCTCGCATTTGATATAGCGCTTATCACATTATTAAGACGTCACAAAGTGCTTCACAGAATACACTGTAAAGTGAATTCACCAGGGAGACGGTGGAAGCAAAAAATGATGATTCTTTCAAGAACAAATTAGATAGATTTCTGTTAGGAATCAATATCTCGGGATACAGTATATAGTTTGGGACACGATATGTCAAGCGACTGCTAGGATGGTGGAAAGCAACCTGGAGGGACCTTAGTCTTCTTTTGTCTAGCAAATTCTTATGTTCTTATGTTATGACACTGTCTCATGGCTTTAAGTTGTCTGTCTCTCCCTCTGACAGATTGCAAAACAACAATAATAGTAATCCTTGCATTTGATATAGCACCTTATCACATTGTTGAGACATCTCATATCGCTTCACAAAAAAAATTGTCACATAAATTGACTGTATTTTGGGTTTGAAACACGGCAGCCAATTGCGCACAGCCATGTCCCACAAACAGTTGTGGATTTAAAGACCAATTTTTTTTGAGGGATTGTTACCTCTGGAAAGCGATACGCTAATACAATAATACAATATTAACCACACTCTTTGCAGTTGATAGCATTATTACGTTCATTTACAAAATGAGACATCTTCTCAACGTGAAAGATCACTCAATCCACGACTGTGTGTGGGACACTGCTGTGTGTAATTGGCTGCCACCTTTAGCCTACAAAATATATCCGATTCATTTAAAGTATACCTCAAATAGGATCAGGGGGAGGTGGAGGAGGAGGATGGCCGAAGGCAAAGTCGAAGAGAAGAGTCTTGAGACGTATCTTGAAGAAGACAAGGGAGGGAGCGACGCAAAGGGACTCTGAGTTGGAATTCCAAATGGTGGGGCCCCGCGGGGGGACCATGGAGCAGGCCAGAGACTGTTGAGTGGAGGGGCGGACATGTTGATATGGGGTTAGCAGGTCACAAAGGTAGGAAGGAGCAAGACCGTGGAGAGCCTTGAAGGCAAGGATGAGGATTTTGAACTCTATCCTCTGAGGGATGGGGAGCCAGTGGAGCCTGGCGAGGGTTGGGGTGATGGGGTCATGGAACCTGGTGCAGGAGAGGACACAAGCTGTAGAGATCTGGATGATCTGCAGCTTGTGGAGAGAAGAGCTGGGAAGGCCAACAAGCAGGGAGTTGCCATAATCAAGCCTAGATGTGATAAGATGTCTCTTCTATAACACTTCAATGCAGTGCTGGGGAAGCACTTTATTGTCTCTTATATTTCAAAATATGCAATCAATCCACTTTACAATATATTCTTTGAAGCGCTTTGAAACATCTCAATGGTGATATATCAAATGCAAGCATTATTATTATTATCTTTAACTTCCAACTGAACATGCACGGACAGGGCCTCAACCAAATGTCACTTCCGAAGGTTGGTGCTTCTGACAATGTAGTGCACCTTATCCCCATCCATTCTCCCTCCCTGTTCCATGTTGGAGAGTCAGTCTAGACTGTTCCTGATATGGGGGTGGTGGGGGAGGTGCTTGAACCCAGAGTAAGTGTTGGCATTGGATATGGATTTAAGTACAATCAATGAGAGATTGTTGGAAGAGATTCAGATAAATAAGAGAAAAAATATAAAGGAGTGCACGGAGTGGGGGTGTAGTGGGGGGAATCAAGGATGGGAGTTTCAGGAAAGTCTGGACTGATGCTCCAATGCAGTGCTGGGGGAAACACTGCATTGTCTGAGATATAGACCTTCTGATGAGCTCCCATCAGGTGGACGCTAAAGGTCCCACGGCCCTATGTGAAAAGAGAAAGGAGTTTCTTCTTTCTCAGTGCCCTCATCAACAATGACCAAGATAAAATTTGTGTGTTAGTCTGGCTCAGTGGTAACGCTCTTGCCTCTGAGTCAGAAGGTTGTGGGTTCAAGGCCCACGTCAGGACTTGGAATCACATCCTCTAAGCTGACACTCCAATGCAGTGCTGGGGAAGCGCTGTATTGTTGGAGGTGGCATCCTTCAGATGAGACATTAAACCCGGCTGCCTGTTCAGGTGGCTGTTAAAGACCTTATGGCACTTCCCGAAAAGAGAAGTCATTTCTCTCTTCTGGTGTCATGGTCAACAATCCCCAAATAAAATAACTTTGTGGCTGTTTGTGGGTATGTCACTATGCCCAAATTAGCTGCCATGTTCACCCACAGATAGAATCACTACATTTTACAGTGAATCCTCTAAAGCGCTTTGAGAGGTTCTCCTAACATGAAAACTGACATATCAAAGAGAAGTATTATACAGCATTATTAATTACAAAGTATTTATATGGTTTTCTTTAGATATCTATCTCTATCTCAAGACCCTCCTCTGCAACCGTGCCATCGGTCACTCCCCTTCCCCTCCCCTCCTTTCTCCCTCGCCGACCCCAGCTTGGGTCTGAAATGTTGCACACTGTCCAGGGTATTGGGTCGTCCTCCCGACTTAAAAGGCGCTATACAAATGTAATCTTGTTGTTGCTGTTGTAGTTCCATCTTGAAAGATGATTGGGACCCTGCTGGGGTATCCATATCCCTACAACGCTATGTGTTAAAATCTCTCCCTTTGCTCTCTTGCTAACTATCTTAAATTGATGTCCTCTAGTCACTGACTCACAGACCAATGGAAATAATTTCTCCTGCAAACCCAGGAAGCCCCTCATCATGTTATGGACTAATTTTTCTGGAGTCCTGTAGCATAGTAGTTAGGGCACTCGTCTCGCGAGGACCCGGGTTCGATTCCCAGATGGGGCGAAACCTTAGACAATTTTCCTTACTCCACATGTCTCTATTTACCTAGCAGTAAGTAGGAACCCAGTTGTTAGTCAATTGACGGATTGGTTTCAGAGGGTAATAATCCCTTCAAAAAAAAATAATATTAATTTGGTCACTCAATCCATGACTGTTTGTGGGACACAGCTGTGCGCAATTGGATGCTGTGTTTTGCCCACAAATGCTTACAATATATTCTGTGAAGCGCTTTGAGACATCTCAATGAAGTGATAAGCTATATCAAATGCAAGGATTATTATTATTATTATATTTTAAGGACCTCAATTAGGCCTCTCCTTAACCATTGAAAATATAATCATAATCCTTGTATTTGATATAGCAGTTCAACACAGTGACAAAAGTTCTCAAAGTACTTCACAGGATTTTATTGTAAAATGTAGTGACTGTATTTTCTAGGCGAAAGCAGCAACCAATTTGTGCACAGGAACGTCACACAAACAGCCATGAAGTGAGTGACAAGTTTTATCACTCACGTTGGCTACCATGAGAGAGAAACTCTCTTCTCTTTTCAAACAGCACCACAGGATCTTTAACATCACTTGAGCAGGTATTTAGTTTTTGATTATCCTCTCATAACCAAAGATTGGCATCTCTAACAATATGGTACTTCCCCCTTCAACCCCCACCCCCGAGCACTGCACTGGAATGTTAGCCTTGAACATGAGCGAAGTGTCCCACCATAGGGCTTGAACCCACAATCTTCCGACTCCACCACCCACACTAAACTCCGTATCCCCATCACATCAGTCCTCGCCGGGTATCACTGGCTCCCAATTACCGAACGGATCAATTTCAAGATCCTCTCACTCGTCTCACGTCCTGGCATTTCCCTACCTTTCTGACTTGCTTCTTCTCAACTCTACTGCATGCTACCTCTGCTCTGCTGGGTCCAGCTTCCTGCTTGTCCCTCATCCCCTTCGTTCCACCTTTGGTGGCAATGCTTTTAGCCACCAGACCCCGGAGCTTTGGAACTCTCTCGCTCAATCCCTCCACCTTGCTCCCTCCTTCCCCACTTTTAGATTAGGACTGAAGAGCTTCCTCTTTGACTGTGCTTAGGGTCACCTCCTCCCTTCCCCCAGCTCGGTGTCAGGCTCTGCGACTGTTAAACGCTCTGAGATGCGGCCTTACGTGAAGTGTGCTATATAAATCCAAGTTGTTGATTTGGAGGAGAAAGAGTGCTCCTGACTGAGTCAGGCTGACACTGATCCCAATTCCCCCCATGATGCTGTTAGAAAAGAGAAGGGAGATTCTCTCTCCTGGTGTCCTAGCCAATAATCCCCCAAATAAGTATGCAAAATGGTGTGTGCAAGCTACACAGTCACTACACCTGATAGTTACTCTGTGAAGTACTTTGGGAGGTTGTGAGGTTTGTAGGGGTTGTATGAATTGTAAGGGATTATGATTATTATTACTGGTTTTGATGCTGTAATTCCATGGTCTGCACCTTGTCGTATGCATTAGAGGCCCCGTTCCTAAGCACCAGCTCCTTGATAGAGATGTTAATCATCACATCGTGAGCTGCTTTCTCTCTGAATTGGTTCCACTTCGGCCCTAGTCTGTGGGGAAAATATACATACATGTATACAGTATTTCCTCTCAGTCTCGCCTCTCGCTTGTTCATTTTACTGTGGCATCATCCAGGTCAGTGTTGACAGAGTTCTGGTGTTGAACCTTCCCTCTCCCACTCCCCCCAGGCTGTGTGCCAGCCTGGCTCAGTCGGTAGCTCTCGCGCCTGAGTTAGAAGGTTGCCTTTGAGCTCACAGTCTAAGCTGATGGTCCAGTGTAGTGCTGGAGGCAGTACTACATTGTTGGAGGCGTCGTCCGGCTTCCGTCATGTACCTCATGCTCTCCATTCCATCATTGGTGGCCGTGCTTTTGGACATTACACCCTGAAAGTCTGGAACACTCTTCCTCTATCCCTCCGCTTTGCCCCTTCCTTCCCCATCTTCAAGTCTTGCCTGAAGATCTTCCATTTCAAGCATGCCTATGGTCATCTCCTCCCTCAGGCTCGGTGTCGTGCTCCGCCAGTGTCGAGAGCTCTAGGACGCGACACTGCCTGATGGGTGCTATATAAATGCAAGTGTTTTTAATATTATTTATCTTCCTGGAACCACTGTTGTTCTCCGCATCCCTGCAATTTCAGGCATTGGGGGATGGGGTTTGGAGGGGGTGGGAGTTGAGCTGCCGCACAGTCGATAAACGAGAATCGACTTTCATTTTTCATTCACCGAAGCACTTTATCTGAAACTTGAGCCGCACGGCTCCGTGGCAGAGAAGTCTTCATTGGGGGCAACACAATCAGCAGTTTGAACTCAGGCCATAGTGGAACCGAGCCTATCCAATCCTCAATGGCTGGCTGGACATCAGTTTAGTAATTACTCACAGGCCGGGCCTCTGAGAGATGAAACAAAAGCTTACTTTCCTCATTAATCATCATTGTTTTCTTTGGAATACCCTCTGACCCCCAGTGGATGAGATGTGAGTACCTGTCGGGCGTTGCGGGGCCTAGCGACAGAGTTGAGGCCTTCCTCGCTTAGCACTCCCCTCCCATCCCCCCCCTCCCTCACCCCTTCCCCCCACCTCTCCACTGCGGAGGCCGGAATCCACGAACAAGTCTGGGACCCTAATGCCTTTTGTAATGGCGAATTATAAAGTGTTACAGGGAAAGATTAATCTGAGGGAGAAAGGGACAGGCCTCAGACTCCGAGGTAATGTGAGAGGGCCAAAGAGCGATGGAAAAATGCAGACAGGCTGGTCCCTGTGACTGGAGCAGCGCAGACATATTAACCTTAAAACATGTCATTTGTTTATTTAGGTTTAAATGTCTGACCGCAAACATCGCATTAAATAAAATCGGTAAACGCTTAACAAATTGTCAGCCCCCCGGACAATGTTACTCAGTGAGAAGCGTTGTCTCTAACACAGGGACGCAGCACTCCCGTGTGTTCTCCACACTCTATTCATACCCTTCGGGGTTTTCACACAAGCACACACACACCTTTCAATTGCTTTTTAGTTTTTTTTTGTTCATTTTATTATGCTTTTACTTTTATTTTTACTACTATTTTGATACAATTTCAAATTGGTTGGCACTTTGATTATTAAAGTGTTATTATATAATATACAGTTATAGCCAGTAACACACAGTGTGTTATTATATAATATACAGTTATAGCCAGTAACACACGGTACATTATTAGCTAGATTTGCTGATGACATCAAGTTGGGGGAAACAGTGAAACCATGGGAAGCAAATAATAATAATCCTTTCATTTGATGCAGTGTCTTATAAAATTGACATGTCTCAAAGCTCTTCACAGAATATACTGTAAAATGAAATAACTGTATATTTTGTGGTTGAAATGTATTATTACTATTAAACATTGTTATGAAATGCATTATTATTAAGTAAAGTCTTACAAAGAGAGCTTGATAAGTTTTGCACATGGCTGATAACTGGCAAATGAAATTGAATGCAAATAACTAAGGTACTACATACAGAAAGTAAGAATAGGAAACATATTTACTCCATGGATAATAATATTCCCAACATTTGATCCGACACCTTTCACATCAGGAGGATGTCTCAAACATTTCACAGGACACACTGAAAAGTGTAGTGACTGTGTACTTTGTAAGCAAAAGTGGCAGCCCATTTGCTTACAGCTAGGTCCCCAAAACAGCCATGAAGTGAACAACCAGTTCTTATTTGTGGGAATTTGATAGCCAGGACATCGGAAGAAACACTTTTCTCTTTTCGAATAGTGCAATGAATCTTTAACATCCACCTGAACAGGCACAGATGTGCCCTTGATTTAACATCTCATCCAAAGGACGGCACCTCCAATAATGCAACACCCCCCAGCACCTTACTGGAGTGTCAGCGTAGACTATATGAGTTCAAAATCCCCAAATGGGGCTTGAACCCACAATCTTCTGACTCAGAGACAAGAGCTTTAATAACTGAGCCAGGGATAAAATTTGCTAAGGAGGAGCTGAGAGAGATCCCAGGGTGTTAGTTGACTCGTCGCTCACTGTGTCACAGGGACAGTGCAGAAGAAAGTAACGAGGCTGACCCCCAATGTTAGAGAAATGAGCTGTGAGCAACAATTAGACAAACTAGGGCTCTTGAGACAAGATGACTCAGAGGGGCCTTATCCAGATATATAACATTATAAGTGGGATTGAAAAAGTAAACCCAGATCAATACTTTCAGATGCATCAAGACAGTAGAACAAGATGAGACAGGTTTAGAGATGTAAATGGGCAATTTCAGGAAAGACGCCAGGAAGTATTTCTTTACCCAGAGGGGAATTAATGACTGGAACAGGGTTACTAGGAAGGGGGTGTTCAGACCAAGATACTAGGACTCGTTTAAAAAGCAGCTCGATGCTGTAATAGGGATGGTTGGGAGGGTGTTCTGGAGGGATGAGATCAGATGAGCCAAAGGGTCTTCTTTATCCAATGTCAATCTTGTGCTCTTGTGATATATAAAGTAGTGTTATACCCAGTAACACAGTGTGTTCTTATCTATTATATATAGTAATTATATATATTACATGTTTTATACACAAAAATCACAAAATCACCTTGAGGCGAAGATAAAATTCCTTTAGCTCCTTTGATCTCACTTGACCATCTTACAATCACAGTTTCTATCTTAATAGTATTATAGTATACACTTAATAGTATAATAATAATAAAGAGGAAAGATAGGAAGAGAGAGGAAGAAAAGGAAGGAAGGAAGGTAGGTAGGTAGGAAAGAAGGAAAGAAGGAAGGAAGGGAGTGAGAATGCAAGAGTGAGCATATAAGAGAGAGTGAGAGCTCACGACCCAGCCAGCCAGCCAGCCAGCAAGCGAGGAAATGAGGCAGAGTGAAAGTGAGAGTGCAAGAGAGTGACAATGATAGTGCGGGAGAGTGAGAGAATATGAAAGTGTGAGCGAGAGAACGAGTGAGCAAGGAAGTGAGAGTGAAAGAGCGTGAGAATGCGAGAGGGATTGCGGGCATGAGAGAAAGACTGTCTGTCAGCGAAAGTGAGAACACGTGAAATGGAGCCGCAAGAAAGCCTGAGCCGTCCCAAAAGATGGAGTCCAGCGAATTCCAGGTAGCTTGATGGCACAGTCTCGCCACATTAAAGTATTTACAGCCGGGGCCTGTGCTGACTGCGCATAAACCAGCCTCACGTGGGCTGCTCCCACTCACAGTCTGTTCCCAGGGAAGAACGGGGGGAGTGGGCTTGCCCTGCCCACCTTTACTGCATGTTCCACTTGAGTATTAAAGCTCCTGACTTTTACAGGCCCTGGTTCCAATTAGCTGGGATCTCATGATCCCACACAAGCTTGCTGCAGCCTCGGAGCTCCAGCGAGTCCACGGAGACTTGTGAATTTCCACATTATTAGTGTGTTCGAAACATTTACAGACTGAGTTACCTCAGCGCCATCGCTGCCCTTTGATTTAAATTAAACTCAGCACTAAAGCGACTCCAAGGCTCTGTGGCAATCAGCATGTGGGACCCCAGAAAAGACCCTGACTGCTGTTCACTCCCCTTTTCTTCCCCCCTCGTCGAGGTGTATTTTGTGACTTTAAACACGTTTTGCATATGTTCTCATATGTCTGGGACACTGCTATGCACAATTGGCTGCCATGTTTCTCCCACAAAATACAGTTTTACAGTTAATTCACTTTACAATATATTCTGTGAAGCACTTTGATACAACTCAACGACTTGTTAAGGTGCTATATCAAATGCAAGGATTATTATTATCTCCAGTTGGTAGCGCTCTCGTCTCTGACTCTGAAGGTTGTGGGTTTGATCCCCACGTTGGGACTCTGAGCTCACAGCCTGATGCTCCAACACAATGGATCAATTTCCCACAAACGCCCACAAAAGGAGTGACCAATTTTATCTGGGGGATTGTTGGCCAGGATACTGGGAGAGAGAAACTCCCCTCTCTTTTCGAATAGTGCCGTGGGATCTTTAAAATCCACTTAAACAGGCACGGACAGGGCCTCGGTTTAATATCTGATCTCATCCGAAGGATGGCACCTCCGACAATGCAGCACTAACCCCCAGCATTGTATTAGCCTAGATCCTACATCGGGCAGGAACCACTGGCTCAGAAACAAGAGTGTACTGACTGAGCCAGGCTGACAACAATATGAAAAACATGTAATAAGTATGAGTTTTTACGGATAAGGTTCTATCACAATGATTTCCACTGATAAGTCACCAATAACCAGCCATTAAAGAGATCAAAGAGGGTCTAGTATTGTAATGGGACAATGGAGCTTCTGGTTGCTCTTGACAGTGAAAGTCACCACATCAGTACTTGATCATTGGTACCTGTGGAGTCCTGTAGCCTATTGGTTAGATCATTTGCCTCACAAGCGAGAGGACCTGGGTTTGATTCCTAGGCGGGGCGAAACCTTAGGCAAGTTTCCTTACTCCACACGCCTCTGTTTACCAAGCAGCGAGTAGGAACCCGGTTGTTAGTTGATTGATGGATCGCTTTTACGGAGATAATAATCCCTCCACAAATAATTCAATCCACAATTGTTTGTGGGACACTGCAGTACGCAATTGGCTGCCGCATTTCATCCACAAAATATACAGTCAATTAATTTAGCAAAATATTCTGTGAAGCGCTTTGAAACATCTCAATGGCATGATAAAGCGCTATATCAAATAGAAGGATCATTATTTATAATAATCAACACCACTGCAAACCGATCCATTTTGCCTGTAATATCAATATCTATCAAGACTGATCGATGCACCAACCCCCAACCCCCCAATCAATAACCGAATGAGTTTCTGTGACCTCAAAATCAATTTAATCGAAGAGCCTGAGAATTTTTTCTGCCACTCTTAAAGAGCCTCAAAAATAATAATAATCCTGCATTTGATATAGCACCTTATCAGGTTGTTGAGGCATCTCAAAGTGCATCACAGTGCCTGTTCAGGTGGAAATTAAAGATCCCATGGCGCTATTGGAATAAAGAAGGGAGCTTCTATATCTCCCGGCGTCCTGACCGGCAATCCCCAGATGCAGTCGATTATTCATTACACAATTGATTTTGAAGCTGAACTCTGTTATGCACAATTTGGAACTAACAATCTCCCATTAAAAAACAGTCACTACACTTGTCAGTAACTACCTGGGAAACAGTTTGAAACTTTCTAATACATAATGGGCTATAAAAATGGAATTCCTCCCTCCCTCCGTTCCCTCCTTCCTTTTTTCTTCCCTTTCATTCTGTATCACATTCTTTCTTTCTTTCTTTTTCTTTCTTTTTCTTTTTTTCTTTCTTTTTCTCTCTCTCTCTCTTGTTCCTTCTTTCTTTTTCTCTCTCTCTCTTTTTCTTTCTTTCTTTCTTTCTTTCTTTCTTTCTTTCTTTCTTTCTTTCTTTCTTTCTTTCTTTCTTTCTTTCTTTCTCTCTTGTCTTTCTCTCTTGTCTCTCTCTCTGTCTCTCTCCCTCTCTCTTTCTATCTATCAACCAAAGTTCAAGCTGAGTTCTGCCTCCCCCTTGCTTTGCCGTGAAAGTTAGAGAAAGACTTGTAGAGTTGCCATTGGGGATGGGGTGGGGGTTGGTCGGGACGGGATGTTTTCTTTGGCTGGTGCTGTGACTGGGCCAACACACTAGTGGCCATACCAGCCCTGACTCCAGTGCTGGAGTCAATCTTTCACTCTCAGGCTGACAACAAGACTGTTGGACCTTCAAGGAGCTGGCCAGGTAATGAACCCTAGGGAGGAAGGACGTCGTACATTTCGATACGGTGCGCTCCTTCACGTTGACAGTCCACATTGTTGGTTCTTTTCCAAATCCTTCAACAGTTCAGAGAGAACGAGACCAATGACCGAGCGGAGACGGCATCCTTGCCTTAAGCTACAGATCAGTTAGATGGAGTGGAGGCCTGCAGAAAAGAGATGTTATATGGATAAATTGCTGGTATTTAATCATTCATATCAATTTTATATTTTGCCCTGTGCGCAGGGTTTATGTTATTCATTAGTGTTGACTGTCCTGGAGTCATTTGCTGTAACCATTAAGCAGCCGTTTCATCAATGTATCATTGATGGACGACCTTTAATCACCTCTATCCTGTTGTAAATGCAGGCTTTATTCCCCGCCAGCAGATCACTAGAGACTGAGATGAAGTTGTGGCGACCGAGAGCTTTCAACGTTTGTTTACAGGACAGAAGGAGGTCACTCAGGCCTTTCTGTCTGTCTGCACTGGCGTGAGCCCCGCAGCACTGAAGCTCTCTACTCTAATCCATTCCCTACACGTTCCTCCCATCGTGTCTGTGCTGGTGCTCGCTCTCCCACTGGAATTCTCCACTGTAATCCCATTCCCCTGCTCGTTCCCCATCGTGTCTATGCTGGCTCGCTCCCCCACTGGAATTCTCTACTGTAATCCCATTCCGCTGCTCGTTCCCCATCGTATCTGTGCTGGTACTCGCTCCCCAGCTGAAGCTTTCTACTCTAGTCCCTTTCCCTTGCTCTTTCCTCACATCATGCCTATGCTGGTGAAATTATTAAATATAATTTAAAAAATAAATCCCTTCATGTCCTGGCACTCCCTACCTCTCCGACCTGCTTACTCCCTAACCCACGACCCATTGCCTCTACTTGACTGGCTACGGTCTCCTACTTGTCTGTGCCCTCCATTCCATCATCTATATGTGTATTGAAAATGTGGTCCGCCACTGTCACTGTCACTGTCACTGTCCCCCCGCACTGTCTCATGTGGTGTCCCTCAGGGCTCTGTCCTTGGTCCCCTCCTCTTCACCCTCTATATGCTCCCCCTGTGGTGACATCATCCGCAGACATGGGGTTAACTTCCACATGTATGCGGATGACACCCAACTCTACCTTTCCTCCTCTACCCTCAACTCCATGACCACTGATGTCCTGACAGTCTGCCTGTCCGACATCGAGTCCTGGACGAGAGACAACTTTCTTCAGCTCAACGTGCGAAAAACCGAGGCCCTCCTGATTGGCTCACGTCAGTGCCTCCGCACCTCAGGCGCTGACACCATCAGCATCCAAGGCTGCACTCTCCACCTCTCAAAGCCAGTCAGGAACCTCGGCGTTTTGTTCGACCCTGAGCTGTCCTTTCTCCCTCACATCCGCACCACAACTGGCACCGCCTTCCATCACCTCCGGAACATCGCCAGACTACAGCACTACCTCACCCCTCACGCCGCTGAAACCCTGGTCCACGCCTTTGTCACCTCAAGGCTGGACTATGGGAACTCTCTCCTCGCCGGCCTTCCCGCCACCTCCCTCCACACTGCAGGTCATTCAGAACTCTGCAGCTCGTGTACTGTCCCGCACCAGGCTTCGGGACCACATCACTCCCACCCTCGCTCGCCTCCACTGGCTCCCCATCCCCCAGAGGATTGATTTCAAGATCCTCATCCTCACCTACAAGGCCATTCACGGCCTTGCTCCCTCCTACCTCTCCAACCTACTATCCCCCTACCTACCTGCCCGTACCCTCCGTTCCTCTGGCTCCGGTCTGCTCCACGTCCCCCGCCCCAACTGCCCTACCATCAGTGGTCGGGCCTTCAGCCTCTCAGCCCCGAGGCTCTGGAACTCCATCCCCCAGTGCCTTCACCGCCTCCTCCCTTTCCTCCTTCAAGGCCGGTCTCAAGACCTTTCTCTTTGACCGAGCCTTCAGCTCCCCTCTCGACTCTCTTCCCCCTCCTCGCTCCCTCCCTTCCCTCCCCTCACCCTGACCATTTCCCCCCTGCTCGGGTCATGACCCAACTGTGCAGCGCCTTGGGACGTCCTCCTGACGTGAAAGGCGCTTTATAAATGGAATCTTGTTGTTGTTCTTGTTGTTGTTGTCAAGCGCTCTGGGACTCAACCCTGCATGAGGGTTAACATAAAAATGCAAGTTGTTGGTGGTGGTGGTGTGTTCCATCTCCTCCCCCACGAGAGCTCTCTATTCTAATCCCATTCCCCAAATCAGACTGGGAGCTCAAGTTCTTGATATGGGGGTTGGAAGCCATATACTACCAACTGAGACAAGCTGACAACCAACATACACTTTGTTAGTATCTCTCCACTCCACTTGCTATCAAGTGGAACAAAGAGGATTCCAGATTCAGTCTGGATTTTCAAAAATTTAAATTAATAATAATCCTATAATAACAATCCTTGCATTTGATATAGCGCCTTATCACACTGTTGAGAAGTTTTGAAGCGCTTTACAGAATATATTGTAAATTGGATTGACTGTATATAGAATGAAACGGGTCAGCCAATTGCGCACAGCAGTGTCCCGCAAACAGTTGTGGATTGAGTGACCAAATTTTTTTAAAAGGGATTATTACCCCCAGAAAGCAATCTGTCAATCGACTTACAACCAGGTTCCCAAACAATGCTAGGTAAACAGAGACGTGTGGAGTAAGGAAACTTGCCTAAGATTTTGCCCGCCTGGGAATCAAATCCAGGTCCTCTCATATGTGAGGCAAACGCACTAACCATACATGACAGGACATTTTAAGACAATATTCCTTAAGCCTAAAATCATGGAGAAATTTACGGGCCTCAGAAATTGCAAGTTAAAAATTAATTATAATAATCGCTGGCTGTCACATAACACCAATACCCTTGGATTGTCTTGAAGGAATTCACAATAGTTACTGTATTGTGCTGTGACTGTTCTTCCAGGCAAGCATGGCAGATATAATAATAATAATAATAATCCTTGCATTTGATATAGTGCTTTTTCTCGACGTCTCAAAGGGCTTCACAGAATAGACTGTAAAGTGAATTGACTGGATATTTGTGGCGAAACGCGGCAGCTATTGCGCACAGTAGTGTCCCATAAACAGTCATGGATTGAAAATGACCAATTTATTATTGTTTTGTTTTGGAGGGATTATTATTAGGTGTGTGGAGTAAGGAAACTTGCCCAAGCTTCGCCCTGCCTGGAATTGAACCCAGGTAACTCGCTTGCAAGGCGAGTGCTCTAACCACTGAGCTACATGACTCCACTACCCCATAATCATTCATGGAGAGTGACCAATTTTATCTGGGGGATTGTTCGCCAGGACACCGGGAGAGAGAAACTCCCTTCTCGTTTCCATAGTCCGCCTAAACAGGGCACAGATGACAGCTTGGTTTTCAATAAAGAGATAGCAGGTCAGCCCAACTCAGTTGGTAACACTCTCCCCTCTAAACATAGAGGGTGAGAGTTCGAGCTCCACATCTTTGAGCTCACAGTCTAGTTTTACGCTCCAGTGCAGTGCTGGGGGAGCACTGCATTGTCAGAGATGCTATCCTTCGGTTGAGACATTAAGCCAAGTTTCTGCCCTGTTCAAGTGGGCATTAAAGATCTTGCGGGGTTACTCAAAAAGAATTTCTCTCTCCCAGATAAGCTTGGCCACTCGCTTAATGGCTGTGGGACACCGCTGTTCACAAATTGGCTGCCACAATCGCCTACAAAATACACAGTCACTACACTTTACAGTCAAATCCTATGAAGCATATTGAAACGTCCTGCAAACAGGAAATGTGCTGCATCTATACCAACGATTATTAATAGTCCTATGTACTATATCGGGCACAGATCTCCTTCAGAGAACCCAGCCCTGAACCTTAAACTTCCACACAAGGACTCGGTCTTTCTCTCTCTCTCTCTCTCTCTCTCTCTCTCTCAGAGCCTGTGCTGTCTCCTCACATTAACACTCCCCTTTACTTCACTACTCACGACAGAGACAAATGACTGCCTTTTTTCCTCTGAGCTCATTCGCATCCGCAACTGCCAGACCCTAGTAATACATCACTCAGTAAAAGGGAGGCCGACGGTAGTGCAGGCCCCATTACAGATCAGCGGTCACTGGAACGCACATGTGTGTAAGCTTCAGATCCTTTTAGTCACGTTACTGTCCGATTAAGCCAGAATAAATGGAGCAGCCATCTCTGACACAGTGATCATTTATACACCCCATTGGTTCACGTTCTCTATGAGGCCGGTACAGGGTTATTTTTCTACGTCCAATGGGACATTAAACCTGTAGCTCAGTGGTTAGCGTGCTTGCCTCGCAAGCGAGAGGACCCAGGTTCGATTCCAGGGCGTGAAAAACATTAGGCAAGCTTGCTCACTACACACACCTCTGTTTACCTAGCAGTATGAAGGAACCTGGGCATTAGTCAATTGACGGATCGCTTTTCCCAGGTAATAATCCCTCCCCACAAAAAATAATAATAATTTGGTCACTCAATCCACGACTGTGAGGCATAGCTGTGTGCAATTGGCTGCCGCATTTTGCCCACAGTTATTCCAACGTACAATATATTAAGTGTTCCGAGACACTACCCTGCGATCCCTCTCTCCACCCAGCTGGGCTTCAAACCACGTCATCATTAAGTGCTCAAGATAAATGCAAGCTGTCGTTGTTGTTTTTGCTGTGGCCTGTTCAGGTGGATATTAAAAGTTCCAATTCACTACTCAAAGAGAGGATGGAATTTCTCCCAGTACCCTGGCCAACAATCTCCCCAATAAACAACACAACAAAATTACATTTGTAAATTGCCTTTCACATCAGGAGGACATACCAAGGCACTGAACAGTCATGAATCAGGACCTGAGCGTGGAGGGGCAGGGTTGAGGTGAAGGAAGGAAGAAAGGTATGAGGGTGGCTGAAGACAGTTGAAAAGAGGGTCTTGAGTCATGCCTTGAAAGAGGCAAGAGAGGGAGCAAGGTGAAAGGATTGTGGGATGGACTTCCAGAGAGTGGGGGCAGAGAGGCTGAAAGCCTGGCCACCGATGGTGGTGGAGGGGGGGAGGAGGCATGTGGGAGACATGGAGCAGGCAGGTTGATAGGGTTTAACATGTCAGAGATGTAGGAGGAGGCAAGACCATCGAGGGTGTGAAAGTGAGGACGAGGATTTTGAACCCTATCCTCTGAGGGATAGGGAGCCAGTGGAGCCAGGCGAGGGTGGAGATGATGGAGTAACGGAGGCTGGTGCGGAAGAGGACATGAGCTGCAGAGTTCTGGATGATCTGCAGCTTGTGGAGGGAAGAGTTGGGGAGGCCGACAAGGAGGGAGTTTCCATAGTTGAGCATAGAGGTGAGGAATGCGTGTATGAGGGTTTTGGTGGCCTGAGGGGTGAGACAGTGGTAGAGTCGGGCAATGTTGCCGAGATGGGGGAAGGCAGAGTGGGTCAAGGCACAAAGTTGGTCGTTTAAAATCCCCGCATGTCAAATGACCAGCTGGTGACTACCATCCTGGAGTGGGTGGTGGGGAGGCAGGGGATGAACTGGCTCCAAGGTGACGTGCTTCACAATGGAATGTCAGAATCGAGCCCGCCCTCTGTGACGGTCTCTAGTCCGGTTCCTGAGCCAGGCGGGTCTGCAGTATTGCAGGGCACTGCTGATGACAGCATAGCCCAGCCTGGCTCATCGGCAGGACTTGAAAGGGCAGACCAGTCACTGAGGTTAGGGTTCATCCCACTCAGCTCCCATTAACCCTGCAAGCCAAAGCCCAAACAGGTAGGGTGGTCCGAGCTGGACAAGCAGCAGGAAAGCTTGCCAGACAGTGCTCTCAAAGGCAAGCTATTTGGTTTAGCTGGCTTGACTCCAGCTGCTACCCCAATGCACACTCTGGGGTCCCCAAGCCTTGGCTCTCGACACTTTGTTCCTCATACTCTCTCATACAACCAATGGTGGAGTGGAGGGAATGAGAGATGTGCATGAGGCCAGAGCCAGCTGAATGAAGTTAGTATAAGCCGGTCGGAGAGGTAGGGAAGTGCCAGGTCGTGAAGTGATTGGAGGATCTTGAAATCGATCCGTTCTGCAACAGGGAGCCAGTGGAGCTGGGCAATGGCTTAGAAATACACAGTCACTACACTTGACAGCAACTATCTGGGAAGCTTTGAGACCGAGAAGACGTGAAAAGCGCTATATCAAATGCAAGGATTATTATTATTATAAGTATTTTGAGATACTTGACGCTGTATCAAACTAAATGATCGCTATTATTATTATCATTATTGCTTTACATCCATCTATTTTATAACCCAATTAGTGGAGATCTCAGGCTGTGTGCTGTATGAGCGATGATTCTGTGCATGTGAGAGAGAGAGCGAGGGAGAGAGAGAGCAAGTGAGCGCGAGACAGATCGTGGCAGTATAATGCTGACAGCCCCTCAACCAGCCGTTCTGTCACTGCACCGAAAACACACAATAACAAGGGGAGCTCGAGATTAAGCTAATGAGAGCATTGTCGGAGCAATTTCATTCCTGTCATTGGTGAATTGTCTTTAAATTACTCCTCGCTGAATGCTGATTAAGATGTCTCTCTGCTTCCCATGCTGTTCTCTCCAAAACTCGCCCCGGGCTGGGTTTATGAGCCGCTGCAAATTCACTTAGTGACTGAGCTGCTGACGGGTGTGTTTTTTCATAGAATCTTAGAAACCTACAGCACAGAAGGAGGCCATTCAGCCCATCGTGCCTGTGCGGCTCTTTGAAAGAATTACCAACTAGTCTCACTCCCCCTCTCTTACCCCATAGCACTGAAGTGTGAAAGAGGAAGGTCTTGAGATGGGCCTTTAAGGAGGTAAGGGAGAGGGCGAGGCAGAGGGGCTCTGGGATGGAGTTCCAGAGGGTGGGGGCAGAAAGGTTGAAGGCCTGACCGCCAATGGTGGGGTAAGCAGGGTGGAGGATGTGAAACAGGCCAGTTTCAACCATTCTGCGCTAGCTCTTTGAAACTCCATTCTTTCACTCATCTCCCTCCTTCCCTCACTTCCAACTTTCAAAGGCCACTCATGACTGTACTTTATGCCATCTTTTTCCCCAATCCCCCTCCCCACCTTACCCTCTTCGCCCATCTTGGCTCTGGTGCCCTGCAGAGAACCATTCCCCCAATGTGAACGGTACTGTGTAAATGTAAAACTCATTGTGGAGTTCTGTAGCTCAGTGGTTAGAGCACTCATGTCGCAAGTGAGAGAATCTGGGTTCGATTCCTGGGCAAGGTGAAATGTTGGACAAATTTTCTTACTCCATACGCCGCTGCTTACTTAGAATATGTAGGAACCCCATTGTTACTCGATTGGTGGATCACTTTTCCGGGGGTAATAATCCCTTAAAAAAAGTAATTAAAAAGATAATAATAATAATTTGGTCACTCAATCCACGACTGTTTGTGGGACACTACTGTGCGCAATTTGCTGCTGAGTTTCGTCCACAAAATACACAGTCAATTTACTTTACAGTTTATTCTGTGAAGCGCTTTGAGATGTCTTGAAGATGTGTTAAGGCGCTATATCAAATGCAAGGATTATTATTATTATTATTATTATATTGTTAAACGCATGATCTATCCTCGCAGTGATTCAGACACCAGTCCTCATGCCCTGATAATGAGTTTAGTTTTTAATGGTTTTATCCTGTCACACTTGTAATTCATAATTAAATTGTGAGCTATTGCAAAACATTTCACAAATATCCCAGCACAATGGAGGAACATATGGCACTGAACATTATAGCTATAACAGCCCAAGAGAGCTAACAGTCGAGCACATCGCTGAGATTTCCTGGACATAATGACATTGTTTAATAATGACATCTCCCCATGATTGCCCTTGGTGGGGAGGTAAGCGGGTCTCCTCAGAGCTGAGCTGGCTCCAAGGTGACATGCTTGGTAATGAATGTCAGAATCGAGTCCACCCTCCGTGACGGTCTCTAGTCCAGTTCCTGAGCTAGGCGGGTCTGCACTATTCCAGGGCACTACTGATGAGAGCGCAGCCCAGCCTGGCTCATCGGCAGGACTTGGAAGGTCAGACCAGTTACTGGGTGTAGGGAATCCTCCCCCTTGACTCCTGTTAACCCAGCAAGCCAAAGCACTAATAGGTAGAGCGTGCTCCTAGCAGCAGGAAACTTGCCAGACAGTGCTCAGTTACAAGCCCTCTATCCCCTGAGTCAGTAAGGGTGGGTTCAAAATCCCACGTCAGGGCTTTGAGCTCAGAGTCCAGCCTGATGATTCAGCGCAGCACTGGGGGGAGCACTGCATTGTTGGAGGTGCCGTCTCCACTCCTTTTCAATCGCACTGTGGGATTTTTTAACATCCACCTGAACAGGCACAAACAGGACCTCAGTTTAACTGGGTCTGATCTGAAGAACGGCACCTCAAACAATGCAGCGCTCCCCCCAACACTGCGCTGGAGCATCAGCCTGGACTGTGAGCTCAGAGTCCCCCAAAAAAGGCTTGATCCCACTGACATGGAGGCGAGGGGAGGGCACAAGGGACAATTAGGAGGCTGGAGGCAGCCGAGCGGAGGCAGTGGGTAGTGGAGCGGGGGGTAAACAGGTCGAACAGGTCTTAACATTTGTGGTAGCTCAGATATTCTTGAGTCCAGCCTTGATAGAGAAAGAAGTTTTTTTTTGGAAGTAACTGCAATTGGGGGTGGGGAGGGAATAAAGTGTCTCTGAAATTCACACAGGATTTGAATTTCCACGATTCCACAGCAACTTAAATTCAAAACCGAAACAGTGTGATAGATTGGGATGAGGGAAAGATGGAGAAGGAGAGAAAAGGTTACAAAGGGAGGAACGGTGAAGAGATAGAAGGAGCGAGGGAGGAAAGGAGGGATGGAGGAATGGAAGGAAGAGAAGAGATAGAAGGAGGGACTGAGGGAGGGACGGAGGGAGAGAGAGGGAGAAAGGGAGGGAGGGAGGGAGGGAGGGAGCGAGGGAGGGAGCGAGGGTGGGAGGTGGGGAGGGTGAAAGGAAGGGAGGCAGGGAAGGAGGGAATCCAAGGCACATTCTTGCATTGCATTGGAATTTTTTTAAAAGTTGAAAATATAAAAAAAAACATAGAAATGAATATTTTAACCTCTCCTGTGTTGCGAGCAGGGTATTTTTAGACACTCTCGTCCGGATTAAAGTCTGCAGAGAGGGAGGAATTGTCAATGAGTAGCAAGTGACCTTGCCTGTCAGCACGGAGGGGCCTGGCAATGTCCCGATTGCAATGTAAACCAATTACCAGCGCTCGCTCCAATATGGTAACACAACAGGGGGGAGGTTCAGTCTGACAGCCGCAGTGGAAATAAATGCCCATAGTCTACCACTCATTCAAGTCACTCCCACCTCAGCCTCCTGCAAGATACTCTTTCCTCTGGTGAGGGAATCCAGAAAGAGGGACAGAATCTTCACATTAGAGCTTGCCCGGTTAGGAGTGAAACAAGGAAGCATTTTTATTTAATAATATATATTGGAATATATTATTATTATATAATAATAGTAATAATCCTTGCATTTGATATAACACTTTATCAAGTTGTTGAGATGTCCCAAAGCGCTTTGCAGGATATACTGCAAAGTGAATTGACTGTGTATTCTGTGGGCAAAACGTGGCAGCCAATTGCGCACAGTAGTGTCCCACTA
Source organism: Callorhinchus milii (assembly GCF_018977255.1). NCBI lineage: Eukaryota > Metazoa > Chordata > Chondrichthyes > Chimaeriformes > Callorhinchidae > Callorhinchus > Callorhinchus milii. The sequence continues at coordinate 71,150,847 of NW_024704742.1, forward strand.
TCAGTCGTGGATTGAGTGACCAATTTTTTTTGAGACATTCTTACACCCAGAAAACAGTCTGCCGATCGACTAACAACTGCTGGGTAAACAGAGGCGTGTGGAGTAAGGAAACTTGCCTAAGTTTTCGGCCCGCCTGGGAATCAAATCCCAGTCTTCTAGATTGCGAGGTGAGCGCTCTCACCACTACTCAAAAGGATTCCATATTTTTCCACAAAGGCTTGGGGAGATCTGAAACTCTCTCCCCCAAAAGGCTATCGATGCTGGGTCAATTAGAATTTTCAAAACTGAGGTCAATAGATATGTGTTAGGTGAGGGTAGTGTGGGATTTAGAGAAAAGGTGATTAAATGGAATTAAGGTACAGATCAGCCATGATCTAAAAGAATGGTGGAATAGGCTGGAGGGCTGAATTGTTGACTCTTATTCCTATGTTCTGAGAGGTTCAGGTGAAGAAGACCCTTCGGATCATTTTATCTCATCTATCCTGAATGATGCCTACACTCCCAACCCCCACACTACCAGTAATGTGGGTCAAAATGTGTCTTAATACTACTTTACACGGTGGGGGGGACAGGGAGGGAGCACCTGTCAGAGGAAATGAGACATTAAACCGAGCTCCACGTCTGTGCCTGTTCAAGCGGACATTAAAGATCACGCGGCGCTGTTAGGAAACGCGAAGGGATTTTCTCTCCCCGGGTTTCAAAGGCTGACAATTCCCCAGATTAATGACTCGTCCACTTTGTGGCCATTTCAAAGTGCTTCACAGGCAATCATTGCCAAGTTACTGTGTGTTTTCTAGGAAAACGTTGCGGCCAATTTGCACACAGCAACATCTGCAAACAGCCATGGAGTGAGTCACTGATTTTATCTGAGGGATTGTTGGCCAGGACACCGGGAGAGAGAAACTACCTTCTTTTTTCCAATAGTGCCATGGGATCTTTAACATCCACCTGAACAGGGCACAGAATGGGGAGTGAGGTCTCATCCAAAGGATGGCATCTCCGACATTGCAGCACTCCCCCTCAGCACTGAGCTGGAGTGTCAGCCAAACTCTGTTTGTGTGTATGTATCATGAGGGTGGGTGGGGGGGGCAATGCTTGAATGTGTAACCATCACACCCATAGGTGAGAGACTGAGCTGGGTTGAGCAGCCAGGCGCTTTGGTAGAACTTGCGATGCTGTACCGCTGTGAGCCATTGTGTAACAGTCTGTCTCTGCCCCACCGCAATCACCTTAACTCCATTGAGAGCAAAAAAAAGCAAGGACGTTTCAACCTTAACCTTGGTCTCTCGCTTCCCCTTCTCTCCTCCTCTCCTCACCGCCTCCTTCCCTCACTCCCTTGCTCTATCCCTCAATCTCTCCCTCCCTCTATTCTTCTATTCCTCGCTTTATCGTTCCCTCCCTGCCTCTCCCAATGATACAGCTGGCAGCCCTCAAAGTGGGAAAGTGCAAATTTTTTTTTATTAAATAAACTGGAGAGAAAAAACGCAGTGAAAATAGCCAGCGGGGAGGGGGGGGAAATGAATAAATCGGGAATTGAAGGCGGAGGGTGCGAATCTGCACGGGAGGGGGTAGTGAGTGGAAATGTTTCTTTAATATATATGTTATATATATAAAAACATTAGCCACAGAGTGTGGCATGGCTTGATGTCTTTGCGAATTCAGATTACGGGATTGGCGTGGAGTCTTTCACATGACCTATGAGGAGAGGGGCTCCCCCGGTCTCGCTGCTCATCCATCATCGGGCCCAATGTGTGCTTTAATTACTGTGTCAGAGCAGACAACACGCTCGTGCCTTCCAGGCGAAGACGGCCAGCCCAGCTTTCGCTCTCCATAATCAGCTCAGCTCCTAAATTTATCTCTCCATTAGAACTCATCTGTCACCAGCCTCTTCCTGTCACTTGCCCTGTCACTTTGCAAGACGATGGCTTAACGCTTTGTGTACCGGGAGTTGTCACTGATCTGCTTTCCCTCGCCCCACCTACCAAACACTGTCCTCTCGCTACTCACTCCCCTCCCTACCCCCACCCCAACACCGTGAAAGACTCTCGCCCACCCCCATCTCCCCCCTTCCCCCCCTCACCCCTCCTGCTATCACCTCACTGTTCCCTTCCCCCACCCCCACCCTGATATCTCTCCCTCTCATCCACCCTCACAATCACTGTCCCTCCCCCTCTCCCCCAGCCTCGCACCATGAATGTTAAGTCTGGTGTTGGGATGTCCTTGCGACGTGAAAGACGCAATATAATTTATTAATTTATTTTATATTGCTGTTGTTGTTAGTGGCCTGCTCTCTCCCCATCGTGTCTGTACTTCTCTTCAACCGTGCCTTCACCTCCCCTTTCGACTCTCTGCCCCCTCCTCGCTCCCTCCCTTCCCTGCCCTCACCCTGACCATTTCCCCACTGCTCGGGTCCCGACCCAACTGTCCAGTGCTTTGGGACGTCCTCCCGACATGAAAGGCGCTCTATAAATGCAATCTTGTTGTTGTTGTTGTTGTTGTACTGGTGCTCACTTCCCCACTGGAGCATTCTACTCTAATCCAATTCCCTACCCTTTATTAAGACCAAGTCTGTACCTCGCTAAACTTTAAGACAGAAATGGGTCTCCAATCTGAGACCAGCTGGAAGTTTGGGTCTTGGAAGTGCTGCCACTTTAAGAACAAAATGGTGGCAACGCCTCGGTCTGCCCGTGGCTGATGGAAGGAGACGCCAGCGGGGGATGGGTTGTAGGCCCTGCCAAGACGCTGTCACAGGCAAATCCTTAAATGCTACAACTGAGCAGCAGATGCTGGCGAAGGTTTAATTGACTTGTTAATTCAGCACGTAGAAGCCGTGATGAGCTCTGTCTGTGTCTCCTTGTCACCTGCCCTTTCTGTTCATTACACGCAGAGTGAGCACCTGGTGGGAGCCCTGGGACCGTGTTCTCCTCAGTGGGCTTCAGAGGAGCAGGGAGCACGGTCATGCTGACTGGGGGAAGGGGGGAGGGGGAATGAAGAGTGCATCGGAGGAGGGATTGGGGATGGAGGGGATAGAGACAGAGATTCAACAACAAGAACAAAATTACATTTGTATTGCGCCTTTCACGTCGTTGATGTTGTACAAGATACCAACATCAAAATCAATCCTTGTGTTTGTTGCAGCACCTATGAATAAAATCAATCACTTACTCCATGACTGTTTGTGGGACACTGCTGTGCGTAAAATGGTTGTCGTGTTTCGCCCACCAACTACATAGTCCCTCCACTTTATATCCTGTGAAGCACTTTGAGCCGTCTCAATGACGTGCTCAGGTGCTATATCACATGCAAGGTTTATCATCATCATCATTATTAGTAGTATTAATAAGAATGCCTCAAATCACTTCACAGGATTTACTGTAAAGTGTAGTGGCTGTGTGTCTTGTAGGCAAACACAGCAGGCCTGATAATCATTTATAATAATAATCCTCATATTTTATACAGAGTGTGCAACGTCAAAACACCTCACTGGGAATTCACCAGATAATACTTATAATATTAATAATAATCTTTGCATTTGATAATTACATCTCATCATGCCATCAAAATCTCTCAAAACACTTCACAGCATTTGCTGTAAAGTGTAGTGACTGTGTATTTTGTAGGTGAACTCAGCAGCCAATTGGCACACAGCAAAGACCCACGCACAGCCATGAAATGAGTGACCGATTTTATTTGGGGTTTTGTTAGCCAGGACAGCAGGAGAGAGAAATTCCCTTCTCTTCTTGACTAGCACTTTGAGCTCTTTAACATCCACCTGAACAGGGCACAGACAAGACCTCAATCCTGTCTGATAAGTCCCCAGATAAAATCAGTTACTCCCTTCACAGCTATTTGCGGGACATTGCTGTGGACAAAATGGCTGTCGCATTCATCTGTGCAGTCACTACACTTAGCAGCAATTCCCTGTAAGATGGGGAAACGTTTTGGCATTGTTATAGAGGTCTGGCTGTCTCCTTGAGGATGGAGGAAGCGGTGGGCGGGGGGGGGGGGGGGGGGGGGGGGGGGGAGACAGGAGCTGTCACCTGTTTGATTTTCTTGTTGTAAGATAAGAGGCACTGATTTGAAAGACATTATAACCAGAGGCTTCCAAGGAAAGCACAGTATAGAGGATGGGCAGTCAATGCAATGGGGATGTGGTACAGGAAGCATTGTGTAGACTGTCTTCCTCTCAACCAACGACCCAGGCTGAGAGTTACAGATCTGTACCATTCTGAATAAACATTCACAAAGGAAGAATATTAAAGATCCAGGAGAAAGAGCAGGGGATGGGATTAGAGTAGAGAGCTCCAGTGGGGGAGTAAACACCAGCACAAACACAATGGGGAAAAAGCAGAGTAATGGGATTAGAGTGATGTTTTGACACAGTAGCAAATACAAGGATTTATAGAGTCTAATAATAATAATAATCCTTACATTTGATATTTACTGAATTTACCATCAGGTATAATGACTGAATTTTGTGGGAAAAGGCAGCAACCAATTTGCGCAAAGCAAGAACATATGAACAGCCATGAAGTTGATAACCAATTTTATTTGGGGGATTGTCAGCCAGTAGTCCAGGAGTGAGAAAATCCTTTCTCTTTTCCAATAGCACCATGAGACTTTTAACATCCACCTGAACAGGGTACAGACGGAGGCCCTTGGTTTAACATCTCATCCGAAGGACAACACTTCTGACAGAGCAGCGCTCCCCCCTTGCACTACACTGGGTTAGGTTTAGGGTTAGGACTGTGAGTTCAAAGCCCCAAAGTGGGGCTTGAACCCACAACCTTCTTACTCAGAGGCAAGAGTTCTACCAACTGAGCCACGCTCACACACGGTCAATTAAGAAGGTATAGAGAAGGTTCACTAGTACAACATCTAGGAGATTATTGACGAAATCACTGGGAGAAACACCCTTCTCTTTTACAATAAAGTCACAGGATCGTCTTTAAGGTCTCATCTGAAGGACGGTACCTCACACGATGAGTGATCATCCCCAGCACTGCATTAAGGTGTCAGCCTGGACAGTTCCTGATGTGGCAGCTTGGACCCAAGAACCTCTGACCTAGAGGGAGAGTGCAAGCAACTGAGCCGGTCTCACACGCCCTCAATTCATGCCCTTCCTTCCAGTGGCACTTGGCTTAAGTTGTTTTTGGGTCCAGCAAAATTATTGGTTTGCAAGCCAAATTAGACCGTCGGAGCTTCAAAGAGAGGGATACGTCCAGGAAAGGAAGTCGTATCACAGGCGAGCGAGCTGGAGAGGATCCAGGGATCACAGACAGGAGACCACAACACAGGAAAGCTCAGGGTCCCAGTCTGGGAATTCCTCCTTCCCCTGGAACTAATCCCGGATATGGAGAGCCTTTCTGTGGAAGGAATATGGAAATCTCACATGACGCTGGACCAAATACAATCTCAGGCTATCAGTTTGGCTCAGTCATTCAAGCGCTCTCACCTCTGAGTCTTAAGGTTGTGGGATCAGGCTCCATATCGGGGACTCTGAGCTCACAGTCTAGCAGTCTGGCACTCCAGTGCAGTACTGAGGGGGAGCTCTGCATTGTCAGAGGTGCAGTCCTTCAGGTGAGACATTAAACTGAACTCCCGTTTGTGCCTGTTCAGGTGGATGTTAAAGATCCTGCGGGATTATCTGAAAAGAGAAAGGAGTTTCTCTCTAGCAGTGTCCTGAGAGGTAATCCCTTAGATAAATTTGGGCATTCATTTCATGGATATTTGCGGGACATTACAATGCGCAAATTGGCTACTGCATTTGACTACAAATATACAGTCAGTGCACTTCACTGTAAATGTTGTGAAGCACTTTGAGATGTGATAAGGCCCTGGATCAAATGCAAAGATTATTTATTATTAATTCTGCCTAAAGCAGAGACTCACTGGTGCAACTTTTTTTGTTTACAATAGAACCGCACTGACATTGTACAAGAGAGGTCGGGATGACGAAGACCCTTTGAGATATTTTGACATTACATGTGCCACATAAAACACTGTGTCTGCCTGGCTCAATGGTAGCATTGTCGCATCTGAGTTAGAAGGTTTCGGGTTCAAGCCCCACATTGGGATTTGCAATCGCATAGCCTAAACTGATGCTACAATGCAGTGCTGGGGTGTGTGCTACATTGTCAGAGATGCTGTCTTTCGAATGAGACGTTAAATCGAGTTCCCGTCTGCCTATTCAGGTGGATGTTAAAGATCATATGGCACTATTCGAAAAGAGAAGGGAGTTTTTCCATGTATCCTGGCCAATTTCAGGACAGACACCACAAAGTATTTCAGAGGGGAATTAAGAACTGGAAACAGGGTTACCAGGAAGGGGGGAGGGGGTTGAGATTGCCCTTTAAAGCTCTAAACCTGCATCCTCTTGTTCTACTGTCTTGTTGCTCCATGTCCCACGTCCTACCTACTTCACTATCGGCGGTTGGACCTTCAGGCTTTCTGTTCCCACTCTCTGGAACTCCATTCCGGAGACCCTCCACCTCGCCTCCTCTCTCACCTCCTTCATGCTGTGTCTCAAGACCTTCCTCTTTGATCGTGTCTTTCGTCATCCCACCTTGTCCTCCACCCCTCTTGACTCCAGCCCCCAGCTCGGGTGCAAATGTCTTGGGACATCCTCCCGATGTGAAATGCGCTGGATAAATAGCATTGTTGTTGTTCTTGTTAAAAGTGTTCATGATCGAGCCAGGCACTATAAATGTAAATGTTCGTGTCATCGTTGCTGTTATTGTCCGAGAAAATGACCACGACTACAGAAAATTCCGGGGTGGAGACGGGTTGTTATTATTTTCTCTTTGTTTCCCAACAAAATAAAAGCAATTTTCACACGGACCAAGAGGCAGGCAAAAGAGAAGTGTTGTTAAAAATTGTTGACTCATTGTTGGCTAGAAAAACAGCAAGAAAAAAAATCAGAAAGAGAGAGAGAAACCGTCAATCCACTTTACAGTATATTCTTGGAAGCATTTTGAGACATCTCAATGACCAGATAAGGCGCTATATCAAATGCAAGGATTATTATTATTATATCTCCCATCTTTCCTGTACTCATCTGTTTTCCAAATAATTAAAAAATGAATTTGACAATTTCCTTCGATGAGAGTACTTCGACCACAAAATACAGTCAATTCACTTTACTTGGTGAAGCGCTTTGAGACGTCTCGAAGACTTGTTAAGGTGCGTTATCAAAAGCAAGGATTATTATAATTATTATTTACTACATCCAAATCCCCAACCCCATCTATCTCTGCACTCCCTCCCACCTCATTCCCCCATGCTCCCCCATGCACACAAACACACACACACTCACAACAATGAACTTGTGATGAAACATTTATAACCATTGTACATAGGCACTACATCAGAAAGTCTCGGAGATTTCCTGCTCGTTTGGTTCCCTCCAGCAAGTCAAGCCATTGGCGTATTTCCTTAACTCACAATCCCAGTCTTCATCAAAGACACGGATCGGGGCCCCAAAGGACTCGCACACAATATGACAATAACATGTCCAAAAATATGGCAAGGTCAGACTTTTTCTCTATCGCACTCTCTCTCTCTCTCTCTCTCTCCGCTTTTGTGTTCCGCTCTGCTTTCTGAGCGCTATCCAATTCCTGCTTCACTGCTAATGTATGAGAGTTTGACAGGCAAGAAAACCCATCTGAGGAAATTGTCAACTTCATTTTTTAACTACTTGGAAAACAGACGAGTACAGGAAAGATAGGGTTATATTAATAATACCACTACTAACAATAATCCTTGCATTTGATGTAACGCCTTATCACCTCCTTGAGATGTCTCAAAGTGCTTCACAGAATGTTTTGTAAAGTGTGTATTTTGTTGCAAAATGTGGCAGCCAAGTGCACACAGCAAATTCCCACAAACAGTCGTGGATTGAGTGACCAACTTCTTTTTGAAGAGATTATTATCACCGGATAGCAATCTGCCAATCGACTAACAAATGGGTTCCTACTTACTGCTAGGTAAACAGAGGTAAGGTATGGAGTAAATGGTAACGTCCCATCTGTGCTTGTTCCAGTAGATGTTACACACACGGCAAAATATCCCACAAACAGCCATGAAGTGAATGACCAAGTTTATTGTTGACCAGGACATCGAAGACAGAAACACGCTTCTCTTTTCTAATTGTGGCACAGATCTTTAAAGTCCACCTGAACAGGCAAAGCTGGGACCTCGGTTTAACATCTCAACTGAAGCATGGGGCCTCCCACAATGTAGTGCTCCCCATCACTGCGCTGGAGTATCAGCATAGACTTTGAAGATCAAAGTCCCAATGTGGGGCTTAAATCACAACCTTCTGACTCAGAGATGAGAGTGCTACTGACTGACTCAGGCTGGTGCTTAAGATCCCGTGACTGTATCGGAAAAAGAGAAGGGAGTTTCTCTTGCTTGGTATCCTGGCCAACAATCTCCCAGATAAAAAATAGTCATTCACTTCATGACTGTTTGCGGGATATCGCTGTGCGCAAATTGGCTGCCTCATTCACCTACAAAATATAGAGTCACTGCACAAATGAAGCGCTTTTAGACGTGATAAGGTGCTGTATCAAACATAAGGTGTCCCATAGCGTAGTAGTTAGTTCGATTCTCAGACAGGGCGAAATCTTAGTCAAGTTTCCTTACTCCACACACCTCTGTTTACCTAGCAGTAAGTAGGAACCCGATTGTTAGTCGATTGGCGGATCATTTTCCACAGACAATTGGTCACTCAATCCATGACTGTTTGGGGGACGTTGTTGTGTGCTATTGGCTTCCTCATTTCACCCACAGAATACACAGTCAATCCACTTCACAATTCAGTAAATCACTTTGAGACATCTCAACTATGTGATAAGGTACTGTATTAGATGTAAGGATTATTATTATAAATACAGAGTCGATGCGCTAGTAAAGTGCTTTGAGATGTAATAGAGCACTGTATGAAATATAAGTGTTATTATTATATAAGTCCACATCTTTTTAAAAAAATAATAAAATTAATTGAAGCTCCTCTCCCTCCATCTCCCCCAGCCTCCTGACTGTTATGTGCAACACAGAGAAACTTCAAAGCTTAAGAAAATACGGCACAGGAAGAAGGGTGGTTTGTGTGATTTCCACAAGGGATGTGGGCACTGGCTGCTGGCACTTTGTTGCCCTTGGATGGTTTTTTATGGTCTGTGTATTTTTTGGATGTTGTTTGTCCGGCTTCCTGCTCCCCAGCCAGCAGCTGAGAACAAGGAGCAGCTTAGAATAATCATAATTATAATATAAAAAATACTATTATGTCAGCCTGGCTCAGTCGGAAGCGCTCTCGTCTCGCTTTCAGAAGGTTGTGGGTTCAAACCCCCCCACCCAACAATGGGACCTAGAACTCACATAGTCTAGGCTGACCCTCTAATGCAGTGCTGGGGAAGTTTACAGGCACCTTCCCCCTAGGTCCCATCTGTGCCTGTTCAAGTGGATGTGAAAGATCCCCTGGCATCATTGGAAAAGAGAAGGGAGTCTTTCTGTTCCGGTGTCCTGGCCAACAATCCCTAGGTAAAATTGGTTATTCACTTCATGGCTGTTTGCAGGACATTGCTGTGCGCGAATTGGCTGCCGTGTTTCGCCCACAACATATACAAGTCTCACTCACTCCCACATGTTTTGATCGTCTGCATGTGACCCTCTGTGATCGGCTATCACTGAGGCAATAAAATTAGAATTAAGAGCACTACACTATCTACACTCATGCAGTGTGGGAGAACATCTCAAAGCACCTCACACAACTGGAGGAAGATAATAATAATAATAATCCTTGCATTTGATATAGCACCTTATCGTGTCATTCAGATGTCTCAAAGTGCTTCACAGAATATACTGTAAAGTGAAATAAAAACAGAAGTTGCTGGGAATATTCAGCATGTCAGGTGGCATCTGTGGAGAGAAACGTGAATTAATGTTTCAGATCGATGACCTTTCGTCAGAACTCTGACGAGTTCTGACAAAAGGTCAGACTTCCAGTACCTGCTGGAAAAGATTTTCATACTTTTGTATACTGTAAAGTGAATTGACTGTATATTTTGTGGGCGAAATGCAGCAGCTAAGTGTGTTCAGCAGTGTCCCACAAACAGCCGTGGATTGAGTGACCAAATTATTATTTTTTGAAGGAATTATTACCCCCAGAAAGCGATTCACCAATCGACTAACAACCAAGTTGCTACTTACTGCTGGTTAAACGGGCATGTGGAGTAAGGAAACTTGCCTAAGGTTTTGCCCCGCCCAGGTCCTCTCGCTTACGAGGCGAATGCTCCAATCACTACGCTACAGGATACCACAAGATGAAGAGGGTGGGGAAAGGGGAAAGATGCCAAAAAGGGTAAGTTTTGAGGTGAGCTTTGAACATGGGGAGAAAGGGGGGGAAGAGGAACGAGCTGGAAGGACGTTGAGAGGGGTTTGAGAGTCAGGACGATGATCTGAAGATTGATGCTCTGGGGGATACAAAGAGCCAGGAATAAAATCACTCGATTTCACTTTATAAACTGAGTCACAGTGGGAGCTCTGTACAAGAGACGCCCAGATGTCCCCAGTCAGTCCCTATTGATGGACTGACACATAATTTGCCTGTGACAAGGAAACATTGGTCGCACAGCCTCAGGCAGTTGACAAAAGGCACTGCCTCATTAATTATGGTCTGCTGTAACAGATTAGGAGTTGAATAATGGAATTCTTGTGGAGGGTTTTTGTGGTGTAATACAGTTAATCTGCTCCTGGCCTGCGTCTCAGGGATTGTCAAAGGGACTCCTGGGGTTGACGTGACAACACGGGCGCACTCAACAGAAACTTCTTCCAGGCCAAAGGTTAATAGATGATCATTTCAGAACCGCTCAATAACTGGGGGCCTTTCTCTCGGGATTTCTCTTGGGGCGGGGGGTAGGAGAGAGACACGTGCACACACACATACATTGAGAGAGAGAGAGTAATTCCCCTGTGAAGCAGTTTATGAAGTCACGGACTAGACGGCTTTTAGACAAGAGTAATTACAAACAAATTCAGTGATGATTAACTCTCCCAGCAGAGAAGATTATTCCGATTAAAATAACGTTGGACAGGAGCCACAGACTGCCATAGAACCACTGACCTGGGGAGTGTAGAGGGAGCTTTACCCTGTCTCTAACCAATGATATCCCTGACCTGGGAGTGTGGGCAGACAGTGTAGAGGGAGCTTTATCTTTACATGGAATAAATAATTGTTATTCATTATTTTATTTGCCTTGTCTTACGTGTATCAATCTGGCTCAATATCACTCTCTATTTGGGGTCAGATGATTTGGGGTTTAAACCCGTATCAGATATGTTGAGCTCACATTCCAGTCTGATGCTGCAGTGCAGTACTGGGGGAGCGCTCCATTCAATGAGACATTAATCCGAGGTCCAGTCTGCCGGTTCAGGTGGATGATAACGATCTCACGGCGCTATTCGAAAAGAGAAGGAAGTTTCTCTCTCCCATTGTCCTGCCCAACAACCCCCAAATAAAATTGGTCACTCCATGGCTGTTTGTGGCACATTGCTATACACAAACTGGCTGCCAGATTTCACCTACAAAATATACAGTTAATCCACTTTACAGTACAAGCTTTTTTAAATGAGTCTCAGTGTCCTGGCCTTAACCAAACTTCCTGGTAACCGATAGAGTCCTATAGTGTAGTGGTTAGAGCATCTTCCTTGCAATTGAGAAGACCTGAGTTCGACTCACGGCAGGGCAAAACATAAGGCACGTTTATTTACTCCAGACACCTCTGTAGAGACCCGTTGTTAGTCAATTGATGGATCGTTTTTCCGGAGGTAATAATCCCTTCAAAACAAAATAAATAAAATAACAATTTGGTCACTCAATCCGTTTGCGGGACACTGCTGTATGCAATTGGCTGTCATATTTTGCTCCCCAAAATATACAGTCAAATCGCTTTACAGTATATTTGTGAAGCATTTAAAATGTCTCGAAGACGTGATAAGGCACTATATCAAATGCAAGGATTACTATTATTCTTACATCCTGTGAAGCGCTTTGAGATGTGATAAAGGCATTATATCAAATGCTATTATTATTACTATTATTAATATTAATATGGTTATTAGGTTTCCCAGGTTTCTCCAGTCTAAAACCTGCCCGAGGAGCATTATTGTACAGTTGCCAATGCAAACCCTTGGTTGTAGGAACCTCCATGTTCCCCGTAGCTCTCCCAAGGACTCTCTTTGTCCGCACACACAGACTGGGCAGACCACCCTAGTGATTACTCAGGAAGTCTCTTCATTGTTTACTCGGACTGGCACAGATCAGCCTTAAAGTTCTCCGGAACATACTGTAACCGAAGGAAATGACCTTTTCTTTAAATTAACTCGATGATATATATATATATTTGTACAGTTGGTCCCATCAGATTGAATTAGGGATAACTAGAGCTCTCTACTCTAATCCCATTCCTGTGATCTTTCCCCCATCGTGTCTGTGCTGGTGCTCGCTCCCCCACTGGAGCTCTCTACTCTAATCCCATATCATGCTCTCCGCATCGTGTCCGTGCTGGTGCTCGCTCCCCCGTTGGAATGCTGGATGTAGAGGGAGCTTTATAAAATCACAGACATTTACAACACAGAAGGAGGCTCTGGTCCTATCGAGTCTGCACCGGTCCTTAGAACAAGCTGTACATTCAATTCCACTGTCCCACCCTATCCACACCAAGCCTCTGTCCTTCATACACCAGTCTACATCTCTCTTGAAACTCACAATGGACTCTGTTTCTGCCACCTTACCATCTTCTGCCAGGGGGTTCCACGACCCAACAACTCTCTGAATCAAAATATATCTCCAAAGCTCTCCTTACACTCTTCTTGTCACTATCTTAAATCTGGCCTCTCGTCACTGATTCCTCTACCAGTGGAAATAGTTTTTCTCTCTTCACCCTGTCAAAACCCTTCATTATTGTGTACACCTCTATCAGGTCTCCTCTCAACCTTCTCTGCTGCAGGACAAATAGACCCAACATCTCCAATCTCTCCTCATAACTATAGCCCTTCATCTCTGGGATCTCACTCTGTATTTACTCTTTCTCTAACCCACGCTGTTGCTGACCTGGGAGTGTGTAGAGGGAGCTTTATTCTGTCTCTACTCTTTGGTGTCACTGAGCTGGAAATGTGGATGGACAGTGTAGAGGGAACTGTACTGTGTGATTATAAGTGTTTGAATACCTTTCCCTAACACCATATTATATTTTCCTTTTCTAAATTGCTTTTGGTGCATATGTGTGTGTGGGAGAGAGTGTTATATTCATGTGTACGTGTGCGTGTATTTGTTGTGTTACCTCTCTATGTGTTATTTTATTGATGGTCTTAACTCAATGCTGTGCAGTCACCGACTCTGAAAATAAAATTTTCACCGACTCGGAAAATAATGTTTCTCTATTTAAGTTATTAAAAAAACAAATCTACCACAAAGTCCCCACGAACCTCATCGCCCAACCCCCACTTCCCCACTCCACCCCATTGCACGCACCTCTTCGCACCGCCCCCTCTCCCCTCGCAGAACGAACGTATATTTTGATCGCCAACTCAGTGAAGTGCATTTGCTCTGGGGACTGGGCATATCTGCTGAGGAAAAACAGAAGGGGCAACTATTCAAAGCACGCGTTCCCCTCAGAACAAAGTGATGGATCTCCCAGAGCTGAAACCCAATCCACCAACAGGATTACTAAAATGTGGAAATATCATAGCCCGCCACAGCTGTGAGACCCCATCACCAGGTCCACAAAGCCAATCATGGAGCCCTGTCACCCCACTACACCAGACTAGACTCTCCCTCTCCCCCCTCCCTTTTGCTGATTCAACTGCACCATCTCGATCGCCACACTCCGCTCCCACACCCTCACTGGGTCAGAAGTCCCAGTTGTGGAGTTCCTTAGCACAGTAGTTAGAGCACTCGACTCGCAAGCAAGAGGACCCGGGTTCGATTCCGAGGTAGGGCGAAACCTTAGGCAAGTTTCCTTACTCTGTTTACCTAGCAGTAAGTAGGAACACAGTTAATAGTCGATTGCCGGATTACTTTCCGGGGACAATAATCCCTTCCAAATATAATGACAATAATAATAATAATAATTTGTTCACTCAATCCATGACTTTTTATGGGATACTGGTGTGCGCAATTGGCTCTCACAAAATACACAGTCAATTCACTTTACAGTATATTCTGTGAAGCTGTGGAGGTGCCGGGTCGTGGCGTAGGGAATAAACGGGTCGGAGAGGGAGGGAGGTGCCAGGGCGTGAAAAGATTTGTAGACGAGTGAGAGAATCTTGAAGTCGATCTGTTTTGTGATAAGGAACCAGTGGAGCCTGTGGAGGATTGGTGCAATAGGGCTGTGGAGTTTAGAGCGTAAACAATACAATACAAATTTACATTTATACACTGATTGGCTGAGGAGAGCGCCTTTCACATTGGGAGGATGTCCCTAGGCGCTCAGGATTTTGCCATAAAGTATAGTGACTATGTATTCTGTAGGTGAACGCAGCAGCCAATATGTGCGCAGCAACATCTCACAAACAGCCCCACAAATGGAAGAAATAGTAATCTACACTCTCTCCAGGATACTGATCGCTTTCATTTTGAATCAATTATATTCTGTAAAGTGCTTCGGGACGTTATGTTATGTGAAAACCATTTCACTGTAGCATATTATAACTAGAATTATGACAACATCAAGCTGTTTCTTCTGTGCCCGCATGGGGTCTTTACAATAATAATAATCCTTGCATTTGATATTGCGCCTTATCATGCCTTCGAGACGTCTCAAAGCGCTTCACAGAATATACTGCAAAGTGAATTGACTGTATATTTTGTGAGCGAAACACGGCAGCTAATTGCGCACAGCAGTGTCCCACAAACAGTCGTGGATTGAGTGACCAAATTATTATTTATTTTTGAAGAGATTATTACCTCCAGAAAATGATCTGCCAATCGACTAACAACCGAGTTCCTTCTTTCTGCTGGGTAAACAGAGGCGTGTGGAGTAAGGAAATTTGCCTAAGGTTTCGCCTTGCCCGGGTTTCGAACCCGGGTCCTCTCGCTTGCGAGGCGAGTGCTCTAACCACTAAGCTACAGGACTACAAGGCAGAGAAAACCTGAGAAATACTGGGGAAGTAAGGGGAAGGGGATAGGGGTATGGAGGAAAGCCAGGGAAATTGGTTGAAAAGTATGTCACTATCTGTTAAACTGGCAGGGCAGAATGCATGGGCTGAATGGCCTCCTACGGTGTTCCTTGTAGGGTGAATACTGGGTGAATATTGTACTGTGTTATGTGTTAACAATAACACAGTCAATAATAATAATAATTCTTGCATTTGATATAGCGCCTTATTGAGTCATTGAGATGCTCAAAGCGCTTCACAGAATATAGTGTAAAATGGAATAAAAATTAGAAGTCACTGGGAACACTCAGCAGGTCAGGCAGCATCTATGGAGAGAGGAAAGTGAGTTAACATTTTCTTTCACACTCTCTCTCTAAAGTGGATTTACTGTGTATTTTGTGGGAGAAATATGGCAGCCTATTGTGCACAGCAGCGTCCCACAAACAGTCGTAGATTGAGTGACCATTTTTTTGGAGGGATTTTTTTTTGAGAATTATTACCCTGCCAATCACCTAACAACCGAGTACCTACTTACTGCTAGGTAAACAGAGGTGTGCAGAGTGCGGAAACCTGCCTTCGTTTTCACCCTGCCCAGGAATGAAATCCGGGTCCTCTCACTTGTGAGACGAGTGCCCTAACCACTATGCTACAGGACACCACAACCAAAGAGAGCCATCCCCTGACCTCACAGTGCTCAGGTTCCAGGTGACGAAAAATATAGCTCCCATGCTTAAGATCCAGGTGAGACTTTCAAGCCCCACATCAGGATTATGAACTCACTATGGAGGCCGACAGTCAAGATTCTGACAGATATTCGAAAAGCGAAGGGAGTTTCTTTCTCCCGGGGTCCTGGCCAATAATACGCCAGATAACATTGGTTATTGACGTCATGTCTACTTGCAGGACTTGCCTGCCAGATTCGCAACAACAACAACAAATTACATTTGTATAGCACCTTTCATGTTGGGAGGAAGTCCCAAGGCACTGGAAAGTCAGGGATTTGGACCCGAGCTGGGGGTTGGGATCATTGAGTGTGGGGGGGCAGGGAAGGTAGTAGGGTGACCGAAGGCGGAGCAGAGAAGAGGGTTTTGAGATGGACCTTGAAGGAGGCAAGGGAGGGGGCAAGCGGAGGGACTGTATTCACCCATAAAACATACAATCACCACACTTCATAGGCTTTACCTGAGGCCTGAGCTTGTAGCCTACACTCTCTCACTTGGAGCCTGAAGACCTTCATCTTCGACCATGCTTGCTCCCCTCTCTGCCTGGCTTGGCATCATATTCTACCACTGTTAAGCGCTCTGAGTTGCTACTAAGTGTGATGGGTGAGGAATAAATGCAAGTTGTTACTGTTGTAAATCCTGTGAAGCTCTTTGAAATGTCCTCCTGATGTGAAAGGAGCGGTATCAAATGCAGGGATTATTATTGTTATTTTTCTCCTCTGCATGTAGCAAAAATTCTAGAAAACAAATGGAGCCTCAGGAAATCCGAGGGTGGGGAGGAGTGGGCAGTGGGGAGGCACGAGGTGGAGGGGGAAGCTTTATCGGGAGATACTAGTGACAGATGGGAAGACAGCAAGGCTCTGGTTTCACAAGTGTTGAAAGCTACGAGCTGTTTCAGCTGGACTTTGATATTCAATATCAGTGTTGATGAGGAATTGAACTGCCCAGGCCAAGACCTAGGTTCCAGGCCCAGCCAAAGTCACAGATTCAGTCTTAGGCATGGTCCCAGGCCCAGTTATAACCCAGGTTCCAGCCCAATCCCAATCTCATGCTCCACCCAATCCCAGGATCCACCCCAATTCGAGGCTCAGTCCCAGGTGTCCGACCCTGTCCCCATAAAGCACTCTGAAATGTTACCCTGTATGAAGGGCACAGTATAAATGCAAGTTGTTCTTGTAAAAATCCTGTGACACCAAGTTAGACCCCCCCTCATACCCCCCTCTCCCCCTGTCCTATCCAGCCCCAACCTCCTGTTAAAACTGGCCAAAATGCACAGTGAATTCTAATACCTTGTGCTAATTATCACACCTCGTGCTGTAAATTCCATTGCTCTGCAAAACCATGGCTGTCAGTGACTGAGCACGAGTCAAATGGGATTTCAGTGAAGCAGTAAATTCAGGGGGTGGGGGGGAGAGGAGCCTGACCAAGCCCATCCCATCGTTGGCAGGGAGGCTTTCAGCCATTCGGCCCCCTCCTACCATGTTCCCTGGAACTCCATCCTATAGTCCCTCCACCTCGCTCTAGGATGCTCTGGGACGTTACCCTGAGTGAGGGTCGCTATATAAATGCAAGTTGTTGTTCTTGTAAAATTACCCCCCAAAAAAAACAAGGTCACTGCATTTTACAGTAAATAATAACAACAAATTGCTTTTATATAGCAACTTTCTTGTCAGGAGGACCTCCCAAGGCGCTGGACAATGAAGGGTATGCACCTGAACTGCAGGCTGGGTGAAGAGAGGGGTGAATGGCAATGAGGGGTGCAGGAGGGAAGATGATCAGGTGCATTTGGAAAGGAAGGTTTTGAGACAGGTCTTGAAAAAGGTAAGGGAGGGAGTGAGGTGGAGGGGCTCTGGGAATTCCAGGGGGTGGAGGCAAAAAGGTTGAAAGTCCAACTGGCAAGAGTGGAGGGGGTAAGGCAGGCCGGGGGATATGGAGCCCTTTGAGCGTCGTGTAAGTGCAAAATCGTTGCTATTGTTGTTGAAAGGCACATGAGTGACGGAGACAGTGGCAAGGAAAAGAGGCGTACATACTGCAGGAAATTAATCACCAAAACAGAATTTTGAAAAAACAAACACACAACCTGTTCATTTTTTTCCTTCCCATTATTTTGTGCTGAGTACAGCCCGCCAGCGAGGTGTCTGTGCTAATTGATTCCGATTAAATCAGGCAGCACGGAGAGCTAGGCGTGTGGGAAATCCTCCCGACCAGCCTTGTTTCCTTTCACCGTGTACAAGAGACAAACAATTACATTTTGCTAACTCAATATGGCAGCGCTAACATTTAACATTTAACAGCACGTCATGCGGGCTGACAGGGGAGCCTGTATGAGGGGGAAAAAACACAGCGCTCTCCTGTGCTGACAGTGATCCAGCGCTGTGCTGGGGAGAGGGTGTGTGTGTGTTTGTGAGGGTGTGGGTGGCTGGGGGAGCACTGCATTGACGGAGGTCCCATCCCCTCATACCAGCCATTAACCCGAGGTCCCGTCTGTATCCAGTCAGCATTCAGATAGGCAGTAAAGACCCTGCAGCGCCATTCAACAAGAGATGGGAGTTTCTCCTAGTGTCTTCACCCAACCCCCCAATTGCGGAAAATAATATTATATAATTCTCGCATTTGATATAGCGCCTTATTATGTTGTTGACATGTCTCAAAGTGCTTCACAGAATATATTGTAAAGTAGAGTGACTGAGTATTTTGTAGGTAAAATGCGGCAGCCAATTGTGTTGTGGATCGAGTGACCAATTTATTTTTTAAGAGATTACTACCCCCTGGAAAGCGATCCACCAATCGACTAACAACTGGTTTCCGACTTACTGCTAGGTAAACAGAGGCGTGTGAAGTAAGGAAACTTCCCTAAAGTTTCGCCCTGCCTGGGAATCAAACCCGAGTCCTCTCGCTTGTGAGGCGAGCGTGCTAACCACTACACTACAAAATATATCATTTGACATCCTCCCAACGTGAAAGGCGCTAGTTGTTGTTGTTGCTGTTGTTGTTGACCTCGCAGCTGTTTGTGGGACAGGTTTGACGTACTCACCTACAAATAGAGCCACTACACTTATGCAGTGCTTCGAGATGTTTCAATTGGCGCTGTATCAAACGGAAGGATTATATTTTATCTTTCTCTCCTTTTCTTTTTCTTTCCTATCTCTTTCTCCATTCCTTTTTTCTTCTTTTTTCATCTCTTCCTTCTCTCTTTTGCTCTCTCCCTCTGAATTTCTCAACAGAAATATATTAATATCTCCCATATTACAACAACAACTTCACGCAGGGTAGCATCCCAGAGCGCTTATATTAGGCTCCCGGGCATTAGGAAATAGTTCCGAAGGTCTCGTAATTTGCTAAAATTTTTAGGACCTGAGGAAATCAATTAAGGATTTGGGATTCTGTGTGTATAACAGCACACAGAATAGCAGCCCTTGTGTGTATAGCAGAGAATAGCAGCCCCTGTGTGTATAACAGAGAATAGCAGCCTCTGTGTGTATAACAGAGAATAGCAGCCCCTGTGTATATAACAGAGAATAGCAGCCCCTGTGTGTGTGTGTGTGTGTGTGTGTTATAGAGAATAGCAGCCCCTGTTTAGCTAGCAGAGAGTAGGAACCTGGTGGTTAGTTGATTTGTGGATCACTTTCCAGGGGTAATAATCTGTACAAAAAATAAATAAACAATGTGATGAGGCACTGTATCAAATGCAAGCAATATTATTATTAATTATTATTACAATAATAATAATAATCCTTGCATTTGACATAGAGCCTTATTACCAAGACATCTCAAAGCATTTCACAGAATATATTGTAAAGTGAATTGACTGTGTATTTTGTGGGTAAAATGCAGCAGCCAATTGCGCCATGGTTGTCCCACAAATAGTCGTGGCCAAATTATTAGTATTATTCGTTTATTATCCCCCGAAAAGTGACCCGCCAATTGACTAACAACCAGGTTCCTACTTACTGTTAAGTAAACAGAGGTGCGTGGAGTAAGGAAACTTGCCTAAAGTTTCCGCCCTCCCCGAGAATCGAACCCAGGCCCTCTCACTTGCGAGGCGAGCACTCTAACCAATACTCTACAGGACTCCACTTTTGGGCACCTGCACTCGACCACCCCCTCAACTCTGAGGGGCCTGACCCCAGGGTCTACCCGGCCTCTCTCGGCTCCGCACTGAATGGACCTACAAAGTGCCGTCCGCTCCACTGGTGGGCTTCGTCAGGGAAGGGTTAAGACAACTGTCAAAACAAGGCTGTAAATACACTCTGGTTACATTTGTCACACTGTTTGCAGTCAGAGGCTTTAGGCAATTACTTCGCAAGTAATGGCTGCCACCTGATGACAGCTGTGAGATGCGGGTCTGAAGTGAGACGTGCACTGCTTTGTCGCTGTTGTCTCCATAGCGACTGTGTGTTGCGGGGGGGTTGGGGGGGGGGGTTGGGGGGGGGAGGGAGAAAACGGAGGAACGGAGAGAGGAGTTCTATTTATTGCCTCCCCACCACCTGTCGTGAGCCTTAGCAGAAATACGAACACCAAGTAACAAGATCTAGGGGAGGGCAGAAAAGACTCACGCTGGACTTCGAATCACAGTGTTGGATGAGGGGGAGGCTCTTTCAAGGCTCCTCTCACCCCCTGCATTCTCTCCCCCCCTCCTTGCTCCTCTACTTCTCTTTCCCCCTGCCCCCCCACCCCCAACACAAGCATCATCTCTTCCATTCAAAGCAGCTCCTAGCACGATGCTGAGATGTCTCAAAGCACTTCAATAATTTACTGTAAAGTGGAGTGACTGTGTATTTTGTTGGCGAACGCGGCAGCCAGTTTGTGCACAGCAACGTCCCACAAACAGCTGTGAAGTGAGTGACCAATTTTATCTGGGGGATTGTCGGCCAGGACCCCGGGAGAGAGAAACTCCCTTCTATTTTCTAATAGTATCACAGGATATTTAATGTCCACCTGAACAGAGCACAGACGGGGGCCTTGGTTTAATGTCTCGTTCAAGGGATGGCACTTCTGACAATGCAGCGCTCCCTCCAGCACTGCATTGTGGCGTCAGCCTAGATTGTGAGCTCCATGTTCCGACGTGGGGGCTTGAACCCACAATCTTCTGACTCAGAGGCGAGTGCGCTGTTAACTGAGACAAGCTGATGCCTCAGCATGTGGGACATGGTGGGCTGGAGCTCAGGGAAGTGAAGGTGACCAGTCTGAATGACTTTGTCATTATTGTCACTCAAGCGACATGGAACCTCTCCCGCCCCCCCTCCCCCACGCTCATCACCTCCCTCTCCCCCCCCCCACATCACTCCTCCTCCTCCCTCCACTGCCCCTCCGGATTCGATCCTCCCTCCCCCCCCCCCCCCCCCCCCCCCTACCCCCTCCTCCCCCCCCGCTCCCCCCCCCCCCCCGCCCTACATCGGGTCGGCTTCAGCCTCCAGCCCGAGCTCTGGACCATCCAGTCCCGGTTCTTTTCCCAAGCGTCTCAAACCTCTGACGTGCTCAGCTCCCTCCGCTCTCCCTCCTCCTCCCCCCCCCCCTCCCCTGACCCCCCCCTCCCCTCCCCCTCCCCTCACCCTGACCATTTCCCCCTGCTCGGGTCATGACCCAACTGTGCAGCGCCTTGGGACGTCCTCCTGACGTGAAAGGCGCTCTATAAATGGAATCTTGTTGTTGTTGTTGTTGTTGTTGTTGTTTACACCGAGAGTTGAGAGTGTGCGAAATGGCGAAGCAGAAAGATGGAGAAGCGAATTGTGTCAGCACATTCAAGAAGGAATTAGATAGCTGTTTGGGAAGCGATCGATTGACAGGTGTGAGAGCTAGAGTTGTGTGGGATTATTTTATTGACTGATTCATTTGCTTTTACTCCAGCCAATTCCGGTTCTGTCCATCCCTGTGTTCCTAAGACAGCATTTCAAACGGAATTAGATAAGCATTTCACAAGATCACAAGATCAGTTCAGTTGAACAAGATCCTTCAGCCTATCTGATCTCATCCCTCCAGAACACCCACCCTATCATTCCCCCATCACTGCATCAAGTTGTATTTTAAATGTGTCCCAGTGTCCTGGCCTCAAACCCCCTTCCTGGTAACCCTGTTCCAGTCATTAATTACCCTCTGGATAAAGAAATACATCCTGGTGTCTGTGCTAAATTTGCTCCTTTAAATTCCTAAACCTGTGTCCTCTTGCTCTACAAAAATACACAGTACATCTGGGGGTTGAAGAGGAACAACATTTGATGAGGACAACAATTATGAGGGGGTTTTGATAGAGTAGATAGGGAGAAACTCTTTCCTCTGGTGGGTAGGTTGGTAGCCAGAGGACACAGATTTAAGGTAATTAGCAAAAGAACCAGAGGGAAGACGAGGAGAATTTTTTATCCAAAGATCTGTTATAGTCTGGAATACACTGCCTAATAAGTTGGTGGAAGCAAATGCGATAGCAACTTTCAAAAGGGAATTGGATAATAATAATCCTTGATTTGATATAGCGCTTTTCACATCTTCGTGATGTCTCAAAGCGCTTCACAGAATAGACTGTAAAGTGAACTGACCGTATATATAGGTACTCAATAAGGAAAAATTTGTAGGGCTATGCGGTAAGAGCAGGGGATTGGCACGATGGGACAGTGCTATAAGATTCTATGAACATCAGAAGGTGCAGGGAAAAGAGCCAGGAATTGGATTGAGGTGAAGAACTGTATGTCTATCAGCATGTACTCTATCAGCATGTCCTGTGCTGTACTTTCTATGATCCTAAGATCAAGTGGTTCAGTCAATTGTGCTCCTACCTCTGGGTCAGACACTTGTGAGACCATCCCCCAAATGGGAGCTGGGTGAGCATGGTGCCCACTGAACAGCTTACTCTGCGCGTTCTTAATAATAATCCTTACATTAGATAAGACAGGAGGATGTCTCAAAGCGCTTCACAGGCTTTACCGCAAAATGCATTGACTGTATTTTGTGGACAAATGCAGCTGCCAATTTGCACACAGTAACATCCCACAAACACCCAAGGAGTGAGTGACCAATCTTATCTTGGCCAGGACACCGAGAGAGAGAAACTCCCTTCTCTTTTCCAATAGTGGTGCAGGAACTTTGACATCCACTTGAACAGGCACAGACAGGAGCTCAGTTAAACGTCTCAGCCGAAGAACGGTGCCTCTGACAATGCAGGACTCCCCCCAGCAGTATACTGGAGCATCAGTTAGAGTATGAGTTCCAAGTCCCAAATTGAGCATGAACCAACCACCTTCTAACTCAGAGGCGAGAGCGCTAGTGACTGAGCCAGGCTGACACACAGTAAAGCCCCTTAAGTGAGTGGATGGTGAGCTGGACTCTCTCTCTCCGGGGCTGATCTCACAGGAATGCCGTCAGCTGCCTGATTATCTCATCAAAGCTGCATTTCTATGTGTCAACGGCACTGACTCCGGCCTGCGCTCGGCATGCTGACAAGAGTGGCGGGGGGGTGGGGGAGGGAGGGAAAGCTCCCCCCTAAGGGGAGAGGATGGTAGTGGTGAGGTTGGTAGATTGCAGCCAATGTGATTTCAAATGCCAATTTTGCCCCCTCTCCCCCCGCACCCCCATATTTTTTTCTTCTCAGTATGATCGGAGCTAATTTCCTTGATGAGAGAGGAGGGAAAGGGGGAAGGGGAAGGGTGTAGGGAGAATGGGAAGAAATGAAGTGAGGAATTTTGTATTACTTCTCGTCTGTCGCCTTATAATAATAATCCTTGCATTTGATGTGACTTCTTACCACGTCTTCGAGATGTCTCAAACTGCTTCACAGAATATACTCAAGTGTATATTTTGTGGGCGAAACGAGGCAGCCAATTGCGCACAGCAGTGTCCCACAATCAGTTGTGGATTAAGTGACCAAATAAAAAAACATTTTTAAAATTGATTTATTTGGAGGGATTATTACTGCTGAAAAGCGATCCGCCAATTGACTAACAAATGTGCTTTCAGTCATCTTTCCCTCCCCCACCCCACTCGACTCCCACCCCCAGCTCAGTGCAAACCCTGGACTGTCCAGCCTGTTCTCAGAAGGACATCCTCCCAGCATGAAAGGTGCTATACAGTATAAATGTAAATTTGTTGTTGTTATTGTATTGTCCTTGCCAGGCTCCGCTCGCTCCCTGTCTACCAGTGGATCAGTTTCAAAATCCTCACCTACAAATCTCGTCACACCCTAGCACCTCCCCATCTCTCCAATCTCCTCAATTCTGAGCTCGCCCCCTCCACTCGACTAACTCTGGCTACCATGTCCTCTCCGTACCACCATTAGTGGCCACGCCATCAGTTCTAAACCTCTGGAACTCTCTCTATTCCTCCATCTCGCCAGGTTCCTATTTATTGCCAGATTAAAAAGAGGCGTGTGGAGTAAGGAAATTTGAACCCATGTTCTCTCGCTTGCGAGGCGAGTGCACTAACCACTATGCTACGGGACTAATTGCCATCAAGTGTAGTAACTGTGTGTTTATAGGCAAGCGCAGAGGGTAGCTTTGCTCACAGGGGGATGCTACACAGATGCGAATGAGCCAGTTATCCCAAGGATTGTTGGCCGGCTTAGAAGTGAGCTCAGAAAATATTTATCCGCGCAGAGGGTGATGAGAGTGTGGAACGTGCTGTTCTCAGAGAGCTGTGGAGGTGGAATGGATTGGAATGTTAAAGCAGGGAGTTGGATAGATACAGTACTTGGGAAGTAAGGGTGTTAGGAGAAATATAATCCTTGCCTTAGAAATTGTGCCTTATCACCTTGTCAACCATCTCAAAGCAATTCACAGGATTTTACTGTGAAGTGTGCGTTTTGTACGCTAATGCAGCAGCCAATTTGCACATGACAATGTCCCCCAAACAGCTAATTAAGTAAATTACAGGACCTCGGTTTAACATCTCATCTGAAGAACGGTCGCTTTAGAATGCAACATTTGCTCCCAGCACTGCACTGGAGCATTCACCCTGGACTGAGCTCTAAGTTGCAGACCTGGGGCATAAACCCACAATCTTTTGATGCAGAGGTGAGAGTCTGATTGAAAGGGCCGTTCCTTCAGAGAGTCAGCACAGGCACGATGGACCTTAATTTCACCCAGTAAAAGCTTAAACCAGCCCTTGTCAAATGTTAAATTGAATATAAAATACAATACAAAATTACATTGTAAAGCGCCTTTCACATTGAGAGGATGTTTCAAGGTGCTGGATAGTCAGAGATTTTGACCCAAGGAGGGGATTGTGATCAGGGAGGGTGGAGGGGCAAGGGTAGGAGCGAGGAGGGGAGGAGGGTGTCCGAAGATGAGGTTGAAGAGGAGGGTCATGAGGCGTTCCTTGAAGGAGGCAAGGGAGGGAGTGAGGCAAAGGGATTGTGACCAACTAGTGACTATCCTCCTATTAGGACGGGGAGATATGCGGGGTTTCCCCAGAGCTGAACCAGCTCTAAGATGACATGTTTGGTCACAGAATATCAGAATCAAGCTTGGAGAGCCAGACAAGTCACTGGGGTAGAGACTCTTCCCACTCCCTCCTTAACGATCTGTCCACCCCCTCTGCTCAGCAGGCTCTGGCCTGCCCCATGCCCTCCGCCCTGCTCAATTCCACCATCGGCAGTTGAGCCTTCAGACTTTCTGTTCCCACCTATTGGAACTCCATTACACAGTTCTTTTGTCTTGCTCCCTCCCTCACCTTCTTCAAGGTCTGTCTCAATACCTTCCTCTTCAATTGCACCTTTGGTAACCCTCCCACCCACACCCTCATTGCCCTCCACCCCTCCTGATCCCAACCACCAGTTTGCGTCCAAATTCTTGACTGTCCAGTTCCTTGGGACATTCTCCCAATGTAAAAGGAGCTCTGCAAATGTAATTTGTTGTTATTAACCCTGCAAACCAAACAGGGTGCTCCTAGCTGGACAAGCAGAGGTCTGTTTGTCCTGTCTACCTGTTCAGGCGGACATTAAAAGTTTGCTGTTGAGAAACGAGAAGGGAATTTCTTCCAGGGTCCTGGCCAAAAATCCCCCAGATTAGTCAATCATTCACTGCATAGCTGTTTGTGGGACGATGCCATGTGCAAAAAAAACTGGCACGCCAGCAATCATTTTGACGTTGAAGGTGCTATAAAAACACAACGTCTCTCTTTATCTAAATATTTTTCCTTTTGCTTCTGGGTTTGTGTCTATATCCGTCCATCCAAATGAACTGTGCAAATATGCTAGTCAGGAATGCAGAGGCATGTGGTCAGCCTCTGTAGTCTCTCCCTGATACCAGTGCTGATAGCTGGGGGACCCTAAGAGTTTTTATTATAATCAATTGTTTTATGAAATTATTTCCAATCCAATTTATTACTTCCAGCCCACACTCCCCCCCACCTACCCCTACCCCCACGAGCCTTGGTTCTCAACAACTTCCACCTAACACACTGAATTAGGTGATCAAATTGTGTCAACCTGGCTCAATTGTTAGCGCTCGCACCTTGATCAGAAGGTTATGGGTTTAAGCCCCACTTCGGAAGTTGGAACCCATATAGACTAAGCTGACGCTTCCAACGCTGTGATACTGTCCTTCAGTTGAGACGTTAAATTGTGCTCCTGTCTGTGCCTGTTCAGTTGGACGTTAAAGATCCCACAACCTTGAACCCACAGCCTTCTAACTCAAGAGGCAAGAGTGACTGTGCCAGGCTGACACACTTTTTTCTTAATCTTACAAAGGAATTCTTGAGTTTGGGTGTGTTGGGGGGAGAGAGATGAAGAGATTTGAAGGTGTGGTGAGGGTTTTAAAAATAATAATCCTTGAATTTGATATAGCGCCTTATCATGTCATTGAGACATCTCAAAGCTCTTCACAGAGTATACTGTGAAGTTTAGTGACTGTATATTTTGTGGATGAAATGCCAAATGTGCACTGCAGTGTCTGTGGGATCTAGGGGATCAGTTATACTTTTATCAGTGTCTAGGTGGCATGAGCGTGGGGTGGTTGGGGATATGGGGTGGGCGAGTTGATTAAAAACAACATAGCAGCTATATTAGCTGAATAGGGGTGAGGGGATGTCAGTGGCTTGTGGAACACAAATCTGAAAAAAGATGGATGCTCATAAAGGAGGAATTAAGGGTCGACCTTTGAGTCCTTTATCTAGCAAGGCTCTTGGAACGAGGATAAGGGAAGTGAGATATGGGGTGGAACAGAGAGGCCTGGAGGTAAGTGGGGAGGAAAAGGTTAGGCGCAAAGGAGATATCAGTAATAGGATGAGTAATGAAAGGATCAGTGGAGATAGACGAGGTGACAACACAAGTTAGCTCAGTCAAATAATGGATGTTGCTCTTATCAAGCCAGTGATTCAAGCCCATTTATTCTCACTAATGTAAGTTTTACAGACAGTCAAGAACTAACACTGGGTTTAAGCCAAGTACCTCCCCATCCCCTTCCTCTCCATCTCTCCCTTTAGAGTATCTTCTCTTCAGTTTATAAACCCCCTTTATTTTCCAGTTAGTTTTTGCGAAGGGGGTGGGGGAGAGATGTGCTTTAAGGTTAAAGATCCACCATGTTATTGTTAAAATGAGAATGGAGTTTCTCCCGGTGTCCTGACCAACACTCCTCCTTCCTTCCCCTTCCCCACCTCTGCCCACCCCTCCCAGACTAATTGCTCATTCACTTTGCAGCCAAATTATGACTCAGTCAACAGGTTGTGGGTTCAAAGCCCACGTTAGGCCTTTGAGCTCACAGTCCTGGCTGATTACATTCTCAACCTCCCCGGCCTATCCCTCAGACTTACCGAACCAGTGTGCAACCTTAGCATCAGGGTCAACCCACAGCTGTCCTTCCTTCCCCACATCCGGTCACTGACCAGGAACACCTTCCTCTACCTCCGCCACATTGCCCAACCTTCAACCATACCTTACCCCAGATGCAGCCGAAATATGCTTTTGTTACCTCCTGACTCGACTTTTCAAATGCCCTCTTTGCCGGTCTCCCCATCTCCACCATGCACAGGATCCAACTGATCCAAAACTCCACCGCCCACCCATACTAAACTCTGTACCCCCATAACACCAGTTCTAGCCAGCCTCCACTGGCTCCCTGTTGCCGAATGGATCAATTTCAAGATCCTCACACTTAAATGCCTTCATGCTTTGCCATCTCCCGACCTCTCCAACCTGCTCAGCACCCAACCCACAACCTGTTGCCTCTACTTGACTGGTTCCAGCCTTCTGCGTGTCCCTCATGCCCTCCTTTCCACCACTGGTGACCGAGCTTTTAAGCACTATGCCCCGAAATCTGGGAACACTCTTCCTCTATCCCTCTGCCTTGACCTTTCTTTCCCCATCTTCAGATCATGCCTAAAGACCTTCTTATTCGACCATGCCTACGGTCATCCCCTCCTCCCTTCGGCTTGGCGTCGTGCTCCGTCATTGTCAAGTGCTCTGAGACACTACCCTCCATGAGGGGCGCTATATAAGTTTTGTTGTTGTTCATGCTCCAGTGCAGTGCTGGGGGGAGAGTATGCTGCATTGTCAGAGGTGCAAGCCTTCGGATGAAACGTTAAACCGAGGTCCTATCTGCTGTGGCACTTTTCAAAAAGCGAAGGTGGTTTCTCTTTGTTACAATCCCCCAGATAAAATTCATGGCTGTTTGTGAGACATTGTTGTACGCCAAATGGTTGTCGTGCTTGCCTACAAAATACACAGTCATTTTGCAATGAAATACTGTGAAGCACTTTGAGACATCTCGACGATAAGGCATGATAGCAAATACAAGGATTATGCTGCCTAGTTTTGCCCCACAAAATAAACAGTCAATTCACTTTACAGTATATTCTGTGAAGCGCTTTGAGATGTCTCGAAGACGTGATAAAGCGCTATATCAGATGCTGGAGCCTACTGAGTGGAGGAAGTAGACAGGTTGATAAGGGGTTAGCAGATCAGAGAGGGAGGAAGGAGTAAGGCTGTGGAGGGCCTTGAAAGTGAGAACGATAATTTTGAACTCAATCCTTTGAGGGATGTGGAGCCAATGGAGCCTGGTGAGGGTGGGGATGATGGGGTCATGGAGCCTAGTGCAGGAGAAGACACAAGCTGCAGAGTTCTGGATGATCTGCAGTTTGTGGAGGGAAGAGTTGGGAAGGCCGACAAGCAGAGGGTTGGCATAGTCGAGCCTTGGTTGTAATGAAGGCATGTTTGAGGGTTTCGGCGGGCTAAGGGTTGAGGCAGTGGCAGAGTCGGGCGATTTTGCAGAGGTAGGGGATGGTAGAGTGGGTCATGGCATGTATATGTGGGAGAAAGGACAGTTGAGGGTCAAACAAGACACCTAAGTTCTTTGCCTCACAAGTGAGAGGATCCGAGTTTGATTCCCAGGCGAAGCAAAACCTTAGGCAAGTTTTCTGGGGGTAATAATCCCTCCCCCCAAAAAATTTGGTCATTCAATTCATGACTGTTTGGGACCCACTGCTGTGCACAATTGGCTACCACGTTTTGTCCACAGTCAATACAGTCAATTCACTTTTTGTGAAATGCTTTGAGATGTCTCGAAGATCTGATAAGGTGCTACATCAAATGCAAGGAATATTATTATTATTAGTCACTACAGGAACACGCTGCGAAGCATTACAAGACGTCTCGATCGGATCAGGTGCTGTATCGAATCCTTATTATTCTCTTTCGAGAAACCACCAGCCTCCCTCCCGTCCCCTCACCCCCTGCTATTTCTTCCTGTGTAACAGCAATATTAGATTTCCTTGAATTAGACAGGACTCAGTCTCATGTGACCATGGCTGAGAGGAGAGGATTTGCAAGCAGTCACACGCCTGGGGGGGGGGGGGGGCACGGAATTTGATTTACGTTCCCATGGAGACAGCCGGCTCCATCAATCAGCTGTGAGGACGAACACTGAGCGGTGGAGACTCCGAGGTGGGACATGGTGGTGGGGGGGGGGGGGAGTAATCGAAGTGGGGGTTCACCATCAGCCTAGCTCAGGCTTCGTGCTCTCGACTCTGGGTCAGAAGGTCACAGATTCAAACTCCCCCTCACAAAGTCAGGAGAGTTGCAGTTGTAGGCTGGTGGTCCAGCGCAGGGCTGGTGTGGGTGGAGGGGGGGGGAAGAGCGGAGGGGAAGAGTCGGAGACACTGCATTGTGGGGGGTGTATTTTCAGAGGCGCCGTCTTTCAGATGAGAACGAGGTCCCATTTTTGCCTGTTTAATGATCATGCGGTGCTATTGGAAAAGAGGAAGGAGTTTCTCTAGCCAACAATCCCCCTCAAGCCCCCCCAGATAAAAATTAGTTACTCACTCCATAGCTGCCCCTGGAGATCTTTCATTGCTGCGTTTGCCTGCAAAACACACAGTCACTACATTTGACAGCAATTCTCAGTGAAGCTGGGTGAAGCGCTCTCGGATGCTACCCTGTGGGAGGGGCACTATATAAATGCAAGTTGTTGTTGAAGCACTTTGAGTCCTTATAGGCGCTGGAGCAATATTATTAATGTGTGTGTCTCAGAAGTGCCCATGTTCCCCTCCCTGCCCCATCCCCCCAATCGGGCTGGGCTCAGACCAAGTTGTAATGAAAGCCCCCACGGCTTTCCTCGTGCTCCGACACTCAAGAGTGACTTTCCTGTTTAAGTTCTGACACTGCAGCTGTTGAGTAAGTGAGAAACAGCTTGACTGAAGATCTTTACTGATGGAGCGATTGGGTTACTGATCAGCCTGGCTAACTCACCCGCTCGCTCGCGCTCTTGCCTCGAGTCAAGTCGTAGCTCATGCTCCAGCTCAGTGCTGAGGGAGCACCGCATTGTCAGAGGTGCAGTCCTTCGCATGAGATGGAGTTCAGGAGGGTCAATTATAAGATTGTAGAATCCTGTAGCGTAGTGGTGAGCGCAATCGCCTCGTAAGCGAGAGGACCCAGGTTCGAATCCTGGGTGGGGTGAAATCTTAGGCAAATTTCCTTACACCACATGCCTCTGTTTACCTAGCAGTAAGTAGGAACTGGTTGTTAGTCGATTGATGGGACACTGCTGTGCGCAATTGGCTGCTGCGTTTTACCCACAAAATATACAATCATCCACTTTACAATATATTGTGTGAAGTGCTTTGAGACGTCTCAACAATCTGATAAGGCTTTATATCAAATGCAAGGATTATTATTATTAAATAACGTCTCTTCCGAAGGACGGCACCTCTGACAATTCAGTGCTCCCCCGCCCCCCAGTACTGCACAGAAGAGTCAGCCCTAGACTGTGAGCTCAAAGTCCTTGATGTGGGGCTTGAACCCACAACCTTCTGACTCAGAGATGAGAGAGAGCTACTGACTGAGCAAGGCTGTGCGGCTAAACATTTGCTCAAGACTAATTACCTGATCTCTTCGTACCTGGTATCCCTCCCACTCCTTCAATCCCTCATTCCCTCCATCCACCTCCCTCTCAGATGCTATTTCTGTCAGCTAGCCAGCCAGCACTGGGAGAGAGATATCAGAGCTCTGTCATTCACTCACTGAGTTCCTTTACATTTATAATGAAGAGATGAAGATCTTAAATCCCCGAGGATTGCGATTCAAGCGCAGTGACTTTCATCTTTTACTGGGGCTGTTGGTCTGTGAGGGCAGGGCCACTGGGTTTGACAGACTGCAGTGCACATACCCCTTTGACAGAGGGGTATAAAACACACCATTAAAGCTATCAGTGAAGCTGAGGTATCGTTGCCCCATTGTTTTCATTGGAATGAGGTGGAAAGTGTCTGTTTGGGTGTTGAAAGAGGAGGTTGATGTCTGACTGTTTTTACTGACGTTCCGCAGCGCAAGTTAAAGGAACGTTATTCAGAGCTGATCTTATTTCTCGTTACAAGATACGATGTTCAAGGTCAGCCACAGGACAGTTAGAGACAGAGTAAAGCGCCCTCTACATGTCCGTCCACACTTCCTGGTCGGTAACAGCACGGGTCAGAGACAGAGTATAGGTCCCTCTATAGTTCCATTCCCAGTTTGGATGCCAAGCCAACCATTTGAGACATTCTCCTGATCCGAGTGTTGCTGTATAAATATATATTGTCTCTTGTGTGTGAGGAGGGGATAGCGCTTGCAATCCGAGGCTTGGCTGGCCACACGATGGAGACTAATGGGTGATTAACGGAGCAGACTGCACTGAACTGAGGATGTCTCACTCAAAGGCTCGGAGTGAGCGTGATGCCGCAAAACACCACAGATACAGAGAATAATAATAATAATAATCCTTGCATTTGATATAGCGCCTTATCATGTCTTCTAGCAGGCTCAAAGCGCTTCACAGAATATACTGTAAAGTGAATTGACTGTATATTTTATGGGTGAAATGTCTCATCTGAATGACGGCGCCTCCGACAATGCAACATCCCCCAGCATTCCATTGAGCGTTAGCTTAGACTATGTGATTCCAAGTACCGACGTGGGGCTTGAACCCACAACCTTCTGAATCAGAGGCGAGAGAGAGTTACCACTGAGACAGGCTGATACACTTTCTGAATCAAAGGCAAAAGTGCTAGCGACAGAGCCAGTTGCGAATCTCAGCATTAGTGCTACAGGTCATAAACCTGAAGAGGCACCAATCATAGATTGGTTTAACGTCTCATCTGAAAGACACCATCTCTGAAAATGCAGCGCTCTCTCCAGCACTGACTGAGCCAAGGTGACACATCTTCTGAATCAGAGGCAAGAGTGCCAGCAACAGAGCCAGGCTGACCCCATTATACAGAGAGTCTCACTATCAGTGTCCAGTCCGTGCATTAAATTGACCTTCCAGTACAGGGGAGAAAAAAATGCATTATTAGAGATGCCAGCCTTCAGCTGAGATGTTAAAGTGAGGCCCCTCTGTGTTTGTTTAGGCGACATGAAAGATATTGTGGCATTACTCAAAAAGTGAAGAGAATCTCTCCCAGTGTCCTGGTCAGATAAAATCAGTCACTCACTGCATGGCTGTTTGTGGGACATTGCTGTGTGTAAATTGCCTGCCGCGAACACCGGCAAGTGACACAGTCATTATCATTATTATCTAACAGTGTATCTATAATAATCCTTGCAATTGATATCACGCTTTATCATGTTGTCTGAATCTCTCAAATCTCACAGTTATTTGCTGTCAAAGTGTAGTGATGACCATTTGCCGACAAACACAACACAGAAATGGCCTGTAAACAGCTGTGAGGTGAATGAACAAGTTTACTTGGGGGATTGTTGGTCGAGACACCAGGAGAGAGAAACTCCCTTGTCTTTTCCAATAATGCTGTGAGATCAAGAACGTTCACAGGGACCTTGGTTCTACAGTCTCAACTCATTTGAAGGTGGGCAACAGCGCAGTGCTATCCCTCTTCCCCACAAATAATAATCCTTGCACTTGATACAGTGGTTTTCATATAGGGAGGATGCCTCAAAGCGGATTACAGATTTTACTGTAAAGTGTAGTGAATCTGGCACCCAAATTACACATAGCAATGTAACACAAACAGGCATAAAGTGACTAACCAAATTTATCTAGGGGATTCTCAATCAGGACACCTGGAGAGAGTAACTCCCTTCTTTTTTCCAATAGTGCTGCAGGATCTTTAACATCCCCTGAACAGGCATTGTTTTAAGGTATGAACTAAGGAACAGCACCTCCGATAATGTAGCACTCCCACCAGCATTGTGCTGGAGTCAGTTTAGACTGCATGAGCTTGTGGTGGCCTGAACCCACAAATTTCTGACTGAAGGAGCGTGAGCGCTGCCAATTGAGCAAGGCTAACTTTAGGGGAGATATGGGGAGGAGAGAAAATGAGAGAAAGAGAAGATTGAAGAGAAGAAATGAAGAAAAACAGCATCTTGAATCCACGAATAAAGGGGAAATCCTTGCCTTCAATCCCCATCTGTTGACATGCTAGAAAGGAGTTAAATCTTTCAGTGGACACAATGATGGATGTGCTCAGGCCCTTTTGATCAACCCCTTTGATGCCCTAATGAAGACAATAAGACAGACAGCACTTAAGATAAAGAGAGAGACCAGATACATTGGACTTTAATTTGACACCATCTGACCTCAGATAAGTGGCTTGGGTTTTCCAATAAAAAAAGATCCTTATAAACAGGCAATTAGAATCCAATGAATTGTCAGTAAACGGACAGAGATATCAAATGAGGGGATTATGGAGGATAAGTGAACTGTTTGCCCAGAACAGACTGGCTTTCAATTCTACTGAACATTTACAATCTAAAAGGTTATAAAAGGGAAAGAACAAGGAATTTGGGATTACAGTGGGATGTGAGCACCAGCATGCACAAGATGGAGAAAGAGCAGGAAACTGGATGAGTAGAGGGTTCCAGTGGGGGAGCGAGCATCAGCACAGACACGATAAGGAGAGAGCAGGTGAATGAGATTAGAGTGGAAAGCTCATAGGGGGAATGAGCATCAGCACAGACATGATTGAGGAATGAGATTAGAGCAATAAATAACGATTATAATCCCCGGATTTGTTAGAGGGCCTTTCACATCAGGAAGATGTCGCAAAGCGCTTCACAGGATATACTGTAAAGTGTAGTGACTGTGTATTTATGTTTGAACATAACAGCAAATTTGTGCACAACAACGTTCCACAAACAGCCAAGTGACCAGTTTTATTTGGCTGATTGTTGGCCAGGACACCGGGAGAGAAACTACTTTTTTTTCGAATAGGCCATGGGATCTTTAACATGCACCTGAACAGGCAGAAGGGACTTTGATTTAATGTCTCATCTGGAGGATGGCACCTCTGACAACAGCACACAACCCCAGCACTGCTCCTGACGTGGCGTTTAAAGCCACAACCTTTTGACTCAGAGGCGAATAGATAGGGAGAGCAAAATGATGACCATTTCTGATAGTTAAAAAAAGTCCCAATTTTTGCCCTATTTTCTGGAAGTCTAAGGTGTCTCCTAGCGTTTGAGCTTTCACAGTGGTCCTCTAGCAGCTCCATTCAACAACAACAGAATTACATTTATAGAGCGCCTTTTATGTTGGAAGATAATCCCAAGACACTGGACAGTTAACAGTTTGCACCTGAGCTGGGGGTTGGAATCAAGAGGCATGGAGGGTAGAAGCGTGAGGGTGGCCGAAAGCATAATTAAACAGTGAAGTCTTGAGATGGTCTTGAAGGAGGCAAGCGAAGCAGGCATTCCCTTCGTTAATCACCCAGCGCTGGTACACTGACACTTTTACGCTGCTCAGTTGGTGTGGATTTGATTCATGTTCCGCATCAAATTAGTGCTAAAAGTCTGGTGTGAATGTGAATGGCATTAATCTGCAGAACACCTCCAGAACCCACCCACAAGAGAGTAGCTTGGAGCAGACTGGGAGTCCCAGCTGGGGGAGGAGAAGATTTGGGTGTTATCCGCCTGCATGTGGAAGTTGACCCCATGTCTGCGGATGACATCGCAGAGAGGGAGCATGTAGATAAGGAAAAAAGGGGGGCCAAAGATGGAGCCTGGGGTACCCCACAGGTGACCAGGTGGGGACAGGAGGAATAACCATTTGCCGAGATGTATTGTTGATCATTTGTTAAGTAGGACTTGAACCATGCGAGTGTGGTCCCACTGAGGTGGATGAGGGAGAAGAGGCGGTAGAGGAGAATGGCATGATCGACAGTGTCAACGCAGTGGAGACGTCCAGGAGAATGGGGTGGCAGAGGGAACCCTGGTTGCAGAAAGAGAGAAGACGTCATTTGTTACTTTGACGAATGCTGTCTCTGTGCTGTGGGCAGGGCAGCCAAGGTATATTATTTATCTTAGCGACAAAGAAATCCAGGACCTATTCGTACTTGGCATCTGAAGGGAGGATCGAGAGTGCTTGAGAGGGGATTTGAAAGAAGTCGTGGGTAGTAGAGAACATGATTCTGGGGTTGTTTTTGGCCTCGAAAATAATCTGTGAGTAGAAGGCAGTTTGGGTTTGAGAGAGGGAGTGGCAATAGGTGTGAAGATGCTCGAGCCACAGTTGGCAATGAACCGTGAGGCCAGTTTTGTGCCATCTGCGCTCGAGCAACCGGGTTTGGGATTTGAAGGTGGGGAGATGACTGTTATACCTGGGGGAGCGGGTAGGCTTGGAGATGCACCTGGTTTCAGGGGGACCACGAAATTGAAAGTTGAGGCGAGGTGTTCCTTTTGTAGATTGACGTCTGTCTGGATCACTCTGGGTTGAAGGCCAGAGGGAGAGAAGGCCTGAGGATGAGAGGCCATTTGTGAGGAATTTAGGTGGGGGCGCAGGGGGAAAGTTTTTTCCATGGGTGGAAAAAGATGGTGGAGGACTTGGAGGAGGGGAGGGTGATATGAGAGGAGAGGGAGATAAGGAAGTGGTCTGAGACTGAACAATCCCAGTCTCTCTAGTGTCTACACATAATTGAAGTCCAATAACTTAATAACAACAACAAATTACATTTGGAGAGCCCCTTTCATGTCAGGAGAACATCCCAAAGTGTTGAACAATCAGGATTTGCACCTGAGCTGGGGTATATTAAATTATAACAATAATCTCTGCATTTGATCCACATTCACACAATCCATTCCCTGGCACCTCCTTATCTCTTCAATCTCTTCCAACCCCACTCCTCCGCTCGGCTAACTCAGCGCTTACGATGTGTCCCCTCCCCTGACTGCATCACCATCAGTGACTGAGCATTCAGCCACTAAACCCCTCACCTCTGGAACTCCCTCATTCTATCCTCCATCTTACCCCCCTCCACTTAACTTTAAATCCCACGTTAAAACCTACCTCAACTGCACCTATAGTCACCTCCCACTCATCTCCTCTCCCTATCCGCACCCCTGAAAATGCTCTGAGGTATTGCCCTGCAATATTATTGATATAGCGCCATTAATATCACCACTGGTTGAGGAGTCAGTAACTAGGGGACCCAAATATAAGATAGCGACTAGGGGATCTGAAAGAGAATTTAGGAGGAACTACTTCATGCTGAGGGTGGTGAGATTGTGGAACTCATTGTCTGAAGCGGTGGTTGATTCAAATAATGTAGATACATTCAAGCTTGACCTTCACATGAAGGAGAAGGAAATAGAGAGTATGGGAGAGAGTAAGTAAGTGTAAGGGAGTATAAACCCCAGCACAGACTGGTTGGGCAGAGTGGCCTATTTCTGTGCTATACATTATGTGTAAATCTAGGGAAAAACTGAGTACGTACAGAAAAGGGAAACATTGAACACGAGCTGTTACATGTTCACTGTAAAAAAAATCTTCAGTAAAGCACCCTTCCCTCTTCCGTCCCCTGTAAATCTTCACCTGTTCATCTCCTCTTCCCCTCTGCTTCGCCCCACTCTGCCTCTTCCTTCCTCT
The DNA here is from genome assembly GCF_018977255.1 of Callorhinchus milii. Taxonomy (NCBI): domain Eukaryota; kingdom Metazoa; phylum Chordata; class Chondrichthyes; order Chimaeriformes; family Callorhinchidae; genus Callorhinchus; species Callorhinchus milii. The sequence goes on from NW_024704742.1 coordinate 71,187,988, forward strand.
CCCTATATGTGGAAAATTCTTAAAATCCAGGCCGAATTAGGAACATGGTTTCTGGCTCCCAAATTAACAAAGGATATTAACAATCGTCCACAATTCGGCAACAGTATGGTAGTGGTGGTGGTGGGGTTAATGAGATATTAACCTGAGATCCCGTCTGTGCCTGTTAAAAGATTAAAGATCCTGCAGCGCTATTGGAAAAGACAAGGAAGTGTCTCTCTCCCGGTGTCCTGGCCAACAATACCCCAGATAAGATCATTTGACTCACTTCATGACTGTTTGTGGGACGCTACTGTTCGCAAATTGGCTGCTGTGTTCGCCTATGAAATACAGTCACAGCAAATGCTGTGAAGCGCTTTGAGACATTTCAACAGCCTGATATTTCAAAATGCAAGGATTAATCATTGTTATCTTACATTTGAGGTCAAAATGGACTCACAGGCTGAGATAAGCTGGAATTTCAGGCCTCTGGTGTCACAATGTTGGGCCTCACTGTACAGAGCCATCCTGAGGGTTAATTACAGGCAAACGTAATTCATTCTAATGCTGTCATTAGCTTCAACTCTGCAGCCTTGGCTGAACCTGGTACAAGTGGGATCCCGACTGGGCCATTCATCAGACCTGTTACTTTAAACACACAACAGCTGTTGCTTGCATTTCCCACTGCTACCTCCCTCTGTGTCTCTCTCTCTGACTCTGTGCGTCTCTCTGACTTTGTGTGTGTGTATGTGCATCTCTCTTTGTTACTCTACTCTGCGTGTGTTTGTGTCTCTTTGACTCTGTGTGTGTGTCTCCCTCTCTGACTCTGTGTGTGCATGTGTGTGTGTCTCTCTCAGTGTATCTGTGTATTTGTGCGTCTCTCTGAATCTGACTGTATATGTGTGTATCTCTGTGTCTGTGTGTATCTCTCACTATTTCTGTATCTGTCTCTCTCTGACTGTGTGTGTGTGTGTCTCTCTGACTCACTGTGTGTTTCTCTATCTTTCTTGCTCTCTTTCGCTCTCACATACTATTTATCTCATTTTCTTTCTCATTTCAGTCTGTCTCTCTTTTTCTCACTCAATCTCTGCCTCTATCTCAGTCTCTATGTATCTTTCCCTGTCTATGTGTTTCTGTCTTTAAGTGTGTGTATGTGTGTCTCGCTCTCTTTCTGTATCTTGGTCAGTCTATCGACTGTCTTCTCTTCACACAGATTCACACATTGTGTGATTCACATACACATATATGTATATCTCTATCTTTCTTTTTCTCTCTCTCTGTCTTTCACTTTTGATCAGCCCTTCTCGTCCTTCTTTCCTTTTAGTCTCTGTTTTTCAGTCTGTTTCTCTCTGTCTCTCTTTACTCAACTCCCTGTGGTTTTAAATCTCCTGCTTCTCTCTTACACACATTTTCTTTCTCTCTCTGCTTCTTTTTGACTGTTTTTCTCATTTTTTCTCACTCAGGTGGACGTTAAAGATCCCACGTTGCTGTTGCAAAAGAGAAGCGAGTTTCTCTGGACTCAACTTCCTCCGTTTCCCTCTCCGTCTTGTCCCCTCTCTTTCTGTCTTTAAGGCTTGTCTCAAATCCTACCCCTTGAAATGCGTCTATGGCCTATACCCCCATTGCCCCTTCTCCCCCCTCTCAATTACTCAGACCCAACACCATCCCTGTGAAGCGCTCAGAGATGCTACCTTATGTGAATGGCGCTGTATAAATGCAAGCTGCTGCTGTTGTTGTTGAGTTTCTCCCGGTGTCCTGGCCAAGTACTTCACCTTTTCGTTCACTTCACGGCTGATTGCAGGACCTTGCTGTGAGAAAAATGGCCGCCTTGTTCCTGAACGAAACACAGTCACTTCACTGAACAGCAATTCCCTGCGAAACTCTGTGAAACATTTTAACACTGTGTCAAATACAAAAAATATTTAATATATATGAGGCACCCGGCTCCCTAATTCTCTGCCTTCCTCTCCAGCCCCCATTCCTTCCCCCTCTTCCCCCATTGCTGGGGTGGCCATTTTGGTCCAAACTCCTGGGCTGTCCCTTTATGCACCTGGATGCACGGCCCTCCATAACCTTTTTTTGGGGGGAGGGTAGAAGGGAAAACAAAACAAAACTTGTTTTTCAAACTGCTTCATCAAACTAGATGACGTTTATTGAAGGGAAAGCATTCCTGACGTCCCCAGAGTTGACAAAGCCTCCCACAGGCCTCACTTATGGCACGCAGCTCCCTCATGTCTCGTGTTTCCGGATGTACATCTAATTGATTTGCAGAGAGTCTCCGAGCTTTGCTCTTAATATGTTTTAAACGTCATCGTGCAGTGGAGTGAGCGGGGGGGAAAGACTCTGATTTTAGTGCTTGGAGTTTCTCCCGCTCACTCAACAGAACCCACACCCAAGGGGCAGTCTCACAGTTATACGTGTGGAGGCAAGTGGAAAGGCTCTGGGATGTCACAGGCACGCCAGGCTCCAAATTCCACCTAGTCTCAGCCTGTGAGATTGTTTTGTCTTGAAGTTTAAGATAAAAGAGAATGATGGTCTTTGTATCTCACACGCAAACTTTCACCACGGCAGGACGTTTCAAAGCTCTTCACAGAACTCTGTGTTGACTGCATGTAAGGAATTATTCCGGAAAGCGATCTGGGTTCTTACTTACTGCTAGCTAAACAGAGGATATGGAGTAAGGAAACTTTCCTAAGGTGTCGCCCCACCTGGGAATCGAACCCAGGTCCTCTCACTTGTGGGACTTCAATAGGGAGAAGAGGAGGGGCCATGGTAGGAAGCGACTGGGAGTAGTGTGGGGAGGGGGTAAGGTAACTGGGGGAAGGAGGTGGGGATTGCAGCCAGGAGGGAGGAGAGAGAAATTGGGGGTGGGGTAAGTGTTGGAAAGTTTTAGTGAGAGGACCTGGGTTCGATTCCCAGACGGGGCAAAATCTTAGGCAAGTTTCCTTACTCCACATGCCTGTTTACTAACAGTAAGTAGGAACCTGGTTGTTAGTCCAGAGTAAAGAGATGCAAGGCAAGCGAGAGAATCCTACTTAGAGCAGAATTTGTTGCGCAGCGTTGAAGAGTGATGATGTGGAGACTGCTACAGCCCATCCAGGGAGCTCAGCCTTTCCTAACACATGTTAATGCTTGCAGTGAGTTTGCTTGTATAAATTACACATGGTTAATGTCTGTGGCTGGAAGACAGCCAAATTAAATGCTTCATTCTTCAACGTGAATTTTAAATTAAAACCAGGTCCGCATCCCTCCCATTCCCATTCCCAATCCGAGGGCAAAGAAAACAACGGGGTTTGGATCGAGGCAAGAAACAATCTCTCCTTGCAGTGATGGAATCTGGAGGTCAGAGTGCCAGAGTCTCACTCTACACTGTCCATTCACACTCCCAGTTCAGCGACAGCATAGATTAGAGACAGAGTAAAGCTCCCTCTACACTGTTCGCCCACATTCCCAGGTCAGTGACAGCACGGGTTAGAGCTGGGAGGAGGGAGGAGGTGACCATAAGCATGGCGAAGAGGAAGGTCTTCAGTCATGATTTGAAAGAGCGAAAGGAGGGGGCAAGATGGAGGGATTGGGTGAGAGAGTTCCAAAGCTAATAGAGTAATTGTAAATTAATAGAGTAATAATAACCTGATAGCTAATAATATTGCGATAGACATATAAAAGTGAAAGGGCAGAAGAGTGGGATTGAGCTGAGAGCTCTCATAAAGAGGCCACACAGCCATAATAGGCTTATTCTGTCCTGTAACATTTACACCAAGTTTAATAACTTGTGTGTCAGCCTGGCGCAGTGATAGTACTATCACCTCTGAGTCGGAAAGGTTCTGGGTTCAAGCCCCACATCGGGACTTGGAATCACATAGTCTAAGGTGACACTCCAATGCAGCACTGGACGGGATAGTGTTGAATAGTCGGAGGTGATGTCCTTCAGATGAAACGTTAATCCAAGGTTCTGTCTGCCTGTTCAGGTGGATGTTAAAGATGCCATAGTACTGTTTCAAAAGAGAGGGGAGTTTCGTTCCCCCAGTTTCCTGGCAAACAAAATTCCAATTGACTCAGCATCCATAGCCTTTTGGGGCAGAGAGTTCCACATCTCCATAAGCCTTTGTGGAAAAATATGGAGTCCTGTTGAGTAGTGGTTAGAGCTCTCGCCTCACAAGCGAGAAGACTGGGGATTGATTCGCAGGCGAGGTGAAACCTTAGGCAAGTTTCCTTACTCCACATGCCTCTGTTTACCTAGCAGTAAGTAGAAACCCGGACGTTAGTCAATTGACGGATCGCTTTCTAGGGGTAAAAATGTCTTAAAATAAAAATGTGGTCACTCAATCCACAACTGTTTGTGGGACACTGCTGAGTGCAAATGGCTGCTGTTTTTCACCCATAAAATACAGTCAATTCACTTCACAGTATCCTGTGAAGCTCTTTGGGATGTCTCAATGAGATGACAAGACGCTATATCAAATACAAGGATTATTATTATAATCTTTGCCTTTGATACAGACCCTTTAACATGAAAACTCCTCAAATCGCTTTGCAAGAAATTGCTGTTTCGGTGTAGTGACTATGTATCTTCTGGGGAATGCGGCAGCCAAATTTGCACACAGCAAAGTCGAACAAACAGCCATGAAGCGAATGATCAAAGCTGGGGATTGTTGGGCAGGACACCGGGTGAGAGAAAGTCCCTTCTCTTTTTGCCAATAGGTGTGGGATCGTTAACGTCCCCCTTAACGGGCATTGACGGGACGCAGGGTTTAATGTCTCCGTTGAAGGACGGCACCTCTGACAGTAAGTGTTCTGACAGCCTGCACTGTGGAGCTCAAAGTCCTTAGTGTGGTGTTGGGATTCTGTTTGTTTCTCTCCTTGAAGCGGTGGCTGGTAGCAGTAACTGAGGCTGCCTGTGACTGAAGGTCATTAACAAGTGATTAATGCCACAGTCTGGTGGAGGGGGGTGGTGGGGGGAAAGGGCAAGAGGTCATTAAGAATCACTCGGGTGCACTGCCAATGAGCCAAGAGCAAAACCAAACAATCAATGTACAAATCACTCAACTCCTTCTAGACAAGACATTAACATCAGCAAAAGACTCCCCCCCCCCCCCACACCCCACCACCACACACACACATACACACACGTGCGTGCACACACACAGAGCACAGGCTGTAACTCCACATTGTCAGCCTGACTCAGTCACCAGCACTCTTGACTCTGAGTCAGTAGATTGTGGGTTCAAGCCTCACATCGGACGCTTTGAGATCACAGTCCAGGCTGACGCTGTAGCGCAATGCTGGGGGGAGCACCGCCTTGTAGGGTCCCCGTAGAGTAGTGGTTAGCATACTCGCCTCATAAATGAGAGGACCTGGATATGATTCCCAGAGCGAAATCCTAGACAAGTTTCCTTACTCCATGCGCCTCTTTTTACCGAGCAGTAAGTAGGGACCCGATTGTTAGTCGATTGGCGGATCACTTTCCGGGGATCATTATCCCTCAAAAAAAATTGATCACTCAATCCACGACTCTTTGTGTGACACTGCTGTGTGCAATTGGTTGCCGTGTTTTGCCTACAAAATACACAGTCACTCCACTTTACAATATATTCTGTGAAGTGCTTTGCGACATCTGAAAGACATAATAAGGAGTTATATCAATTGCAAGGATTATTATTATTAATGTGTGTTGTTGGGTATCAGCTTCCCGTCTGGTCTGGTCCCAGCTTCTGGCTCAGATATCAGCTTGGCTCAGTCTCTCGCACTCTCTCATCTCTGTATCTGGGTTCGAGCTCCCCTCAGGGACTTTAATGTCACAGTCCAGGCTGACATTCCAACACGGTGTGACTGTGAGGATCTTAAAGTCGATCATTTCTGTGGAAGAGCCAGTGGAGGCTGGCAAGGGCTGGGGTGATGTGGGGTGAGTTTTGTGCGGGTGATTACGTGAGCAGCAGAGGGTTTGAAATACTTGGGTTTTATGAATGGTGGAGCTAGGAGACCGGCAAGGAGAGCATTGGAATAATCAAGGTGGGAGGTAACAAAGGCACAGACAAGGGCTTTGGTTGCATTGGGTGTGAGGTACGATCGGAGACGGCAAGGTGACGGAGGTGGAGAAAAGCGGACCTGGTCAGGGACTGAATGTGGGGCAGGAAGGACAGCTGGGAGTCAAACCAATGCCAAAGTTACACATGGTCCTGTCAGAATAATGAAGGAAATACACAAATGTTAATCAGTGAATTGTTAAATGGAGCCTCAGAGCGTGCGTGTGTCAGAACGTGAGTGTGTCAGTTCAAATAATGCCGCAGGATCTTTAACATCCTCATAAACAGAGCGACACTGGGAAGGGAAAATGACTGGAAACGTTAGTGGAGATTTAGCTGGTTAGAATCCAGCGTTTACCCCCACGCACACTCTGTGGACCTTGGCTTTTGCCAACCTGCGCCTAATACTCTCCAGGATTAGGTAAACAGGGTGTGTCCCTCCAGGGAGAGTGTGCACATTCCATTCCAACAATCTGTATCTGGGATTTCCGTGTGTATGGGATGGATTGAATTCTCAGCTTGGTTTGGAGACTCTTAAGCATGGTGATGGGTTTCCACATGTGTCAGACACCCGGCTGACCAAAAATAATTCAGTTGTGAGGAGAGACGTGAGAAGTTGAGGCGTGCTCTCACTGGCATTGAGCAGGTTAAGGGGCAACCCGATCGAGGTGGCCAGAGTGACGAAGGGTCATCAGGGGTAAAATAAACTGATCAGCCCGGAAACATGTATATCCCACATGAACCTCCAGACCTGTCTCCTTCAACTCGCTGTTCCCTTTTTCCTCATATAACTCACTCACGGGATCTGATATTCTATATACACCCCCCACTCCAAACCCCCAAACCCCTGGATTAGGCTTAGCCTGTAACTCAGCCTGGACCCTGTGTTCTGCAGTTTCTGGTGAGAGATTTGCGGGGCAGTGGAAGGCAAGACAGGCAGTTGTAACAATGTGGTGACACATGACAGAGGCTGACATCAGACACACATATCATGGGTCTGTTTAGAGGCCGGCTCCTTTACACGGTGTGGCCTTGTGTCTCGGATCCCCCCACCTCCTCGTAATGACACAAGCCCCAACTCCCTCCCTCCACTCCTTTGAGTGAGGTAACAGCTGGAGTGAAAGCAGATCCCTCTGTGAACTGACCCTCAGTCTCCGGGTCTTGTGTAAGTAGGAAAAAGTCACGTCTGAGAATGAAACCCGAGCCCCTGCCCATAGGGAGGCTGCCCCCCCACCCGGCTTGTTCAGAGGACAAGGGTCCGCAGGTCGGGGGCAGGTGTCAGGGGTCATTGCCACTCTGGGTTCATGGTTAAGTGACGGGACTGTGGCATGCCAACAACAACAACAAATTACATTTGTATTGCACCTTTCACATCGGGAGGACATCCCAAGGCACTGGACAATCAGGGATTTGGACCTGAGTTGGGGATTGGGATTAGGAGGGGTGAAGGGTGGGTGTAGGCTGGAGCTCAGGCTGAGCTAGTGCCTGGGACTCCACCCGTCCGGATTCATGTGGGACACACAGGGTGGAAGGGAAGGACGGGGAGGATGGGGGTGGGGTTGGGGAAGCTGGTCAAGTGGAGTGTTATAGTTTAGTGATTAGAGCATTCACTTCGCAAGCAAGAGAACCTGGGTTTGATTCCTGGATGGGGCGAAACTTTAGACAGGTTTCCTTACTCTGCACACCTCTGTTTACCCAGCAGTAAGTAGGAACCCAGTTGTTAGTCCAGAGTAAGCTGATTGGCAGATCACTTTTCTGGTGGTAATAATCCTGTCAAAATGTTTTTAAAACAATAATAAAAATTTGGTCACTCAATCCAAGACTGTTTGTGGGACGCTGCTGTGCGTAATTGGCTGCCCTGTTTTGCCCACAAAATATATAGTCAATTCACTTTACAGTATATTCTGTGAAGCGCTTTGAGATGTCTCAAAGATGTGATAAGGCACTATATCAAATGCAAGGATTATTATTATTTATTATTATTATTATTCAGCGAAGAGCTCGATAATCACAATGGTTGGGATTGGTCCACACTGTGGATATGAAAAAAGTGCGGTCATCAGGGCATTATGTGCGTGCATGTATGTGTGTCTCTGTCTCCTTCCCTCCCCGATTCCCCTCTCCCTCCCCCTCTCCCTCGCTCTCCTTCTCTCTCTCACCCTCCCTTTCTCAACCCCTCCCTCCCTCTCCCCTCTCTCATCATCCTCCCTTTCTCCACCCCTCCCTCCCTCTCCCCTCTCTCACTCCCCACTCTCCTCCTTTTCCCTCATCCTCCCTGTCTTTTCCCTCCCTCCCTCTCTAACCCTCTCCCTCTTCCTCATTCTCCCTCCCTCTCTCAGCCATCCTTTTTTCTCTCTTCCTCCCTTCCTCACCCCTCCCTCCCCACTCCCTCCTTCTCTAACACCTCCCTCCCTCTCGCACTCGGTGCAGTTGCTCAGGAATTTCCAGCAGTAATTGGAACGAGATTTTATATCGAGAGGATCAGAGAGACCATCAAACACCTGTTGCCTCCACCAGTGACAGAGCCATGAGGCCAACAGGTTCAGGAACAGGAGAGATTGTTATCCCGTCACTCACCAAACGTCTGTGTGTGAGGGGGAAGGAATAGGCTAGAATTCAACACCCCCCCTCCCATAGGCCATTTTAGCCCTTCACGTATTTTCCCCATCGTGTCTGTGCTGGTGCTCGCTCCCCCCACTGGAGCTTTCTAGACTCATCCCATTCCCTGTTCTTTCCCCATCATGTCTGTGCTGGTGCTCACTACTCCTCTGGAGCTCTCTACTCTAATCCCCTTCCCTGCTCCTGGAAAAGAGAAGGGAGTTTCTCTCTCCTGGTGTCCAGATAAACGTGGTCATTCACTACATGGCTGTTTGCGGAATGTGGCTGTGTGCAAATTGGCTATGGCATTTGCCTACAAAATACACAGTCACTACACTTGATAGCAACTCTCTTTGAGATGTTTTGAGGTTAATGCGATGCTGTATCAAACTGTTTTTAGTGTCAGAGTACCTCACAACAACAACTTACATTGTGCATCATGTAGGACAATGTCTTGGAGTTTTGCACAGTGAAGGGGTTGGACACCAAGCAAGGGAGGAGGGAGAGGTGAACAAAGGCACATTTGAAGAGATAGAATTTAAGGCATTAAGGATTGAAAGACAAATAGAGAGGGTATGAGTTGATAGGGTAGAGGCAGGGATTTTCCAAAACTGATTGTATAGTTAGTTAATAAGATGGGGCCAGACAGTAACCTGAGGTTAGTGACTGGAGTCCGTGTCTAACTCCAACTCCGTGACAATGTCAAAGTGAAGCAGGATTGAAGTTCAGGTTTCTGTGACCTTCACAGGAACCTGATAGGCAGGCAGATTTGCTGGTGTTTTACTTACTCCTGGAGCAGATTTACAAACACAATAAGAGAGGTCACTGTCCCGGGAACTAATTAAAACTCACTCAGTCACAAGCACAGAGCTTGACCTAAACTTATCCCCAAAGCGGAGTGCGTTTCACCTCCTCAAACATCCCCGCACCACGCCCTCCCCCACCCGCTCCCTCGCCCCACCACTCCCTCGTTTGCTCGGTGGGTTGGGGGGGAGATTAACTTTTAGTTTTAAAAAATAGATTTTAAATAGTGTAGATGCCTTGAAGAGGAAGCTAGACCTTCACATAATGGAGAGGGGTATAGAAAGGTATGGGAGGAAGTAACAACAACAACAACTTGAAATTATATAACGCTTTTGTGGAGTCCTGTAGCTCAGTGGTTAGAGCACTTGTCTTGCAAGTGAGATACCTGGGATCAATTCCAAACAGGGTGAAACCTTGGGCAAGCTTCCTTACTCCACACGCCTAATAATAATCCCTCCAAAAAACAAAACAACAATAAATTGGTCATTTTCAATCCACGACTGTTTGTGGGACATTGCTGTGCGCAATTGGCTGCCGCGTTCGCCCACAATTAACAGTTAATTCACTTTACAGTCTATTCTGTGAAGCGCTTTGAGACATCTAGAAGATGTGAAAAGCGCTATATCAAATGCAAGGATTATATATAATGCACCTCATGCAGGGTAGTGTCCCAGAGCGTAAGTGAGAGGGCCCGGGTTTGATTCCCGGCCAGGGCGAAATCTTAGGCAAGTTTCCTTACTCCACACATTTCTGTTTACCAAGCAGTAAGTAGGAACCTGGTTGTTAGTCCAGAGTAAGTCGGTGAAAACCTGTGTGGAGTATAAACACCAGCACAGACTGGTTGTGCAGAGTGGCTGTACATTCTTTGTAAATCTTTAAGGGGGGATTTTGAAAGACAGCACATGGTGGGGGGCACGGACATGCACTCCCCATATGGGAGCATTCCACGGGTGATGACCGTCGTGAGAGGTCTCTGACTGAACATTGCTACCGAAACTCCTTTCATTATTGTGCTGTGAATCCTCAGTTCCCTGTCTCACTGATCAATTAAATACACGACTTCTGTTCACCATCACCAAACAACACGTGGGGAAGTGTTTCTCCCTGGCTCAGTGGTAGCACTCTCGCCTCTGAGTTAGAAAGTTGTGGGTTCAAGCCACCACTTTGGGACTTGGAATCATATAGTCTAAGCTGACACTCCAGTGTAGTGTTGGGGGTGTTGCATTGTCGGAGGTGCCGGCCTTCAGATGAGATGCTAAAAGGAAGTCTTGTCTGTTTCTGTTCAGGTGGACGTTAAACATCCTGTGGCACTGTTCGAAAAAAGAAGGGAGTTTCTCTCTCCGGTATCAAGCTACCGGCCCATCTCCAACCTCCCCTTCCTGTCTAAGGTCCTGGAACAAGTTGTCGCCTCCCAGCTGCGCTCTTTCCTCTCCACCCATTCATTATTCAAACCCCTTCAGTCGGGTTTCCGTGCCGCCCATAGCACAGAAACTGCCCTGGTCAAGGTCACCAATGACATCCTGACCATCTGTGACCAGGGATCCCTCTGCCTCCTCGTCCTCCTCGACCTATCGGCAGCATTCGATACGGTCGACCATGCTATCCTCCTCCACTGCTTGTCCTCCCACCTAAACCTTCAAGGCTCTGTCCTTGAGTGGTTTAGGTCGTACCTCTCCCACCGTCTTCACTTTGTTTCCACGAATGGTTTTTCCTCAGACCCCCGCACTGTCTCGTGCGGTGACCCTCAGGGCTCTGTCCTCGGTCCCCTCCTCTTCACCCTCTATGTGCTCCCCCTGTGGTGACATCATCCGCAGACATGGGGTTAACTTCCACATGTATACAGATGACACCCAACTCTACCTTTCCTCCTCTACTCTCAACTCCATGACCCCCGATGTCCTGACAGACTGCCTGTCCGACATCGAGTCCTGGACGAGACAACTTTCTTCAGCTCAACGTGCGCAAAACTGAGGCCCTCCTGATTGGCTCACGTCAGCGCCTCCGCACCTCAGGCGCCGACACCATCAGCATCCAAGGCTGCACTCTCCACCTCTCAAAGCCATCAGGAACCTCGGGGTTCTGTTCGACCCTGAGTTGTCCTTTCTCCCTCATATCCGCACCACAGCTGGCACCGCCTTCCATCACCTCCGGAACATCGCCAGACTACGGCACTACCTCACCCCTCACGCGGCTGAAACTCTGGTCCACGCCTTTATCACCTCAAGGCTGGACTATGGGAACTCTCTCCTCGCCGGCCATCCCAGCACCTCCCTCCACACTGCAGGTCATTCAGACCTCTGCAGCTCATGTACTGTCCCGCACCAGACACCGTGACCACATCACTCCCACCCTCGCTCGCCTCCACTGGCTCCCCATCCCCCAGAGGATCGAATTCAAGATCCTCATCCTCACCTACAAGGCCATTCACGGCCTTGCTCCCTCCTACCTCTCTGACCTACTATCCCCCTACCTACCTGCCCGTACCCTCCGTTCCTCTGGCTCCGGTCTGCTCCACATCCCCCGCCCCAACCGCCCTACCATCGGTGGCCGGGCCTTCAGCCTCTCAGCCCCGAGGCTCTGGAACTCTATCCCCCAGTGCCTTCGCCACCTTCTCCCTTTCCTCCTTCAAGGCCGGTCTCAAGACCTTTCTCTTTGACCGAGCCTTCAGCTCTCCTCTCGACTCTCTACCCCCTCCTCACTCCCTCCCTTCCCTCCCCTCACCCTGACCATTTCCCCCCTCCTCGGGTCCTGACCCAACTGTCCAGTGCCTTGGGACGTCCTCCCGACGTGAAAGGCGCTCTATAAATGCAATCTTGTTGTTGTTGTTGTTGTTGACCGACAATCCCCAAAATAAAATCCCCCAAATAAAATTGGTCACTTACTCCATGGCTGTTTGTGGGACACTGTTGTGCGCAATTGGCTGCTGCATTTCATCCACAAAATACACTGTCAGTCCACTTTATAGTACATCCTGTGAAGCGCTTTGCGACGTCTCGATGACATGACAAGGCACAATATCAAATGCAAGGATTATTATTAAACCATTCATGATTCAGAAAACCTCCGCTCCAACCAAACACCCTCAAGACACTACCCCGTGTGGAGGGCACTATATTATTGTTGAACTTTTCAAGTGTCTGCAAAAATAACCATTCATCCCTGGTATCATCTGGAATATAATAATACTCGTGTTTCATATAGTAGCCCCTGGGTGTATTATCGAGAATAGCAGCCGCTGCAGGTGTATTATAATAATAATATAATAATACCCCTTTCATTTGATATAGGGTCTTTTCACATCTTCGAGATGTCTCAAACTGTTTCACAGAATATACTGTAAAATGAATTGACTGTATATTTTGTGGGCGAAATGCAGCCGCCAATTGCACACAGCAATGTCCCGAAAGTCATGGATTCAGTGATCAAATTATTATTACTGTATTTTCTTTTACAATTATTTTTGAAGGGATTATTACCCTCAGAAAAATCATCCACCAATCGACTAACAACCGGGTTCCCACTCACTGCTAGGTAAACAGAGGTGTGTGGAGTAAGGAAACTTCTCCAACATTTCCCACTGCCCAGGATTCAAACCCAGGTTCTCTCGCTTGTGAGGCGAGTGCTCTAACAGCCGCAGGACTCCAGAGATTATAGAGTAGCAGCCCCCGTGGGTGTATTGTAGAATAGCAGCCTCTGTGTGTGTATTATACAGATTTACAGTGACAATAGTTAAAGTGTAGTGACTGTTTATTTTGCAGACAAATCTGGGGGTCCATTTGCACACAGCAATGTCCCACAAATAGCCATGAAATGAGTGACAAATTTCATTTGGTGATCAGGACACTGGAAGAGAGAAACTCCCTTCTGTTTTCGAATAGCACCGCAGGATCTTTAACGTCCACCTGAGCAGGCACAGACGGGAGCTCGGTTTAAGGCCTCCGACAATCCAGTGCTCTCAAGTGCGAGGCAAGATCTCTAAGCTCTGCGCTACGGAACTCCACAAGCGCTCGAAGATGCTGCCCCGCATGAAGGGCGCTGTGTAAATGCAAGTTGTTGTTGGATATTTCAAGAATTTCAACCTAAGTTTATCATTTTCTAAGGCAACACACAATGTTTTGCAGGCTGAGATTGGCTGGAATTTCAGACCTGTGATTCGCTGCCAGCTTTTGGGTTGTTCTCTTAAACGTTGTTGCGTACACCTTCGGGGAGTCTAAACTTTGACCTTTGTTGGGTGGATGATACTAGAAGCAGTCTCAGACCCTCTCCTCCCACCCCTCTCTGCTTAAAGAGAGGTCAGAGATCAGGCACTGCGGAAGGGTTTTGATGTCTGATTTCTTTGCCTATTTTATTGGTTGAGGACCTGAAGGTGTACTGGTCGTATCTTAACCCTTAGAATGCAGAACGGGAGGTGGTGGTGGGGAGCAGGAGAGAGGCGATTCCGACGAGGACTACCCTCCCCATTGGGGCTTTGGCTTGCAGGGTTAACAGGAGCTGAGTGGGATGACTCCCTGCCCCCAGTGAAGAGTCTGTGCTTCCAGGTCCTGCCGATGAGCTGGGCTGTGCTGTCATCAGCAGTGCCCTGGAATACTGCGGACCTGCCTGACTCAGGAACCGGACTGGAGACCGTCACAGAGGGCGGGCTCGATTCCCACATTCTGTTGTCAAACATGTCACTTTAGAGCCAGTTCAGCTCTGAGGTGACCCCGTTCCCATCCTGCACCGTTATAGCCAACACTGTGATGTAGTGCTGATCAGCCTAGAGTGTGAGTTGCCTGTTATATTCATTCACTGCACTTATCACAGAGAAACCTTAGGCAAGTTTCCTTACTTCACATGCCTCTGTTTACCCAGCAGTAAGTAGGAACCTGATTGTTAGTCAATTGGCGGATCGCTTTTCCAGGGGTAATAATCTCTTCCAAAATAATAATAATAATTTGGTCATCTAATCCATGTCTGTTTGTGAGGCACTGCTGTGGGAATTAGTTTCTGCATTTTGCCCATAAAATATAGTCAATTCACTTTACAATATACCCTGTGAAGCCTTTTGAGACATCTCAAAGATGTGATAAGGCACTATATCAAATGCAAGGATTATTATTATTATGATTATTTTTATTACTATCTCCATCTGGAGGTGGGAAAGATATTGAGCCTAGACTGGGGGAATCTCCCCAGGTTGATGTCTCTGCTCCCTACACCCCCCACCCCCCAACCCCCCACTTTATGTATTCTTCTCTTTATGACTTTTGCTTGCCTTTGACCCATCATCAGGGTCTCTCTCAGTCAAAGCAAACCCTTGTTACTCAGAGCCCTCCACGCTGACCTGTTTACACAGCCAGCAGGCTCCCCGCAGAGCTCAGCTCAGCACATAGCACTTAACACCAACATGGGAAGGGTCATAAACAGAGGGCTGAGCTAAACGGGTGATAGGGCAAGAGAGAAGAGACCAGGGTCACTGGTTGCCCTTTGACTCTCATCACCGCCCTTCCCCCTGTCACCCCCCCCCCTCCACACTTGCCATCGCTTCCCCAGCGAAGGCTGTGTGCAATAAATCGCTGGAATATTGCAGACATCAGTCACCTGTGAGACTCAGGCTTCCACACACGCTTCCACTCACACACACATACATATGCGAACACACACACATGCACGTACGCCACACACACATGGACCACACACCACATACAAAATACACACACAAGCACACTCACACGCATGCCCATTCACACATAATAATCCGTGCATTTGGATACAGCGCCGTGTCACATCATCTAGATGTCTACAGGCGCTTCACATGATTTTATTGTGAAGTGTAGGGATTGTGTCTCCATTAGCAAACTCCGCAGCTAACATGCGCACAACACGAGCTGTGACATGGGGCCGGAACCCGAGACCTTCAAACCCCGAGGTAAGAGCCTGAACTACTAACACCATTGCCCGTGCATCAGACACTCACACTCTTGCCTTAGTCAGAGGGTTCAATCCCCAAGTCATTGAACTCACAGTCCAGGCTGATGCTCCAATACAGTGCTGGAGGGAGCGCTGCATAGTTGACAGGCACCATCCTTCAGATGATACATTAAACCAAGCTGTCCGTGCCCTGTACAGGTGCCCTGTTAAAGATTCCGCAGTGCTATTGGAAAAGAGAAGGGAGTTTCTATCTCCCAGTGTCCTGGCCAACAATCCCCAGATAAAATAGTACACTCACTTCATGATTGTTTTCGGGAAGTCGCTGTGCGCAAATTGGCTGCCACATTCGCCTACAAAATACACAGTTGTTACACTTAAAAGTAATTTCTGTGAAGTGCTTTGAGACGTCCTTCCAATATGAAAGGCGCTGTGTAAATGTAATGTTTATGATTATTATTCGTCTGACACTCTTCAGGGCCTTGAACGGTCTGCGTGGGGTCAGCTAACCACCATACTTTGATTTCATTAATTGGTCTCTCTCTTGCTCTCCTCTGCCTGGGCGATGGCCTGAGCTGAGTTGTGGTGTGTGGGTTTTGCGATTGGCCTGCATTTAAATTCAAAACAAATCTGCGGAAAACACTACTTCAGTGAGCGAGTAATAAATGCATGGAACAGGCTGCCTAGGGAGACAGTGGAAGCAGAAAGTGCTGATTCTGTCAAGAACAAATTAGATAGATTTCTGTTAGGAAATAATATCTCGAGATATAGTATATAGTTTGGGACACGACACATACATACGACTGCCAGGATGGTGGAAGGAGAACTGGATAGACCGTGGTTTTCTTTCGTCTAGCAATTCTTATGTTCTTTGAGGAAAGGCTTGAGGGGAAACGAAGGGGAGTGTTTGCCGTTTAATAATCGCTGCACGCAGGCCGGCAGAGGGAGTCCCGGGGACGCGTGGAGTCTGTGGCAGGGAAAGCCGTCCTCGGTTTACCCACCTGACTGTCTGGGCGAGGGGTGAAATTGGTGTGATGAATGTGGGGACAGCCGTGCTCACTGAGGGAAAGCACAATCTGCCTGTGAGCCATCAATCATCCGCACTCTGTCACTGCAAATGGTGGAACAATCGAGCCGCTACCTCAAATTGACTACCAATTATACAAGTGTGAATAAAAGAGGGCCGGGGCATGACGGATCAGAAACAACCTCACTCTCGCTCTATTGCTCTCGATCTCACAATCTCTCTCACACTTTCTCTCTCATACTTTCTCTCTCGCACTCTCTCTCACACTCTCTCTTACATTCTTACTCACATTCTCACTCTCTCATACTCTCACTCTCACTCTCTCCGACTCTCTCACATGCACTCCCTCTCACACTCTTTCTCGATCACACTCCCTTACTCTCTCACATTCTTTCTCTTGTGCACTTTCTCATATTCACTCTTATATTCTCTGTCTCTCTCATTCTCTCTCTTTCTTACATTTTCCCTCTTGCACTCTCTCTCACACACTCTTGTTCTTTCTCTCACACTGTTGCTCTTGCACTCTCTCCATATTCTCATTCTCTATTTGTTCCTTGCTCTATCTCTCACATTTTCTCTCTTGCTGTCTATTTTTGCGTTGTTTTGCTCTTGTTTTCTCTCTATCGCTTTCACACTCTCTCTCATTCTCTGTCTCTTTTGCTCTCACTTTCGCTATATCTGTTTTGCTCATCTCTTTCTCTCGATTGCTTTTTCTCATTCTATCTCTCTCACACTATCACATACTCTCTTTTCCCCACTCACATTCTCTCTCTCACACACTTTCTCTATCTCTTTCTCACTTTCCCTAAATCTGTCACTGTTGCTCTCATTCTCTCTCTCTCTCTCTCTCTCTCGCTTTCTATCTCTCCTTCATTCATTCTCTGTCATTCGCTCTCTCACTAGCTCTCTTTCTTTCTTACTTTCTTCAGGTATTGAAATCACACAACCTAAGCTGACACTTCAATGTAGTGTTGGGGATGTGTTGCATTGTCGGAAGTGTCGTTCTTCAGATGAGACGTTAATCCAAAGTCCCGTCTGTCTGTTCAGGTGAATGTTAAAGATTGCACGGTACTATTGGAAACGAGAAGGGAGTTTTTATTCCCCCCGTGTCCTCGCCAATAATCCCCCAAAATAAAAATCATTCTTGACATGTGAAAGGTGCTAAATCAAATTCAACCATTATTATTATTATTATTATTGAGTGCTGGAAATTTCTCTGTAATTCTCAGAATTACCCTGAGACAAGCATCCCCTGGGTAGTGAAGTGGGAGAGGGGGCTGGGGGCCAGTTAATGCAATGAAGATATCAGAGAAAATTTGATTATCTTTTTAATGTGAAACGGACCCGCTGAGCAGATCTCCAATCTGTGGCCTCTCCCAATAATTGGTCGAATGAAGATGTAAAGCCTTTATTGGAGGGTGTGGCTACTGCCCCAAGCCAGGGCCCCCACGACCTCTCAGCCGCATGTTTGTTCACACTCCCTGTCCCTCAAATTAGTCCCCATTTGTTTTGACAATAAGTCGGCCATCTGGTCGCCTGTCACCTCACAGTGGGAATAATCGGCACTCTAACAATGTCAGCATAACAACTCTCTCCATCCCTTTCTGCCTGCTCCCCGCTCCCTCCATTCCCAATCCATCCCTCCATTCCCCAACAACAACAACGTTATAGTTTATATAGTGCCTTTCACGTCAGAAGGACTCTGGACAGTTAAGGTACAAATAATAATTATTATATGTTATAATAATATAATATTGCAAGAAGTGTTGTAAATAATTATTATGTAATAATTATTTACAACACATCTTGCAATCAATTTTTTTTAAATTTCTTTCTTCTCGTCTTTTATCCTGTGTGTGTGAAAGCATATACAACAACAACAACTTGCATTTATATCGCAACTTCCACACAGGATAGCTTCCCGGCGCACTATACATATTATAATTATTATTAATAAGGATATCTGCTTTGGATACAGAGGCCTTTCACTTCAGGAGGAAGTCTCAAAGCACTTACAATATTTACAGTATTTACATTTCGAACACAGCAACTAATTTGCACATAGCAACGTCCCACAAACAACCATGAATTGAGAGAGCAATTTGATTTGGGAGATTGTTGGCCAAAACACCTGGAGAGAGAAACTCTTTTCCGGAATCTTTAATGTCCACAAGCATAGACAGAGGCTCAGTTTAATAATAATAATCCTTTCATTTGATATAACACCTCATCACGCAATTGAGACGTCTCGAACCGTTTGAATGACGCCGCCTCCGACAATGCAGCACTCCCCCAGCGCTACATTGGAACATTAGCCGAGACTGTGAACCCAAAGTCTGGAGGTGGGGCTCGAACCCACAACCTTCTGACTCAGAGCTGAGAATGCTACCAACTGAGCCAGGCTGACACCTACACACAGGTGGTTCAATCCAGGATTGTGGGGTTTGTGTAGGAAACAGCTCAATATTGTGATGGAAGGATGGTCTTGGGGGGATTCTGGGAGTAAGAGATCATGAGGGTGAGGAAGGGTCATGTTCACCTTCATCCCCTCCAGAGATTCAATGACTTGCTTGGAATTTATTGGCCAACATTGTCCTCTGCAGGCCACATGCAGTCATTACAAGCCAATGTTTTGATCCATTCACAGGCCGTGGGGTTGGAGAATAACTTCTCTCCAGAGCCTGACAAGTGAAAACAAATGAAAATAAAAGGACTTTACGAAATATAAATGGTAAAAAATGATGTTAACGTCATAAATGGGGCAGATAATCTTCCCGTAATGAGATAAGCAAACAATTCTTTTGAATCGAACAAACAGTTCAGTTCTTGGGCAGGGGAAAACCTTTGGCAACAACAAGAAACATGCACTTATATAGCGCCCTCCTCGCAGGGTAGCGTAGGGACTTGAAAAAGGGGAGACAGGGGGCAAGGTGTTGGGATTAAGGCAATCCTGGTCAGGGACCGGATGTGGGGTGAGGAAAGACAGGTGGGGGTCGAACCGGATGCCTAGATTGCGCACTGGTTCGGTGAGTCTGAGGGAGAGCCCAGGGAGGTTGAGGAGTTCAGATCCACAGGAGTGAAGACATTGACGGGAGCCAAGGCGTATGGCTTCCGCCTTGTCCACATTCAGCTGCAGGAAGTTTGCCCTCATCCAGTCTTGATGTCTGCCAGACAAGCTAATAGAACATCGGTGGACGTGGAGTTGGTACTGGAGGAGGCAAAGTAGATTTGTGTGTCATCCACATACATGTGGAAGTTTACCCCATGTCTGTGGATAATATCACCCAGAGGGAGCATGTCAATAAGGAAAAGAAGAGGGCAAAGGATGGAGCCCTGGGGTACCCCGCAGGTGACCGGGCGGGGGCGGGAAGAGAAACCATTTGCTGAGATGAAGTGGAGGCTATTGGTTAAGTAGGACTCGAACCATGCGAGTGTGGTCCCACTAGAAGATTGAGAGGTGATATGATTGCTGTCTTTAAGATTCTGAAGGGGCAAAACAATATAGATCATGACAGGCTGTTTTCAACTTGTCTAGAATAGTAAAGCAAGAGGACTGCGATTGAAGGGGGAAAATTCAGAACAAATCTACGCAAACACTATTTCAGTGAGCAAATAGTGAACCTGTTGAACAGGCTCCCTAGGGAGATGGTTGAAGCAGGAAGTGTTGATTCTTTCAAACACAGATTAGATACTTTTCTTTTAGGAAATAACATTATGGGATATAGTACTTGGTAGTTTGGGACATAAGTGCATGCAACCACCAGAAAGGTGGAAGGTGACATTACCTTTCACACCAGAGCAGCTGAAATGTCTTCCCTTTTCCTCAACCCAGGATTCCCATCTATTGTGGTGGACAGGGCCCTTGACTGTGTCGGCCCTATTTCCTGCAACTCTGCCCTCACCCCTTCCCCCTCTTTCCAGAACCGTGATAGGATCCCCCTAGTCTCACTTTCCACCCCACCAGCTTCAACATCCAAAAAATAATTCTCCACCATTTCCGGCACCTCCAGGTGATCCAACCACTAAACATATCTTTCTCTACCCTCTCAGCTTTCCAAAGGGACTGTTCCCTCCATGGCTCCCTGGTTCACTCCTCCATCACCACCAACAGTTACTGCTGGTAAATGTTGATGGTGATGGAGGAGCACCTTCCCATGACAGCGCAGGAAATAAAATACCTGCCCTTTCACCTCCTCCCATACCACTGTCCAGAGCCCCAAACGATGTGGTCTCCTCTACATTGGGGAGACGAAACGCAGATTGGGCGATCGATTTGCCAAACACCACCGTTCTGTCCGCAAGCACAAGCCTGAGCTTCCGGTTTCTTGCCACTTCAACTCTCCCTCCCACTCGCACTCTGACCTCTCCATCCACAGTCTCCTACGCTGTTCTAATGAGCCACAGCGCAAGCTCGAGGATCAGCACCTCATTTATCTGCTAGAGACCTTACGGCCCTCTGGCCTCAATATTGATTTCAACAATTTCAGACCATAACAGCTCACCTTCCCCCTCCCCCTCTTCTGTGACCATTCCCATATCATCTGGGTCCTAGACATTCCTTTTCAGATTTCCAGCATCTGCAGTATTTTGCATTTTGTTCTTTCTTGTCTAGCATTTCTTATGTTCTTATGTTCACAAAGGTAGATGAGGGAGGAGAGCCGATGGAGGAGGACGGCGTGGTCAACTGTGTCAAACGCCAGGAGGACAAGGAGGCAGAGGGAGCCAGGACTTTGGCAAGGAAGGGTAGGTTGGAGATGGGATGATAGTGTGAGAGATTGGAGGAATCGAGGCTGGGTTTTTTGAGGAGGGGTGTGATAACAGCGGTTTACAAGAGGAGTGGAACAGAGCCCGAAGAAAGAGACTGGTTGACCGTGTTGGCCAGCAGCTGGGTGGGGAGGGGTTTGAGGCAGCAGGTGGTGAACTTCATGCGGGTGATTGAGAGGGAGGAGGGAGAAATGGGGGCAAAGGAGTGTAAGACAAGTTTCCTTACTCTGTTTACCTAGCAGTAAGTAGGAACCCGGTTGTTAATTGATTGGCGGATCACTTTCAGGGGGTAATCATTCCTCCAAATAAAAAAAGTGGTTACTCAATCCATGACTGTTTGTGGGACACTGCTGTGTGCAATTGGCTGCCACTTTTCATCCACAAAATATACAGTCAATTCACTTTACAGTATATTCTGTGAAGCAATTTGAGACGTCTTCAAGACATGATAAGGCACTATATTAAATGTAAGGATTATTATTATTATTAATTCATTCAGATTGGGGGTAAATTTGAAACAAAGTAGTGGGGTGCAAAGGGGGAGGAATATAAACTAGGAGAAACTAGTCCATTTACATCCACCTGAATCACAAGGCAGACAGGATTTTAACATTGATAATAAGCTGTGTCAACCTGGCTCAGTCGGTATTTCAACAAATACGCTGAGTCAGAAGACTGTGAGTTCTCGTCCCACATCAGGATTTCAGCCCACACAGTCTAGCCTGACGCTCCAATACAGTGCTGGGGGGTGGGGGGAACACACATTGACGCTGCATTGTCTGAGGTGCTGTCCTTCGGATGAGATGTTAAACAGAGGCCCATTCTCTATGTGTTCTGGTGGACGTTAAATATCCCGTGGATATTACTATTTGTAAAAAAGAGTTTCTCTCTCCTGGTGTCCTAGCCCATAATCCCTCAAATAAAATTGGTCATTCACTTGGCTGCTTGTGGAACATTTCTATGTGCAAATTGGAAGCTGCATTCTCCCACAAAACACAGTCGATACACTTTACAGTAAATCCTGTGAAGAGTGCTGAAACATTCTTGACTTAATAAGGCGCTGTATCAAATGCAAGGATTATTATTTTGTTATGAAACAAGTGTTGCATTTACAGATGTGGCAACAGGATGGGGCAGTGTCCATACTTATAACGTGACAATTAACACAGAGACAACAACAACAATAAATTACATTTATATTGCCCCTTTCACGTAAGGAGGATGTCCCAAAGCACTGGACAGTGAAAAGTTTGCACCCAAGCTGGGGTTTGGAGTCAAGAGGTTTAGAGGGCAAGTGGGTGGGAGTGGGAGGTGAGTAAAGTCACCCCACAAGCACCCATTGATTTGGAATGTGCAGTCTCTCCCTGCTTACTTACCTCGGAGTCCTGTAGTTTAGTGTTGAGCACTCACCTTGCACGTGAGAGGACCTGGATTTGATTCCAGGCCAGGGTGAAACCTCAGGCAAGTTTCCTCACTCCACACGCCTCTTTACCTAGCTGGAAGTAGAAACCCAGTTATTAGTCGATTGGTGGATCGCTTTTCCGGGGAGGTAATAATCCCTTAAAAAAATAAAAATTTGGTCAGTGCAATTGGCATCCATGGTTCGCCCACAAAATACAGTCAATTCACTTTACAGTATATTTTGTGAAGCACTTTGAGACGTTTCGAAGACCTGATAAGGCGCTATATCATATGCAATGATTATTATTAATTCCAGGGAGTATTAGGCACAGGTTGGTGAGAGCTAATGCTTTGGGACTCCAGAGTCCTCGTTGAGGTAAATACTGTTGTTTTACAAGATAAAACAGCTTGCCATTGAGAGAACTGTCCAACTGTCCAACAGAGC
This sequence comes from Callorhinchus milii, assembly GCF_018977255.1. Classification (NCBI taxonomy): domain Eukaryota; kingdom Metazoa; phylum Chordata; class Chondrichthyes; order Chimaeriformes; family Callorhinchidae; genus Callorhinchus; species Callorhinchus milii. The sequence goes on from NW_024704742.1 coordinate 71,210,933, forward strand.
TTCCCAACCTCTCTGATGAGCATCAGTTTTGCACGGCTACTTTTTCTCTGGCCGCTTGGTTTGTTGACTTGGACACAGGGATTATGAGTTCACAATATTGGTCTCGAGGAAGAAGACTCTTCCACCAGTCTGATCTCATCTGTCACTTACTTCTGAATCATTTTATTGTTTGTGGAGTCCTGTAATATAGAGGTTAGAACACTTGCCTTGCAAGCGAGAGGACCTGGGTTCAATTCCCTGGCGAAACATTTGTCGGGTTTCCTTACTCCACACACCTCTGTTTACCAAGCAGTAAGTAGGAACCCGGTTGTTTGTCGATTGGGGGATCACTTTAATAATAATAGTAATCTCTTCAAATATAATAATTTGGCCATTCAATCTCATGACTGTTTGTGGGACATTGCTGTGCGAAATCGGCTGCATTTTGCCCAAAAAATATAGTCAATTCACTTTACAGTATATTCTGTGAAATGCTTCGAGACGTCTTGAAGACGCTATATCAAATGCAAGGATTATTATGGTTGTAATAATAATAATCCTTGCATTTGATATCGGGCTTTTCACGTCTTCTAGACGTCCCAAAGTGCTTCACAGAATATACTGTAAAGTGAATTGACTGTATATTTGTGGGCGAACGCGGTAGCCAATTGCGCACAGCAATATCCCACAAACAGTCGTAGATTGAAAATGACCAATTTATTATTGTTTTTGGTTTTGGAGGGATTATTATTAGGCTCTGTGTGGAGTAAGGAAACTTGCCCAAGGTTTCGCACTGCCTGGAATTGAACCCAGGTGTCTCGCTTGCAAAGCGAGTGCTCTAACCACTGAGCTACAGGATTCCAGTAAGTAGCTCTGTGTGTGTATGTGTCTGTGTGTGGGGGGCAGGGGGTGGGTGTGGGGGGAAGAGGGGGGAGCAAAGCTACGTACAGATAGAAAAGGATGTGTCAAGAAAACTTGCCCAACGTTTCACCCTGTCCGGGAATCGAACCCATCCATCCCCGATTCATTTGTGCTCTTACCTGGTTTAAATATGCCTGTTAATCCGGACAAAATGCCACACTGGTTGTCGCTGAATCTCCTCACTCTGCGTCTCGAGCAGCTCCATTCATCCGGGAGCGGCTCTGGGATGGAGATGGGCGGAGTCAAATTGCGATTGATTGACAGCTGGAGTCACTTGTGAGTAAGTGGAGTGGTTCCAGGCTGTTGATCACCCGGGAGCCAATGCTAATTGGTTCCCTCCGCATCCAATGGGAATGGCAATGGGAGGGAGGAGGTGCTGCCGCTCCTCTACTGGACGAGAAGAGAAGTTCAGTTTACCTCGGACGCCATCTAAACCAGACAAAACACCCAAAAGAAGTCCTGATGGGTCCGGCTTAAGCGGTTTCCGCTTTACTTGAAAAGAAAAAAGTTGCAAGGCAATGGGGGGAAGAGCGGGGAGTGGTACTGATTGGATAGTCCCACTCCCCTGCTCTTTCCCCATAACCTTGCAACTAATTCAAAGTTAGGCCGAATGGCCTCCTTTTGTGCTGTAGGATTCTATGATGTCCCTCCCCATGTCTTGCATGTGCGATCGTAGCTGCTCCACCCACAGTAGCAGCATCGAACAAACAACCCAAGAGGCCTGGGGCCCAGCACACTGTGTACAGCGGAGGGTGTGTTTGTAGCGCGTTTATAGCGGAGGAGGGTGTTTGTAGAGGACTCCACAATAAAATAAACACCACATATGAGCCAAGCTGGCTGGTCTGTCATCACCAGTGCCCTGAAACATAGCAGACACACTTGGCTCAGTTCTAGAGACCGTCACAGAGTGCTGGAGATTCCAACATTCATCTGGCATGTCAGAGCTGTGTGTGTTGGGTAAGGGTGTGGGGTGTGTGTGTTGGGGTAAGGGTGTGGGGTGTGTGTGTTGGGGTAAGGGTGTGGGGTGTGTGTGTTGGGGTAAGGGTGTGGGGTGTGTGTGTTGGGGTAAGGGTGTGGTGTGTGTGTGTTGGGGTAAGGGTGTGAGCTGTGTGTTGGGGTAAGGGTGTGAGGTGTGTGTTGGGGTAAGGGTGTGGGCTGTGTGTGTTGGGGTAAGGGTGTGGGCTGTGTGTGTTGGGGTAAGGGTGTGGGGTGTGTGTGTTGGGGTAAGGGTGTGAGCTGTGTGTTGGGGTAAGGGTGTGAGGTGTGTGTGTGTTGGGGTAAGGGTGTGGGGTGTGTGTGTTGGGGTAAGGGTGTGAGCTGTGTGTTGGGATAAGGGTGTGAGCTGTGTGTTGGGGTAAGGGTGTGGGGTGTGTGTGTTGGGGTAAGGGTGTGGGGTGTGTGTGTTGGGGTAAGGGTGTGGGGTGTGTGTGTTGGGGTAAGGGTGTGGGGTGTGTGTGTTGGGGTAAGGGTGTGGGGTGTGTGTGTTGGGGTAAGGGTGTGGGGTGTGTGTGTTGGGGTAAGGGTGTGGGGTGTGTGTGTTGGGGTAAGGGTGTGGGGTGTGTGTGTTGGGGTAAGGGTGTGGGGTGTGTGTGTTGGGGTAAGGGTGTGGGGTGTGTGTGTTGGGGTAAGGGTGTGGGGTGTGTGTGTTGGGGTAAGGGTGTGAGCTGTGTGTTGGGGTAAGGGTGTGGGGTGTGTGTGTTGGGGTAAGGGTGTGAGCTGTGTGTTGGGGTAAGGGTGTGAGCTGTGTGTTGGGGTAAGGGTGTGGGGTGTGTGTGTTGGGGTAAGGGTGTGGTGTGTGTGTGTTGGGGTAAGGGTGTGAGCTGTGTGTTGGGGTAAGGGTGTGAGGTGTGTGTTGGGGTAAGGGTGTGGGCTGTGTGTGTTGGGGTAAGGGTGTGGGCTGTGTGTGTTGGGGTAAGGGTGTGGGGTGTGTGTGTTGGGGTAAGGGTGTGAGCTGTGTGTTGGGGTAAGGGTGTGAGGTGTGTGTGTGTTGGGGTAAGGGTGTGGGGTGTGTGTGTTGGGGTAAGGGTGTGAGCTGTGTGTTGGGATAAGGGTGTGAGCTGTGTGTTGGGGTAAGGGTGTGGGGTGTGTGTGTTGGGGTAAGGGTGTGGGGTGTGTGTGTTGGGGTAAGGGTGTGGGGTGTGTGTGTTGGGGTAAGGGTGTGGGGTGTGTGTGTTGGGGTAAGGGTGTGGGGTGTGTGTGTTGGGGTAAGGGTGTGGGGTGTGTGTGTTGGGTAAGGGTGTGGGGTGTGTGTGTTGGGGTAAGGGTGTGGGGTGTGTGTGTTGGGGTAAGGGTGTGGGGTGTGTGTGTTGGGGTAAGGGTGTGGGGTGTGTGTGTTGGGGTAAGGGTGTGAGCTGTGTGTTGGTGTAAGGGTGTGGGGTGTGTGTGTTGGGGTAAGGGTGTGGGGTGTGTGTGTTGGGGTAAGGGTGTGGGGTGTGTGTGTTGGGGTAAGGGTGTGGGGTGTGTGTGTTGGGGTAAGGGTGTGGGGTGTGTGTGTTGGGGTAAGGGTGTGAGCTGTGTGTTGGGGTAAGGGTGTGGGGTGTGTGTGTTGGGGTAAGGGTGTGGGGTGTGTGTGTTGGGGTAAGGGTGTGGGCTGTGTGTGTTGGGGTAAGGGTGTGAGCTGTGTGTTGGGATAAGGGTGTGAGCTGTGTGTTGGGGTAAGGGTGTGGGGTGTGTGTGTTGGGGTAAGGGTGTGGGGTGTGTGTGTTGGGGTAAGGGTGTGGGGTGTGTGTGTTGGGGTAAGGGTGTGGGGTGTGTGTGTTGGGGTAAGGGTGTGGGGTGTGTGTGTTGGGGTAAGGGTGTGGGGTGTGTGTGTTGGGGTAAGGGTGTGGGGTGTGTGTGTTGGGGTAAGGGTGTGGGGTGTGTGTGTTGGGGTAAGGGTGTGGGGTGTGTGTGTTGGGGTAAGGGTGTGGGGTGTGTGTGTTGGTGTAAGGGTGTGGGGTGTGTGTGTTGGGGTAAGGGTGTGGGGTGTGTGTGTTGGGGTAAGGGTGTGGGGTGTGTGTGTTGGGGTAAGGGTGTGGGGTGTGTGTGTTGGGGTAAGGGTGTGAGCTGTGTGTTGGGGTAAGGGTGTGAGGTGTGTGTGTTGGGGTAAGGGTGTGGGGTGTGTGTGTTGGGGTAAGGGTGTGAGCTGTGTGTTGGGGTAAGGGTGTGGGCTGTGTGTGTTGGGGTAAGGGTGTGAGCTGTGTGTTGGGGTAAGGGTGTGAGGTGTGTGTGTTGGGGTAAGGGTGTGGGCTGTGTGTGTTGGGGTAAGGGTGTGGGGTGTGTGTGTTGGGGTAAGGGTGTGAGCTGTGTGTTGGGGTAAGGGTGTGGGGTGTGTGTGTTGGGGTAAGGGTGTGGGGTGTGTGTTGGGGTAAGGGTGTGGGGTGTGTGTGTTGGGGTAAGGGTGTGGGGTGTGTGTGTTGGGGTAAGGGTGTGTGTGTTGGGGTAAGGGTGTGGGGTGTGTGTGTTGGGGTAAGGGTGTGGGGTGTGTGTGTTGGGGTAAGGGTGTGGGGTGTGTGTTGGGGTAAGGGTGTGAGGTGTGTGTGTTGGGGTAAGGGTGTGGGGTGTGTGTGTTGGGGTAAGGGTGTGGGGTGTGTGTGTTGGGGTAAGGGTGTGAGCTGTGTGTTGGGGTAAGGGTGTGAGGTGTGTGTGTTGGGGTAAGGGTGTGGGGTATGTGTGTTGGGGTAAGGGTGTGGGGTGTGTGTGTTGGGGTAAGGGTGTGGGCTGTGTGTTGGGGTAAGGGTGTGGGGTGTGTGTGTTGGGGTAAGGGTGTGGGGTGTGTGTGTTGGGGTAAGGGTGTGGGGTGTGTGTGTTGGGGTAAGGGTGTGAGCTGTGTGTTGGGGTAAGGGTGTGGGGTGTGTGTGTTGGGGTAAGGGTGTGGGCTGTGTGTTGGGGTAAGGGTGTGGGCTGTGTTATGGTGAGGGTGTGGGCAGTTAGGGTGAAGGTTTGTTCTTTGTTGGGGTTGAAGTAGTGGCAGAGGTGGATGATGTTGTGGAGATGGAGGAAGGTGTACTTTGTCACAGTCCAAGTGAAAGGTTGGAAGGAGAGGTGAGGGTCAAACATAATGAGCGATGGGGGAGATAGATATGGTCAGGACTTGAGGTGCTGGGATCTCGGGTGTCCGACACCTACAGGTAGCGGCCGCTGAGCTGCTAGCCTCATTGATATTGAGTGCTCGTGGGTCATTGGCTCCCAACAGTGTCCATCCCATGGAGTCAGCCAGTCCCACTGAGCTGAATTTAAGCAGGAGATGTCAGGAAAGTTACCACAGGGATAACCGGCTTGTGGCGGCCACGTGTTCATAACGACATCACTTTTTGATCCTTTCATGTCGCCTCTTCCTATCGCTACGAAGCAGAATTCACCAAGTGTTGGATTGTTAGATAGCCAGAATCCTATTGATGTCTGAAAAGGAAAAAGACATTTGTGTCAATCTTGCCTGCATGTCGATAACCAAGGTGCTCCGGCAAAGCATATCAATGATCGACAGGTGGAAATGTCACTGTCATCTTAATTAAATTAACGCTCTACCTCTTTTATTAAGGTTATTAATGTAGATATTCTACATATATTGAGATTTTGTGCAGAGCAAGAAGCTTTCGCTTCAAAGACATTTACGGTCTAGCCACCGAAATATAAATTTAAAGCGGAAAGGACAGCCTTGGCCACACAAAGTCTGTGACCTGGGTGAGTTACTGAAACAAAAACACTGGAAAGGATCACGTGGGTCCTGGAGAGGGAACCCACTGATACATTGAAAGGGCAGGAGATTGAATATAGAGGGAAAAAGTATCAATGTGATACATTGAAAGGGGAGAAGTTAGGACAATATAAAAGGAGGGGGTTTGTTGAACTCGGGGTGAGCCATATTCCATTACCTGCTATAGCATTTCTCAATTTCTTTTCAGTGACTGGAACATCACATGACAGCAATTATGTATGCAGCTAAGCATCGAGCTTCTTTTTAAACGCACTATTACGTCCTGTTTCAACAAAAAGCTTCTTGTAGTGAATTCCACATTCTCACTGCTTGCTGTGGAAAGAATATTAATAATTAATACATTATTATCTATGTTTTTATTATAAACTTTATATTAATCTCTATTGTCAAAAAATGACTATAGATTTGGCGGCTGAGGAAGAGTGGGGGTGAAAGCGAGAAGCCAAGCATAGTTTATATCACCTGTTTCCAGTGCAAACTAAAAAGGTATGAATGTTACGTAAAGCTCCTGCAAAATGCTCAAAACAAAACCTTATCTTAAATTGACATCAATAATGCACATGCACTGCACATCATCAAAACTTCCAAAATAAATCATAATGCTTTGTTGGAGGTACTATTCTTTGGATGAGACGTTGAACTTAGGTCGCTGCTGTGCTGTTTAGTTGGATGGTAAAGTTCCCATGGCAGTATTCGAAGAAAGTTTCTCCTGGTATTCTGGGTTTTCTGGCCAACATTCCTCCATGCAACACTGGTCATTCATTCCATGGTTCGAATTCAAGATCCTCATCCTCACCTACAAGGCCATTTATGGCCTTGCTCCCTCCTACCTCTCCGACCTACTGTCCCCCTACTTACCTGCCCGTACCCTCCGTTCCTCTGGCTCCAATCTGCTCCACATCCCCCGCCCTAACCGCCCTACCATCGGTGGTCGGGCCTTCAGCCTCTCAGCCCCGAGGCTCTGGAACTCCATCCCCAGTGCCTTCGCCGCCTCCTCCCTTTCCTCCTTCAAGGCCGGTCTCAAGACCTTTCTCTTTGACCGAGCCTTCAGCTCCCCTCTCGACTCTCAACCCCCTCCTCACTCCTGACCCAACTGTCCAGCGCCTTGGGACGTCCTCCCGACGTGAAAGGCGCTCTATAAATGGAATCTTGTTGTTATTGTTGTGGGACAATGCTATGTGTGAAAAGGTGGCTGCATTCACCTACAAAGTATACAGTACGTACACTTTAAAGCATATTGTATGTAGCACTTAAATGTAAGAATTATTATTTAATGTGTTGTTGCCACTCAACTTCTCTTCCATCTTTCCCGCCCCTCCTTCTGCAAACCTTTCCAATCAGGTTTCCGTGCTGCTCACAGCATTGTCAGCACCTGAATGCTCCTTTCACCTTTCTTTCAAGATATGTCTCAAGATCCTCTTTGATCCCGCCTTCAGCCACCCTCTTACGCCTACCCTCCCTGCTCTCCACCCCTCCTGATCCCAACTCCCTGCTCAAGTCCAAATTCCTAATAGTCCAGCAACTTGGTACATCCTTGCGACATGATAGGTGTTTTATGTCAGGAGGACGTCCTAAATATAATTTATTGTCGTTCTTTCCCACTATTCCCTGCTCAAGCCCCTCATGTCTGGCTTGAGAACATCGGCAGATATGGAGCTGCAGCTGGAGGAGGAGAAGTCAATTAGTGTGGCATCCGCATATATGTGCAAGTTTAACCCGTGTCTGCGGATGACATCGCCAAGAGAGCATGTAGATGAGGAAGAGTAAGGGGCCAAGGATGGAGCCCTCGGGTCCACCACAGTTGACCGGGCGGGGGTGGGTGGAGAAAACATTTGAGGAGATAAAGTGAAGGTGGTTTGTTAAGTAGGACTTGAACCAGGATAATGCGGTCCCACTGAGGCAGATGATGGAGGGGAGGCGATGGATGAGGATGCAGTGGTCGACTGTGCCCAATGAGGCGGTGATGTCCACAAGGATGAGGAGGCAGGGGAATTGAACCCAGGTTCTCACGCTTGCGAGGCGTGTGCTCTAACCATTAAACTACAGGCTCACCTCCGGAATGTCACCAGACTACGGCACTACCTCACCCATCACGCTGAAACTCTGGTCCACGCCTTTATCACCTCAAGACTGGACTATGGGAACTCTCTCCTCGCCGGCCTTCCCGGCACCTCCCTCCACACTGCAGGTCATTCAGAGCTCTGCAGCTCGTGTACTGTCCTGCACCAGGCTTCGCGACCACATCACTCCCACCCTCGCTCGCCTCCACTGGCTCCCCATCCCCCAGAGGATTGATTTCAAGATCCTCATCCTCACCTACGAGGCCATTCACGGCCTTGCTCCCCCCTACCTCTCCGACCTACTATCCCGCTACCTACCTGCCCGTACCCTCCGTTCCTCTGTCTCCGGTCTGCTCCACATCCCCCGCCCCAACCGCCCTACCATCGGTGGCCGGGCCTTCAGCCTCTCAGCCCCGAGGCTCTGGAACTCTATCCCCCAGTGCCTTCGCCGCATCCTCCCTTTCCTCCTTCAAGGCCGGTCTCAAGACCTTTCTCTTTGACCGAGCCTTCAGCTCCCCTCTCGACTCTCTACCCCCTCCTCTCTCCCTCCCTTCCCTCCCCTCACCCTGACCATTTCCCCCCTCCTCGCTCCCTCCCTCCCCTCACCCTGACCATTTCCCCCCTGCTCGGGTCCTGACCCAACTGTACAGCACCTTGGGACGTCCTCCTGACGTGAAAGGCGCTGTATAAATGGAATCTTGTTGTTGTTGTTCCTTCTGGTAAAGCAAATCTTTTACCAGAAATCACCTGACCAGGTTATCGTTGTAAGTGAACCATATATAGTCATCAGCTCAAAGTGAAAGTGAAAACAACATGTTTTTTACATTTATAAAGCTCACTTGCATCCTGCACCATTTGCCAGCCAGTAACAGAGACGACAAGTCATCAACCCAGGTATGTGGATCTTGTATCACAACAACTTGCTTTTATCCAAGTGCTCTTCATGTAGGATAGTGTTTTGAAGCACTTTAAAGTGATGGGGTCAAATGCTAAGCAAGGCAGGAGGGGAGAGGGAGGTGATCACAGGCACAGTCAAAGAGGTAGTGTAAATGTTTGAGTTCTTCATAATGTAAAACAAAGAGACTGACCAGCTGGATCTCAAAATAATGTCAGTACTTTAGCAACATGCTCTGTTGCCAAAATAACATCCATAAGTTGTTATACTATATATAAAACCATGACACATAGTTTGGATACAATTTTAGAGTCCTGTAATGTAATGGTTAGAGAACTAGCATCACAAGTGAGAGAGCTGGGTTCGATTCCTGGTGGGGCGAAACCTTAGGCAAGTTATCTTACTCCACACACCTCTGTTTACCCAGCAGTAAGTAGAAACCCAGTTAATCGAATGATGGATCGCTTTTCCTGGGATAATAATTCCTTAAAAAAATATGGTTGGTAAGAGACGCACTTGCCTTCCTGACAGACTGCAGTAAAGACTCCGCTCGCTGCATCCTCCCAACCACCGGCTCCTGTCACTGCCCTGGGAGGATGTCCATCAGGGAGGGAGGGAGAGAGGGAGCGGGTTGGAATGTTGGAAATGATCTCGGGCTGGATGCAGCCCACGGACTTTCTCAAATAGGGAATCCGGCCCCCGAAGCGAAACGTTTGGGCCACCCTGGCTTAGAGTATATCAATCATGGGTCGACAGATGGTCTTTCTCCTTCAGTGGCAGTATTGTGTTCTCCTACCGATGTGTTCACCACTTTTATACCTTATTTTCATGGCAACCGCTGACCAGGTCTTGCTTTTCCACAGAATCTGTTCTTGGCCAGTTCATGCCCTCTGTTTTATCTTTTCATACTAAAGATTAACCCTTTTACATTCCTTCAGACCTCATCAAAAATCAATGCTTTTACACCCCTTTATCAAAGTCCTTTGCTCATCCTGCTTTTAAGAGACAGATGTGCCTGGTACAATAACATTCTCCCCTCTCAAAGCTGAAACACTTGCAGGTTAGAGAACATCTCCTGCAAAGTCAAGTTTCCTTACTCCACATGGCTCTATTTATCTAGCAGTAAGTAGGAATGTGGTTGTTAGTCGAATGGCGGATTGCTTTTCTGGGGGTAATAAACCCTTAAAATAATAATAATAATTTGGTCACTCAATCCACGACTGGTTGTGGGACACTGATGTCTGCAATTGGCTGCCGCATTTTGCCCACCCAATATACAGTCAATTCACTTTACCATTTATTCTGTGAAGCGCATTAGACATCTCAAAGATATAATAAGGGACAGTATCAAATACAAGGATTATTATTATTATTCTTCACTTGAATAGGCAGAGGATTTCAGTTTAACCCCTAGTTTAACAAAGGATTGCACCTCCGAAAATGCAGCACCACATTACGAAAAATACAAAGAATGTACAGCACAGAAACAGGGCATTCATCCCAACAAGTAATTATACTCCATTAGTCTTCAGCCATTCCTTACTCCATCCCATACCCTGTTAATCCCCTCTCCTCCCACATGTGAAGGTCTAGCTTCCTTTGAATGCTTCTGCACTATCTGATTCAGTCACCCCTTTGGGCTGTGAGTTCCAGAATCTCACTACCCTCCTCATGAAGTGGTTCTTAAATTCTCTTTTAGATCAAATCCAATTTCAATCCAATTCAATCTCAATCCACAACTGGTATCTTCCTCCTAAACCTATGTTGTACTCTTTTTATCACTGCTATATCCTTCCTATAGTGTGGAGACCACAATTGGACACAATACTCCAAATGTGGTCTAACAAAGGTTCTCTTTGACCGTGCCTTCAGCTCCCCTCTCAACTCTCTACCCCCTCCTCGCTCCCTCCCTCCCCTCACCCTGACCATTTCCCCCCTGCTTGGGTCTTGACCCAACTGTACAGCGCCTTGGGACGTCCTCCCGACGTGAAAGGCGCTGTATAAATGGAATCTTGTTGTTGTTGTTCCTTCTGGTAAAGCAAATCTTTTACCAGAAATCACCTGACCAGGTTATCGTTGTAAGTGAACCATATATAGTCATCAGCTCAAAGTGAAAGTGAAAACCACATTTTTTTTACTTTTATAAAGTTCACTTGCATCCTGCACCATTTGCCAGCCAGTAACAGAGACGACAAGTCATCAACCCAGGTATGTGGATCTTGTATCACAACAACTTGCTTTTATCCAAGTGCTCTTCATGTAGGATAGTGTTTTGAAGCACTTTAAAGTGATGGGGTCAAATGCTAAGCAAGGCAGGAGGGGAGAGGGAGGTGATCACAGGCACAGTCAAAGAGGTAGTGTAAATGTTTGAGTTCTTCATAATGTAAAACAAAGAGACTGACCAGCTGGATCTCAAAATAATGTCAGTACTTTAGCAACATGCTCTGTTGCCAAAATAACATCCATAAGTTGTTATACTATATATAAAACCATGACACATAGTTTGGATACAATTTTAGAGTCCTGTAATGTAATGGTTAGAGAACTAGCATCACAAGTGAGAGAGCTGGGTTCGATTCCTGGTGGGGCGAAACCTTAGGCAAGTTTCCTTACTCCACACACCTCTGTTTACCCAGCAGTAAGTAGAAACCCAGTTAATCGAATGATGGATCGCTTTTCCTGGGATAATAATTCCTTAAAAAAATATGGTTGGTAAGAGACGCACTTGCCTTCCTGACAGACTGCAGTAAAGACTCCGCTCGCTGCATCCTCCCAACCACCGGCTCCTGTCACTGCCCTGGGAGGATGTCCATCAGGGAGGGAGGGAGAGAGGGAGCGGGTTGGAATGTTGGAAATGATCTCGGGCTGGATGCAGCCCACGGACTTTCTCAAATAGGGAATCCGGCCCCCGAAGCGAAACGTTTGGGCCACCCTGGCTTAGAGTATATCAATCATGGGTCGACAGATGGTCTTTCTCCTTCAGTGGCAGTATTGTGTTCTCCTACCGATGTGTTCACCACTTTTATACCTTATTTTCATGGCAACCGCTGACCAGGTCTTGCTTTTCCACAGAATCTGTACTTGGCCAGTTCACGCCCTCTGTTTTATCTTTTCATACTAAAGATTAACCCTTTTACATTCCTTCAGACCTCATCAAAAATCAATGCTTTTACACCTCTTTATCAAAGTCCTTTGCTCATCCTGCTTTTAAGAGACAGATGTGCCTGGTACAATAACATTCTCCTCTCTCAAAGCTGAAACACTTGCAGGTTAGAGAACATCTCCTGCAAAGTCAAGTTTCCTTACTCCACATGGCTCTATTTATCTAGCAGTAAGTAGGAATGTGGTTGTTAGTCGAATGGCGGATTGCTTTTCTGGGGGTCATAAACCCTTAAAATAATAATAATAATTTGGTCACTCAATCCACGACTGGTTGTGGGATACTGATGTCTGCAATTGGCTGCCGCATTTTGCCCACCCAATATACAGTCAATTCACTTTACCATTTATTCTGTGAAGCGCATTAGACATCTCAAAGATATAATAAGGGACAGTATCAAATACAAGGATTATTATTATTATTCTTCACTTGAATAGGCAGAGGATTTCAGTTTAACCCCTAGTTTAACAAAGGATTGCACCTCCGAAAATGCAGCACCACATTACGAAAAATACAAAGAATGTACAGCACAGAAACAGGGCATTCATCCCAACAAGTAATTATACTCCATTAGTCTTCAGCCATTCCTTACTCCCTCCCATACCCTGTTAATCCCCTCTCCTCCCACATGTGAAGGTCTAGCTTCCTTTGAATGCTTCTGCACTATCTGATTCAGTCACCACTTTGGGCTGTGAGTTCCAGAATCTCACTACCCTCCTCATGAAGTGGTTCTTAAATTCTCTTTTAGATCAAATCCAATTTCAATCCAATTCAATCTCAATCCACAACTGGTATCTTCCTCCTAAACCTATGTTGTACTCTTTTTATCACTGCTATATCCTTCCTATAGTGTGGAGACCACAATTGGACACAATACTCCAAATGTGGTCTAACAAAGGTTTTGTATAAATTAAACATTACCTCCTAATACTTATATTCTATCCCTCTGGAAATAAAACCCCAAAACTCATTGACCTTTTTTGTTACACCCCTTTATACACCCCTTACTTACGTGTGTAGCTACTTTTAGAGATTTGTGGATTTCAATTAGTTGCATATCTATAAATACTCAGCTTAAGTGCTCTGCGCCTCTATCCTGCATGAAGGGTGCTATATAAATGCAAGTTGTTGTTGTTATCCCTTTCTCTCATCTTGAAGAAAGACAAGATATTAGATTGTACTTATTCACAGACTCCTATAATTTGTAGCTTATTGTTTTGCAGGTTATTAGTTGGAAACTTGACCAAACATTCATTACTGGCAACCTACTCTCTTCAATGAAAAACAATAAACCAATCCAGGGGAAGACTGTAATGATATAGAAAAAACAAATAAAACACGTATTGTTGCACCACACAGCAAGCCAGCTCCTCTGGACACTGGCCAAGGGATCTGAGGAAGGCTCCAACCTGGCACAGGAAATGGATGAAACTTTGCAACACAAGAAAGAATGGTCACCATCTGAACTCCTAGGAAAGGCCTCAGGGGGTCTGGCACTCAAAGGAATCTTGGTCAGTGAGAATCTGAGTGACCTGCTACAGGAACGGTGCCCATTGCTGGAAGTGCCTGAGAAATGCAGCTTGTTGGGGCCGTCCATGATAGCTGTGGAGCAGACTGCTAGCTATGAGTCTTATACTCATGCAGCAAATTCCAAAAAGTCTCTGGAAAAGCTGGGAGAAGGATTCTCCAGCCAGCTTGAAGCAGGATTCTGGGGTATTAAAGTTGATGTGAAGGCAGAGTACAACTCCTCTTCCTCCACCTCTGCATCATCCTCCACAGTCAATAAGAGCACCTACTCATCTTGGTGCAAGAAGGTCCTTTTACCCACAGCATGTGTTCAGTTGAAACCCACAGATCTGAAATTGTCAGAAATGGCTCTGAACTCACTGAGGGAGGTTGAAGACAATCTGCTATACAGGACAACAGATACGAAAGACACATTTTGTGATAAGTTTCTCGAACAGTTTGGGTCACACGTGAACAGCAGCAACATCCACTTTGGGGCCATTTACTTAAGGCAAGCAGAGAGTTCTGCATTGAACCATAAGGAGAAGCAACTGTCAGAAGAAGTCATGACACAGCTGATCAACATGAACTTGGACACAAACAAATTTGGAGCTGGTAGTGCCTCAGTTACAGCCTCAGCCTCTAAATTTCAATCTGTCCTTGATAGGAAATACAAGAGCACTCTGCTGGATAAAATCTATGTTTCTATTCATAAAATTGGAGGACCTATTGATGCACCATCTCTGGCAGCCTGGACAGAAGGAACACACCTCAACAGCAGAACCTGGAGAGTGATTGACCGCGGATGCCCCAATGATCTGGTTCCTGTCTGGAGAATAATTCTGGAGAAACACAGAAGAGATTTCAAGAATGTGCAGTTGCTGACCGAAGCCCTGCAGAGATGTTGGGAAACAAAGACTGGGCTAAAGGATGAAACTAGAGGCACTGTGGAGATGATCATTGTCCGCACAAGTATTCAGGATCTGGCCCAGGAAGTGGAGAAGTGGAACCAAGCCTCAGAATCAGATTTTGTTAGGAATTGTGCCAATTACATTTCTAAATGTGCAAATATCAAATCCTCCCTGGGAAAACATCAGGCAATAGACACAGACAGATTGTGGTATGATGAGTTCATCTGTCGTAGCTCTGTTCAGAAGTTCCTCAGTAAAGTTTTAAAGTGCGCGAGCAGCGAGGATGAAGTTTACCTGAAAATTCGTGTTCTCGATCTCCTGAAACCTCAGGAAATGATAAGCGTTAAGGATTTTCCAAACATTTCAGAGATCCTACAGCAACTAACCAACCATCCCTACAGAGAGCGAGAGCTGTCATTCTCCAGCGCTGAGGAGGCAAAGCAATACATCTTGAAGCTGGAGATGAAATTCCGAGTTGCTGATACTGGGATTGAGTTAGAAGCTAGTGCCCGCAATCAACTGGGAAAAGCATTGTTTGAGCTGCAACTGTTTTACAAACGAAACAACTCTCTATATGCCTCTCTTCTTCTCCCAGCAATACTGCATCCAATCTCCTATAACGCCGATGGAACAATGAACCGGTGTCTCGAAGACAGTGACTGGAAATATCTCATCTCTCAGTTGGATAGAATTGAGAGTTTCAGAGAAGAATTGCAGAACAAGGGGAGTGAAGAGCAGCAAGCCTTTCTGTTGTACACAGCTCTGTCTGCCAGGGAGGAATGTAAGCATGTGCAGTCAGATGATGCCAATATTACAGCTGTGTTGCAGATGTTGTGTAAACAATTGAACCAAGAGATGCTTCCACGGGTTCGTGAAGCTATAATGACAAACAATAGAACCATTATAACAGATGCGAAACTTATGAAAGAAACATTACAAAGTTTGTCAAGCAAAGCAATCCCGGGACCTCAATTGAGTGAATCACTGTCAGAATTTGGTGATAGCTTTCCTTGCCAGAACACAGCATCTCCCAGTGATCTCAATGACATCCAGACTGGCCCATCCAATTCATCGAATAGTGGACCTCCCCCAAAGATGCTAACTGACCTGGGATTGCTTGATTACTATCCGAGGAAACTTTCCCTGAGGCAGATGCGAGGGATCAGCGCTGATAAATTAAAGGACATTAAACCCACTGGACCTGAAGGAATCCCCTGGCACTTTCTCCAGAGAGTCCTGATGGCTAATTCAACAGCGAGGAATCCTGACTGGCCGCTCATCCAACAGCTGGAAAATCGCTTGGATGTTGATGAGGATTTTGCTGATTTCTTTGAGGACAAAAAAAGACAAGTAACCGGAATTAATCCACTGGATGTCACAGTTGCTACTTTTCTCTGTGCAGATCACTTCCTGAGGCAGGAGCTGATGCTC
Organism: Callorhinchus milii; assembly: GCF_018977255.1. Taxonomy (NCBI): domain Eukaryota; kingdom Metazoa; phylum Chordata; class Chondrichthyes; order Chimaeriformes; family Callorhinchidae; genus Callorhinchus; species Callorhinchus milii. The sequence goes on from NW_024704742.1 coordinate 71,226,492, forward strand.
AAAATGTCCCTGTGCCAGTTTGCATTGCCTTTTCTGCTGCCAGACGGGGACACTGCCATCTTCCTCCTCTGGGCCATGCGCTCCATTGTTAAACAGTGGCGCCCGCAGTCTCTAGTGGGCAATTGTGGGTTTGTAGAGGATAACATTGTGACCTCAGCCTTGCCAACCTTCTCCTTTATCAGACTGGGACGGTGCACTGTCTCCAAATCGAAAATCCTGAATCTCACCTTGAGCCGCTCCGAGCAGCAGCAGAATTTCTTCCTGCACTCCCAGATGGAATACAGTGACCAGCCCCGGGAAATGTCTGATGGACTGGTTGAGATCTGCTGGTATCTGCCTTGTGGGAAGGTGAACCTGGATATCTTGCCGGAGGCCTGCGCATTTATTAACCTCCGTGGTGAGGGTAAAGCTCACCAGAAACAGGCTCGGTTCCTCGCCAAAGTCTCCAATGCTCTCTTTGTTTTCATTGACGTTGTTGGTGAAGAGGAAAGAGAGTTTCTGACTTCTCTCACACCATCACCTACACAATTTTTCCTTATAACAAACTCCAGCGGCAATGAGCAGAAAGTCACCCCGCAGCAGATGAGGGAACTGTTCAAATCCCTGAATTTGCAGAGTCACCAGCTGCTGGTACGGAAGGACAAGAACGATGCCCAGTTCGTGGAAATCCTTCGCTCCAAAATCAAGAGCCTCCTCACACTCGGGGAAGTGGGGCAGCGAGGGCTGGAAGAAATGGCTATAGTAGCGAGGGAAAGCGGGATTTGCATTGATGAAGATGAGCCTGAAATCAACCGAGGGAAACAACTGGCCAACAATATACTGATAGACATTCACTCCAGAGACATTGCAGAGTATAAACAAACGGCGCTACCCTTTCAGGGAAAGCTCTGGCAAGAATGGTCCAAAGCTGAGAAAGAGAAGTGCCGAATGAAACACTGCCAGAATAAGCCCATGGAGCTGTACGGACATGAATTGAATCAAAAGCAAAATCAGATCCGCAAAATCCAGAGTGAGAAGAATGTGAGTGAGGAGATGAAACAGTTCATTGCTGCCCTGAAGAAAACCTCTGAGGCCGAGCAGGGCTTTTTTATGCAATGGCTGAAGTTGGGCCTGGACAGAAAATCGCGACAAATTATATCGAAGCTTCGGGTTCAATCTAAAACACTACATAAAAATTCCAAGGAATCAAGTACAGAGTTGAATGAGTTGGATCAGAAAATAGCTGACAGCTCCCTGGGGCTAGAGCACTTCATGCGAGAACTCAGTCAGATTTACGAGATTTGCGCTACTCTGGGTAAAGAGAGGATTTCAGAAAATACATTGAGTATGTTACCTGGTGTAGCTGCTGATCTGATGCTGGGTGGGTTCCCTCTGGAGCTCATTGATGGAGATGTCTCCAATATTCCTATGCAGTGGGTGACTGCGGTGTTGAAGGGAGTTACTAGGAGGGTGGGAAATGATTGCCGTATATTTGTGTTGACGGTGCTTGGTGTGCAGAGCACAGGGAAGTCCACACTCCTGAACACAATGTTCGGATTGCAGTTTGCTGTAAGCAGTGGTCGGTGCACACGTGGTGCTTACATGCAACTCATTAAACTCACAGGCGGCCTGGAGACTGAACTGGGCAGTGATTTCATCCTGGTGATCGACACCGAGGGGTTGAAAGCCCCAGAGCTGGCAAGTCTCGGGGACAGCTATGAGCATGACAATGAGCTGGCCACGTTGGTGATTGGACTCAGTGATGTGACCTTAGTGAATATGTCCATGGAAAACTCCACAGAAATGAAGGATATTCTGCAAATTGTGGTCCATTCGTTCATTCGCATGAGGGCAACGGGGAAAAAGCCAATTTGCCAATTTGTTCACCAGAATGTGGCTGGCGTGTCAGCTCATGATCAGACCCTGAGAGATCGACAGAAACTCCTGAAACAGCTGGATGAGATGACAGAGGCTGCTGCTCGGATGGAGAAATTGCAGCGAGTCACGTTCTGCGATGTGCTGGACTATGACACTGATAGGAACAATTGGTATATCCCTGGGTTGTGGCACGGAGTCCCTCCAATGGCAGCAGTGAACACTGGCTACAGTGAACATGTCTTTGAGCTGAAGAAATCTCTTTTCACTTGCTTTTCAAACTGCAACAAAAAGCAAAAGGCTTTAACAATCCCCAACTTCATCAAATGGATGTCTGGCCTCTGGGACCAGATCAAACATGAAAATTTCATTTTCAGCTTCCAGAACAGCTTGGTCGCTGAGGCTTACAGTCAGCTCTCCAGGAACTACTCAGCCTGGGATTTGGAGATCCGGACATTTGCCCATACCTGGACAATTGAGACTGAAAACAGAATAAAGAACACAAACACTGAGGAATTCCCTCATCAGTCCCTCACCCTGGAGATCACCACAAAAATGGAGGAAAAGAAGAATGAGATCCTCAACAAACTTGAGGAGTACTATGAAAGCAGAGATCATAACGTCCACCTCATGGAATCTTACAGGGAGCAATTTCGAATAAGTATCCAGTCTTTGTGCAGCCAACTTCAGAATGAATCAACACAGAAATGTGAAGAGGTTATCCGAAGACGTGAGGCATTGGATAAAGTGGATAAGATTTGGGATGAATATAATAAGCAAATCGAGGATGAAGTGATGATACTTTTGCAATACTGCAAAAAAGATGGGAAGGAGATGGATGATTGTAAACTTGAGGAGGAGTTCAAAAGGATGTGGCAGAGAACTCTCGAGAAGCTGAGCTACCGACCCTCTAAAGAAACAAATATTGAGGCTGATGTTGAAAATCTCCTGAGAAAGAACATGCCAACACAGGGGAAAGTGATCAGTGAGGCTCTGAGGGGGAAAGTCCTTTCAAAACTGGGGCTTCACATGTTTGATGTGAAGAAGAAACATATTGATCAGAAAATAGGGATCAACATGCTTGTGGGATTCATAGTAGAAACTTCAGAAGTTAAAAAGGCAAGATTGCTGTCAAAGTGCCTGGAGGAAGAATGTAAAGAAGACATAGATAGTATCACAAAAAAGGACGTGGATTACGACAGTAAATATTGTGTTGACATTTTGTGGAACTTGGACAAAAATATAGAAAACAATTCAGAACCGGAGTTTAAGATGAGTGAAATTTATAAGGCGGAATTCAAGCTCCACATGTGTGGCTACGCTGCTCAAAAATTCAAAGTCATGCACAACGTGTTTGTCAACAAGCACAACCCATGGAAGAGGATGGAAAATATGGAGAATCAATACTTTGAGCTTTTCAAGCAGATTTACACAAAGCAGGACATGACTGAAAAAGGAGCAGAAAGATTTGCCAAGAATTGTTTCATTCCGGCCGTCAGGGAAGCCATTCTCAACTGTCTCGGGCACAGAATTGTGCTTGACATGAAAAAAAATGATTCCAGCGGGGAGTACAGCAATCGCAATAGCTTCACTGTGGCTCTGCTCGTCCACCTAAAACAGCAGGACAAATTTGACCAATATCTTAATTACATCAACCACTTTAAGAGTTTTGCAAACAATTGGCTTCGTGGTCAGGTTATCAATTACTGCAACACGAAAACAAATGGAGATACCAAATTTATACATTTAGCAAAAGTTCACCTCAAGGAGATCACTAATGAAGCTAAAGAGATTGTCAGGGAAGCGATCGCTCAGAATGTATCAGGTGAAGCCAGAAGCTTCCTTGACTTGTTTGTCGATAAGTTGAAGGCAAAACTCGCAATGCCCAAAGACAGCCTGAAGCTTGTTGTTTTCCAGCCTGCCAGCAAGGCCGGGAATTTTGCAAAAATGGTCCTGCCACATATCCAGGAGGCGGAAACCTCTCTCCTCCAGGAGCTCACAACATGGAATGTCAATGCAATGATTGAGCAGCTTCCTGTGAAACCCCATGAGGAAATATTGAAAAAACTTATTAGTTGCAACAAAAAATGCCCTTTCTGTCAAGTCTGTTGTGAAATAGAAACGCTTGGCAATCATCAGCATTTCAGTAACCAGCACAGACCTACGGGACTCAATAGACATCGCTGGTCGAATAATAAGCATCTTGTGATGGACATTTGCACTGCTTCAGTAGCAAGCAATTGTAAATTCAGAAACTCAGACACAAACGAACAGTGGGTGAAATACGAGGACTATTGTACAGTAAATGATTATTACAAATCCTGGATTATCCAAAAATCTCCCAGTGCGGAGGCAGCATCTTACTGGAAAAAAGTTTTCCACATCTTTAATCAGGATTTTGCTAAACACTATAATGCGGAACCTGCCGACATCACTGATGCCTGGAACATACCATGGGACAGGGTGAAGGACGATCTTAACAAAACCTACTATGTGTCCTTGAAATTTCTGTAGGGAAAGTCTACAGGAGAGGACCTGGGTTCAATTCCTGGGCAAAGTGATTCGTTGGGCAAGTTTCCTTACTCCACACGCCTCTGTTTACCTAGCAGTAAGTAGGAAGCCGATTATTAGTTGATTGCAGATTGCTTTTCCGGGGATAATAATCCCTTAAAAAATAATAATAATTTGGTCACTCAATCCACAACTGTTTGTGGGACACCGCTGTGCACAACTGGCTGCTGTGTTTCGCTCACAAAATATACAGTTATTTCACTTGACAGGATATTCTGTGAAGTGCCTTGAGACGTCTTGAAGGGATGATAAGGCACTATATCAAATGCAAGGATTATTATTAATATAACCCTCAGAAATGACAGTTTAGAATGAGACATTCGATATATCCAGTCGACAAGACAAAAATCGATGTGACTTAGCTTCACACTCTCCCCAACTCTCAGCTGGCGCAGGCTTCCTGAGCATCCCTCAACCCCCATCGCATTACTACTAATAGTGGCTCTGCATCACTAACTAATACACCACTAAGAACTCCCTGATGTTATATAAATGCAAGTTGTTGTTATTGATTAATGTTAAGATTTGATGTCGCTAATACCTTATTAGTGTAATCCTGAAAGTGAGTTGATTGTTTTCTGTTTGTTGATATTTGTGGATGTATCACTCAATGCGTGTGCATTTCACTCAAGTCAATTCACTTTATAGTATATACTGTGAAGCGCATTTCACCCACAAAATATACAGTCAATCTACTTTACAGTATATTCTATGAAGCGCTTTGAGACGTCTCGAAGACGTGATACGGCGCTGTATCAAATGCAAGGATTATTATTATTAAGTCTCTCCCCCAACCCTTCCATGTTGTCCAACACTGACCCATGTCTTAGCTGCCTTTCCTCTCTAAGGTGTTGGAACATGTTGCTGCCTCCCAGTTTCTCACTTTCCTCTCCTAGCACTTCCTGTTTGAATCCCTCCAGTTTGGCTTTCGCCATGTCCTTTGCACCGAGACCTCCCTGGTCAAAGACACTAATGACATTCTATCTTTGACTAGGGCTCTCTGTATCTCCGAGTTCACCTCGATCTCTGTACCTTTTATACTATTGCCCTAACCCTAACCCATCATTCTCCACCACCTCTCCTCTCCGTTATACTACAGCAGTTCTGTCCTATCCTGGTTTCATTCCTACCTCATCATTTCCACTTTATCTCTTCTTACAGGTTCTCTTCCAGCCCCCGAAGAGTCAATTGTAGTATTCCTCAGGGCTCCCTCCTTGGCCCTATTCTTTTCAAGATGCAGCAGGGAACAAAAGCGCTGGACAGCCACCAAGGCCTCCCTGTACCACAATGAGGTTCCCAGGCCCCCGTGGGTAATGTTATATAATAATAATAATCCTTGCATTTGATATAGCGCTTTTCACGTCTTCTAGACGTCTCACAGCGCTTCACAGAATATACTGTAAAGTGAATTGACTGTATATTTCTGGGTGAAATGCAGCAGCCAATTGCGCACAGCAGTGTCCCACAAACAGTTGTGGATTGAGTGACCAAATTATTATTTTTTTCTTAAGGGATTATTATCAGGCGTGTGGAGTAAGGAAACTTGTCCTAGGTTTTGCCCTGGGGTGAATTGGCCTGGCAGGAATGTTGCACCCCTTTGTACGGATATTTGGGGAAGGCCAACAGTAACAGCACAATTTTGAGGCCTTTATGCATATTATTGGTAGGCTCTGGTCCCTGGTACTGTCCCGCACCAGGCTTCGGGACCACATCACTCCCACTCTCGCTCGCCTCCACTGGCTCCCCATCCCCCAGAGGATTGATTTCAAGATCCTCATCCTCACCTACAAGGCCATTCACGGCCTTGCTCCCTCCTACCTCTCCAACCTACTATCCCCCTACCTACCTACCTGCCCGTACCCTCCGTTCCTCCGGCTCCGGTCTGCTCCACGTCCCCCGCCCCAATCGCCCTACCATCGGTGGTCGGGCCTTCAGCCTCTCAGCCCCCAGGCTCTGGAACTCCATCCCCCAGTGCCTTCACCGCCTCCTCCCTTTCCTCCTTCAAGGCCGGTCTCAAAACCTTTCTCTTTGACCGAGCCTTCAGCTCCCCTCTCGACTCTCTACCCCCTCCTCGCTCCCTTCCTTCCCTCCCCTCACCCTGACCATTTCCCCCCTCCTCGCTCCCTCCCTTCCCTCCCCTGACCATTTCCCCCCTGCTCGGGTCATGACCCAACTGTGCAGCGCCTTGGGACGTCCTCCTGACGTGAAAGGCGCTTTATAAATGGAATCTTGTTGTTGGTGTCTCCCTACATATTCTCCAAGAAGAGCAATCCGAACAGTGACATCTTTCTTCAGGTAAAATTGTAAATATGAGGGGTTTCGAAATGTCTGATGCAAACGGTTACCTATCCATACCTCTAAAGCCTCAAAAGCATAATCTCTAACTAGCTGAACCCCACAATGGCTCATTTAAATAGGGGGCAGCCTGCTGAAAGTAACAACAAGGTAAGCCATATTAGCAAAGCTGACAGCAAAAGGAGAGATATGGATATGCCCATTTAATGACACAAAAATCCTGCAAATTTTCAATTTTTGCTGCGAGAGATAACACACAATGCGTTCTCCAGGTGGGGTGTGCTTTCAAAAATAGAGCCAGACTGAGATTCCCACTTCACTGGTTCACTGATGTGACACACATTGCAAATTTGGGAATAAAACAGCAATTCCACACTTCACTGACCTGAGTGGGCAGGGATAGTTGAAAGAATGAACAGGTCAACAGAAACAATAATGAAGAAGTCATGTCAGAAAATTGTAAAACCTGGGATGCCCTCCTGCAAATGATTCTGACGTGTATCAGGGAAATGCCTTTTAAGACAACAGGTTTTCCCTCACCAGAGGGTGACTGGGCGGTCATTAAGAATGTCTGAGCAATTAAGGATGGATGGAATGTCCATACCAGAACTGCAAGGTGTTACCCTTGAAAATTGTGTAAATAAGTTAGTGTAGGACTTAGCCCACATGTATACGTTAGTTGCAATGAAAACCTGGAAAATTAAGCAAGTGAACAAAAGTCTATCAGACATATGTCCCATTTGCAAAGAAATTTGAATGGCTATATAGAATTAGTGGCAGACAAAGCGAGCCCCACAGAATATCAAATTCATATCTAGTATGATAATTACAAACACAGAAGCGTGTTACCATTTGAATCATCTGAAATTGTTCAAAAGGCTTGATACGTAATGTTGCGCTCTCAGTCTTTTGTCAGCAGAGCATCACATGGAGACTTGTAATTCTATGCCCAGGATTGGCCATCCTGAGAATGGGTGATGATCCACTCTGGACAATGGACTTATAATGGTGGAAATACCAATGAAATCTCAATGATAATATCATACTTGATCACATGTTGGTAACAGTGGATTTCAGCAGCTGAACACTTAAAGATCTCCCAAGGTGTAACCAGACGGAGGCATACACATATTTGTTAAGGGACTGGGCTGAAATGTTCTGCTGTTTCATGAGGAACAAGCAAAGAATTTCTAATCAATTGTGCATATGCAACCAGCACCCTTAGGACAGGAATACAAAAACAGATTCGGACATTGTGCTGGGTTTAATTTGGTGTCTTATGATGGTGTCTTAAAGGGGCAAATGATAAAATTGCTAGTGATTTGCATATGATGAGGTTTACAGGAATTTTAAATCAAAGTTTGTAGCTTGGAATATAATCTACTGTAGTTTTGATAGAACATAACAGTAATATAGTTTTAATATAGTAATAGTTTTGATATCGTTTGACATATATTTAACCATTATTACATAGAGTAAGATATATAGTTTGATAACTATAATGCAAAAGTGATCAGCCTCCTTGACTTGCAGAAGGCAACTAGATTAGTAAAAGGTAATGGGAATGATTGGCATGTGATATCAATCAGCTGTGATAAAATGTAACTTAATGCGCTTAATAGATTAGACTGTTCCACTTCACACCGCAGAGCAGAATAAGCACACAAGGCTATTCACTCCAATCTGTGGCAATGTCCTGGGATAAAGCTGGTGTTTAGACCTGTCTGAGACTGTGCAGATTATAGGACACTTAACTCTGAATATTGCCATCCAGTGCCAAAGGGCAACTGTAAGGAAAGAGATAAAATATTAACTGCTGCAGAATTGCAGATAAACACTGTAGCCTTGACTTTGTTCACCAGGAATGTGTCTTCTGATAAGGAGAAGTTGAGAGAACACTTGGAATAAAATATTTTGGTTGGGATCCATCACATGGGTAGTATGAACACTGCTGGTAAACATGCCCTGCAGCATGGGGTCTATGAACTTGAACCACAGATGGTGTTTGCACTATTTGGTTGGTCTGGGCTTTACGCAGTACCCAATCAGGTATAAAATAGAAAGTTCAGTCAGGAACAATAAGATGCAGATCTGACTGACTCCCAGATGCTCTCCCAAGAAATATGGCAACTGATCAATACTTATTTCTCGACAACCATTATCGTGTCTTGCTCTTCGCTCTTTATATAATCATTGACTGTGGAAGTATAATAAAGGAAACAATTGATTAACACCAAAATTTGTGCACATTATTTCATCATTAATTAATAATGAAAGTAATTTCCTTACACTCCCAACACATACAGCCCCAAACCTTCACCCCAACACACGCAGCCCAGACCCTTACCCAAACACCACAGCCCCAAACCCTCACTGTCAACACATGCAGCCCCAAACCCTCAACAAAAACAACAACTTGCATTTGTATAGTATCCCTCATGCAGGGTAGCGTACCAGAGCGCTTGACAGTGGGGGAGCATGATGCCAAGCCATGCATTGGGGAGCGGGTGGGGGGAGAGAGTTGTGAATGGGCTACGGAGTTTAGTGCGGGTAAGTATGCGGGCAGCGGAGTTTGGGATTAACCTGATTTATGGATAATAGAGCTGGGTAGACTGATAAGCAGACCCTCATCCCCAACACACACAACCGAGACACTCAACCCAAACACAGCCCAGATATTCACCCCAACAATACAACAATATTGCATTTGTCCAGCGCCTTTCAAGTCAGGAGGATGTCCGAAGGCGCTGGACAATCAGTGTTTCAGACCCGAGCTGGGGGTCAGGATCGGAGAGTTTGGAGAGCGGGGGGGAAGGAGGGTGACCGAAGGCACAGTCGAAGAGGAGGGTCTTGAAGCAGGTCTTGATGGAGGCAAGGGAGGGGCAAGGCAGAAGGAGTTCCAGAGTGTGGGGCCAGAATGGCTTCAGGCTTGCCCAGCAATGGGTGAGGCGGGGGACATGAAGCAGGCCAGAGCCCACTGAGCGGAGGCACCGTGCAGGGGGATAGAAGGTTGCAAAGGTAGGGGGAAGGATGGCCATGGAGAGCATTGAAGGTGAGGACCAGGATCTTGAACTGTATCCTCTGTGTAGTGGGAAGCCAGTGGAGTCGGGTGAGGATGGGGTGATAGGGTCATGGAGCCTGGTGCGGGAGAGGACATGGCCTGCAGAGTTCTGGATGATCTGCAGCCTATGGAGGGATGAGTGGGGGAGACCGAAAAGCAGGGAATTTGCGTAGTCGAGCCTGGATGTTATGAATTTGTGTATGAGGTCTCAACTGCCTGCGGTGTGAGACAGTGGCGGAGCCAGGCAACGTTGCGGAGGTGAGGGAAGGCAGTGCGGGTCATGGCATGGATGTGAGGTAGAAAGAATAGTTGAGAGTCAAACAAGATACCAAGGTTCCGGACAGGCTTAGTGAGGTGGAATTTACACAGCACAGCACACACAGCCCAGGCCCTCATCCCCAACACACACAGCCAGACCCTCATCCCCAACACACACCCCAATCGTCTAACCACCGGGTTCCTACTTACTACTAGGTAAAGAGGCTTGTGGAGTAAGGAAACTTGCCCAACGTTTCGCCCTACCCGGGAATCAAACCCAGATCTCTCGCTTGCGAGGCGAGTGCTCTAACCATTGTGCTACAGGACTCCGCAACCTAGAGGGTTTGGGTTGAATTGTTTGATTTGTAACTTGTGATCTGAGAATAAAATAGTTTTCTACAGATTGACTGTTGAGAACGTAACAGGAACTTCTTAATGCAGAGGATGGGAGAATGCCCATCAGTGGAACTCACTGCCATAAGTGTTGGTTGAAGCAGATAATATAGATGGATTTAAGTGTAAGCGAGATACAAACATGAGGGAGAGGGGAATCGGGTATGTGAGGAAGTAAGCAGTGGGTGGAGACTGTTGTGAGCCACCTTACCATGTATGAAGGCTGAAGTAGATAAACAAAAAGTAGAGCAAGCAGCAAACTCATGGTTAGACATGCCAGTGACACATAATGTAAAATAAAAAGATGAGATAATGTAGTATAAGACATAAATTGCAAACATAAGCTTAAGAACAGAAGACTAGGTTATGTTTAAGCAAATAACCCTTAGTAAACCCATGAATATGATACAGAATATCCCTTGCTAAGCTGAGACTGTAAAAAGTCTAAACAAGGGATAAAGACAGGAGCCTTTGGGATTTAGGTTTCTCAACAAATCCTACCCTCCGCCCTCGCCTCCGCTAAATCGTTTTTCTACTCCAAGACAATCCTGGAAGCTAAGGACAACCCCAGGCTCCTCTTCTCTATCACAAACCGATTCCTCCACTCACCCTCTCACACCTCACCCATCACCTCAAATGCCAACTGTGTGGCGATGCTGGACTTCCTCGAATCCAAAGTCGAGGGAATCCGCTCAGCTGACTCTGCCACTGCAACCTCCTCCCCATCTCCACCTCCCACCCCAGCCCCATATCCACCCCTCCCTCCACACCCTTCAACCAGTTTCCCCCTCCTCTCTAATCACCACCATAACCCGTATGAAACCCACCACCTGCTTCCTCGACCCCATCCCTACCGCTCTTCTTACCTCCCAGCTCCACCTTCTTGTCCCTGTACTCACTGACATTGTTAACCTCTCGCTGTCCTCTGGTACTGTTCCCACCCCTTTAAAAAAACAGTCATCACTCCTATCCTTCAAAAACCCTCCCTGGACCCTTCTCTACACCCTAACTACCGCCCCATCTCCAACCTCCCCTTCCTCTCCAAGGTCCTGGAATGAGTTGTTGCTTCTCAGCTCCGCTCTCTCCCACTACTCCCTTCACGAACCCCTTCAATGGGACTTCCATGCCACCCACAGCACAGAAACCGTCCTGGTCAAAGTGACAAATGACATTCTGTCCATCTGCGACCAGGGCTCCCTCTGCCTCCTCGTCCTCCTTGACATCTCTGATGCTTTTGACACCATCGACCATCGTCATCGCCACCTCTTCTCTCACCTCAACCTCCACGGCGCTGTCCTTGATTGGTTCAGCTTCGTACCTCTCACACCCCCTGCACTTCATCTCCTCAAATGGCTTCTCCTCTAGCCCACCGACCATCTCGTGCAGCGTTCCTTGGGGCTCTGTCCTTGGTCCCCTCCTCTTCAATATCTATCTGCTCCCTCTTGGTGACATCATGAGGTCAACTACCATATGTATGCGGATGACACCCAACTCTACCTCTCTGACTCCACCCTTGACTCCAGGACCACTGCTGCCTGACAGAATGCCTGTCAGACATCAAGTCCTGGATGAGAGCTAACTTTCTTCAGTTGAATGTCCACAAGACCGAGGCCCTCCTGATTGGCTCCTGTCAGCGCCTCCACACCTCAGGCGCGGACAGCATCACCATCCATGGTTGCACACTCCACCTCACTAAGCCAATCCGGAACCTGGGGGTCTTGTTTGACTCACCACCGTCTCACACCGCAGGCCGCTGAAACCCTTATACACGCCTTCATTACATCGAGACTCGACTATGCTAACTCACTGCTTGTCGGCATCCCCAACTCTTCCCTCCACAGGTTGCAGATCATCCAGAACTCTGCAGCCCGTGTCCTCTTCCGCACCAGGCTCCGTGACCCTATCACCCCCATCCTTGCCCAACTCCACTGGCTTCCTATTACACAGAGGATACAGTTCAAGATCCTGGTCCTCACCTTCAAAGCCCTTCACGGTCTTGCTCCCCTCTTCCTCTCCGACCTCCTAAACCTCTACCACCCTGTTCGCTCCTTCCGCTCAGCGGGCTCCAGCTGCTTTATGTTTGTCGCCTTGCTCGCCCCACTATTGGGTGGCAGGCCTTCCGCCACTCTGCATCCACTCTCTGGAACTCCATGGAGGGATCAAGGAATATGGGGATAAGTTGGAGATGGAGTTAGGTTTGAAGATCAGCCATGATCTTATTGAATGGTGGGGCAGGCTCGAGGAGCCGAATGGCTTACTCCTGCTCATAATTCCTATGTTCCTATTTCCTATGCCGCAGTCCCTCCGTCTCACCCCACCCCATCTCGTGTGGCACTTTCAAGACCCACCTCAAGACCCTTCTCTTCGACCATGCTTTTGATCTTCCTGCTTCACCCTCTGCCCTCACCCTCGACCCTCAGCTCAGGTCCATAACTAAAGTAAATATATGGATAAAAGCAAGTTGTTGGGACACAAGGATCCATGCACCTGGGTTGATGCCTGATTGGCTCTAGACTTTGTAAACTCTTGACGTTGCCACATTTGGCTAAATTATCAAGGAACAAGTGGTTTCTGGTAAAAGACTTGATTTACAATTAAGTGAGAAAGGAAACTGGCAATATCGACATCAACAGGTGCACTGGCCTGCACACTGGCTTTCACTCAATGGGACTGGCTGACACTTTAGGGTGGTGGCCACTATTGGAAGCAAGGGAGCAGCGAACATCCAAACGGCCAAAGGGCTTGTGGCCAAGCATCCTCTACCAGCTGGGCATGATCCCTTCACCCCTCACATTATTCCTGAAGGATGTCACCTCTCCAGAAATGATTAATACAAATACTTTTAAACTCAGATCTTGTCCTCAAGGGCTGAGGACGTGACTGTGGAAGACAGGAAATACAAAAAGGCAGGAAGACTGTGGGAAACACAAATTGGTGATGAGTCGGCTCTTCACCCCAATATGTACACCCACAATATGACTCCCTACCACTTGCAGAGTGTTGTGGGTGGCCTCTGTGTTCAATCCTCACTAATGAATGCAAGTCCCTATAACTAGATGTGATTAGTCTACTGAGTTCTTCTACGATGACAGGTATTACCAATTACTATGTAAATTAAAGCAAATTGGGAAGCTTCAGTCAATCAGAGGTTTATTTTTGAACCTCTCTGTAACCTAGGCTGAACCTATTTGTGTATTCCCACCTTCTTTGATTTGTACAGAAAGCTCGAGAAAGCACACTTAAGCAAACTGGTCCAATCAGATCCTCCTCTCAGTTGCTCAATAGGGGACAAGTACACTTCCAGTCCTTAATTTGCATATTATAATGTAAGTTACCTGCCAAATTGTTGCATTTGGAGATGTGATGGCAACCTAAGTATCAAATACAATGTACATAAAAGATGTACTTAAAGGGCTACTCAATAAGTTTATAATGCGCACGCGCCAGTTCTACAGAACTTTGGCATTTTCCGAGTTTCCCCAAGCGCAATCAGTAAATGTATAGTAATCCATAGTAATCAGTATTAACCACACTTACACTGGCTAATGCTTTTAGTGAAGAAAGACTTTACAGAAAATATTTTAGACAACAAATAGGCAGAGAAAACAATGGGATGACCATAACATAGGTGATGGCCAAGTACGACTGGAATAAGGAGACGCGATCTCATGTACAACAACAACAACAAGATTGCATTTATAGAGCACCTTTCACATCAGGAGGACATCCCAAGGCGCTGGACAGTTGGGTCAGGACCCGAGCAGGGGGGAAATGGTCAGGGTGAGGGGAGGGAACGGAGGGAGGGAGCAAGGAGGGGGGAAATGGTCAGGGTGAGGGAAGGGAGGGAGCGAGGAGGGGGGAAAGGGTCAGGGTGAGGGGAGGGAAGGGAGGGAGCGAGGAGGGGGTAGAGAGTCGAGAGGGGAGGTGAAGGCACGGTTGAAGAGAAAGGTCTTGAGACCGGTCTTGAAGGAGGAAAGGGAGGAAACAAGGCAAAGGCACTGGGGATGGAGTTCCAGAGCCTCGGGGCTGAGAGGCTGAAGGCCCGGCCACCAATGGTAGGGCGGTTGGGGCGGGGGACGTGGAGCAGACCGGAGCCAGAGGAATGGAGGGTACGGGCAGGTAGGTAGGAGGATAGTAGATCGGAGAGGTAGGAGGGAGCGAGGCCGTGAATGGCCTTGTAGGTGAGGATGAGGATCTTGAATTCGATCCTCTGGGGGTTGGGGAGCCAGTGGAGGCGAGCGAGGGTGGGAGTGATGTGGTCCCGAAGCCTGGTGCGGGACAGTACACGAGCTGCAGAGTTCTGAATGACCTGCAGCTTGTGGAGGGAGGTGCCGGGAAGGCCGGCGAGGAGAGAGTTCCCATCGTCACATGTAGGTGGATGAGAGGGGAGAGATGATCAAGGAGTAGCTGAAACAACAACAAATTACATTTGCATAGTGCCTTTCACATCAGGAGGTCGTCCCAAGGTGCTGGATAGTGCAGGGTTGGGATCAGGAAGGGTGGAGGGCAGGGAGGGTAGGGCTAGGAGGGTAACCAAAGGCAGGTGTTGAAGAGGAGGGTTTTGAGGTAGGTTTTGAAGAAGGCAGAGAGGGAGCAAGGTGGTGAAGACATTGGTCGATGTGGTAGCAGGTTACAGAAATAGGGAGGAGCAAGGCCATGGAGGACTTCGAAGGTCAGGATGCAGAATTTGAATGCTATACCAAGTCCGGGGCATGGGTAGCCAGTGGACCAGGGCGAGGATGGGGGTGATGGAGTCTAGTGCCGGAGAGGACACAAGCTGCAGAGTTCTGAATGATCTGCAGCTTGTGGAGGGAAGAGTTGGGAAGGCTGACAAACAGGGAGTTAGCATAGTTGACTGTAGAAAGTTAGCTCACATCCAGGACTTGATGTCTGACAGGCAATCTGTCAGGACAGCAGTGGTACTGTGGTCGAGGGTGGAGGCAGAGAGGTACAGTTGGCTGTAATACATGTGGAAGTTGACCCCACGTCTGCAGATCATGTCACCAAAAGAGAACATGTACAGGTTGAAAAGGAGAGGACCCAGGACAGAGCCCTGAGGAACACCACAAAAGACGGTGCTGGGGC
This sequence comes from Callorhinchus milii, assembly GCF_018977255.1. Lineage (NCBI taxonomy): Eukaryota > Metazoa > Chordata > Chondrichthyes > Chimaeriformes > Callorhinchidae > Callorhinchus > Callorhinchus milii. The sequence continues at coordinate 71,242,009 of NW_024704742.1, forward strand.
TGGAGGTGAAGCCATTTGTGGAGACAATGTGCAGCCGGTGTGAGAGATAGGATCTGAACCATTTACTGTGTGATCTGGGAGGTCCTCCAGTTATTGCAATGTAGCCGTGCTCTTCTTTGTTCTTCAGTTTCATTTAATCAGCCTTCTTTCTTTTGTCTGGTATTTTGATTTGTATTTGAAAGGCTTGATGTTAGCTTACGCATTTTTATCTTGTTCCTGCCGCTTGGCTCCGTCTGAGTGCATACATGCTGCATGCGTACGTGGTCTGTGACACACGATGCCACAGCGCCACTGGGAGTCAGCGCGGCCATCAGTTGTAAGCATTGGCGGGTAAGATCTTGGCTGGCACGCAGACAGACATTGTCGTTTTATTAGTATAGAAGATTATACCTCTTAGGTTGTACTCAGTAGAGGTGATATAAACACACAGTGTTTGACTTGTTTCTCTTGCCCCTCCTCCACCCTCTCAGCTGCCAAGTTTATACTCATTTTTTGGCCATAGAGATGAAGTTTATAGTAAACACATACAACAAGATTGCATTTATAGAGTGCCTTTCATGTCGGGAGGACATCCCAAGGCGCTGGACAGTTGGGTCGGGACCCGAGCATTGGGGGACATGGTCAGGGTGAGGGGAGGGGAGGGAGGGAGCGAGGAGGGGGGAAATGGTCAGGGTGAGGGGAGGGAAGGGAGGGAGCGAGGAGTGGGTAGAGAGTCGAGAGGGGAGCTGAAGGCACGGTCAAAGAGAAAGGTCTTGAGACCGGCCTTGAAGGAGGAAAGGGAGGAAGCGGCGAAGGCACTGGGGGATGGAGTTCCAGAGCTGATCTACGTTATCTATCACAGATAATAATATAACGGATACTAATATTCTTTACACAGATTGCAGTGAGAATGTGGAATTCATTACCAGAGGCCGTGGTTGAAACAGAAAGCATCAGTTTCATTTAAAAAGAAACTCGGTGTTTACCTGCAAACATGATTGCTGTTACGTGATTTCACGGTAACTGAAAAGAAATTGAGAAATGCTGTACTGAGAGATAACAGATAATGGAATGGGTGTTGCTCAGCAAAAGTACTACTGCAACAACACATCAGGAGGGTAAAACGGCACTGCTCGGCAGTCTAAGCCCAGCTCACGGTCTCTATTTGCGGGTGAACAATCCAACACTTGGTGAGTTCTGCTGTACAGCGATAGAAAGAGGCGACGTCAAAGGATCAAAAAGTGCCGTCACTAAATCCTGTATCTGAGTGTGAGGGGCAGTGTGTGTGTGAGGGGCAGTGTGTGTGAGGGGCAGTGTGTGTGTGAGGGGCAGTGTGTGTGTGAGGGGCAGTGTGCGTGAGGGGCAGCGTGTGTGTGTGTGTGTGTGTGTGTGAGGGGCAGTGTGTGTGTGGGGGGCAGTGTGTGTGTGAGGGGCTGTGTGTGTGTGTGTGAGGCAGTGTGTGTGTGTGTGAGGGGCAGTGTGTGTGTGAGGGGCAGTGTGTGTGTGTGTGAGGGGCAGTGTGTGTGTGTGTGTGTGAGGGGCAGTGTGTGTGTGTGGGGCAGTGTATGTGTGTGGGGCAGTGTGTGTGTGTGTGGGGCAGTGTGTGTGTGTGTGTGAGGGGCAGTGTGTGTGTGTGTGAGGGGCAGTGTGTGTGTGTGTGAGGGGCAGTGTGTGTGTGAGGGGCAGTGTGTGTGTGAGGGGCAGTGTGTGTGTGAGGGGCAGTGTGTGTGTGTGTGTGAGGGGCAGTGTGTGTGTGTGTGTGTGTGTGTGAGGGGCAGTGTGTGTGTGTGTGTGTGTGTAGTATCAGCAGCCTCTCACACACACACACACTGCCCCACACACACACACTGCCCCACACACACACACTGCCCCACACACACACACTGCCCCTCACACACACACACACACACTGCCCCTCACACACACACACTGCCCCTCACACACACACTGCCCCTCACACACACACTGCCCCTCACACACACACACACTGCCCCACACACACACACACACACACACTGCCCCCCACACACACACCGACACACTGCCCCCCACACACACACTGCTGCCCCCACACACACACACTGCCCCACCCACACACACACACTGCCCCACCCACACACACACTGCCCCACCCACACACACACACTGCCCCACCCACACACACACTCCCCCCCACACACACACTGCCCCCCCCACACACACACTGCCCCCCACACACACACTGCCCCCCCACACACACACTGCCCCCCCCCACACACACACTGCCCCCCCACACACACTGCCCCCCCACACACACACTGCCCCCCCACACACACACTGCCCCCCCACACACACGGCCCCCCCACACACACACACGGCGCCCCCACCACACACACACACGGCCCCCCACCCACACACACACGGCCCCCCACCACACACACACGGCCCCCCAACACAAACGGCCCCCACCCACACACACACGGCCCCCCACCCACACACACACGGCCCCACCCACACACACACGGCCCCCACCACACACACACGGCCCCCACCCACACACACACGGCCCCCACCACCCACACACACACGTGCCCCACCACACACACACGGCCCCCACCCACACACACACGGCCCCCCACCACACACACACGGCCCCCACCCACACACACACGGCCCCCCACCCACACACACACGGCCCCACCCACACACACACGGCCCCCACCCACACACACACGGCCCCCCCACACACACACGGCCCCCACCCACACACACACGGCCCCCACCCACACACACACGGCCCCCCACCCACACACACACGGCCCCCACCCACACACACACGGCCCCCACCCACACACACACGGCCCCCCACCCACACACACACGGCCCCCACCCACACACACACGGCCCCCACCCCACACACACACGGCCCCCCACCCACACACACACGGCCCCCCACCCACACACACACGGCCCCCACCCACACACACACACGGCCCCCCACCCACACACACACGGCCCCCACCACACACACACGGCCCCCACCCACACACACACGGCCCCACCCCACACACACACGGCCCCCCACCCACACACACACGCCCCACACACACACACACGGCCCTCACACACACACACACGGCCCCCCACACACACACACACGGCCCCCCCCACACACACACACGGCCCCCCCACACACACACACGGCCCCCCCACACACACACGGCCCCCACCCACACACACACGGCCCCCCACCCACACACACACGGCCCCCCACCCACACACACACACGGCCCCCCACCCACACACGGCCCCCCACACACACACGGCCCCCCACACACACACGGCCCCTCACACACACACTGCCCCTCACACACACACTGCCCACACACACACACACACACTGCCCCACACACACACACACACTGCCCTCACACACACACACACTGCCCCTCACACACACACACTGCCCCTCACACACACACACACTGCCCCTCACACACACACACACACTGCCCCTCACACACACACTGCCCCTCACACACACACTGCCCCTCACACACACTGCCCCTCACACACACACTGCCCCTCACACACACACTGCCCCTCACACACACACTGCCCCACACACACTGCCCCTCTCACACACACACACACTGCCCCTCTCACACACACACACTGCCCCCCACACACACACACACTGCCCCCACACACACACACTGCCCCTCACACACACACACACACTGCCCTCACACACACACACACACTGCCCCTCACACACCCCACTGCCCCTCATACACACACCACTGCCCCTCATACACACACCACACTGCCCCTCACACACACACACACACTGCCCCTCACACACACACACACTGCCCCTCCACACACACACTGCCCCACACACACACACACTGCCCCTCACACACACACACACACACACTGCCCACACACACACACACTGCCCACACACACACACACTGCCCCCACCACACACACACACTGCCCCCACACACACACACACACTGCCCCTCACACACACACACACACACTGCCCCTCACACACACACACACACACACTGCCCCTCACACACACACACACACACTGCCCCTCACACACACACACACACTGCCCCTCACACACACACACACACACTGAGCCCCTACACACACACACACACACACTGCCCCTCACACACACACACACACACTGCCCCTCACACACACACACACACTGCCCCTCACACACACACACACACACTGCCCCTCACACACACACACACACTGCCCCTCACACACACACACACACACTGCCCCTCACACACACACTGCCCCTCACACACACACACACACACTGCCCCTCACACACACACATGGCGGAATGGGACGTCCTCCTGACGTGAAAGGCGCTTTATAAATGGAATCTTGTTGTTGTTGTTGTTGTTGTAGTATCAGCAGCTGCCGCTCACAATGACCCGCCGCCCCGGACCAGCAAACACCGCGGCCGCGCGGGACCACTTACGGTTTTATATCCGGTTCCCACATCGCTGCCGTGACGTTGTTTTTGCTAATTTCCGGTGTCCCGCCCACTTCCGGTTCCGTTACTTTCCAGGTTCGTTGCTAATGTAAACTTCCCATTGGATACAGCCCCACTTCCGGTACGGTTGCTAGGGCGACGGAGCCGCTTCGTGTCATCTCGGAAGAAACGAAGCGTCAAAAATAACAGCGGTGAGTTCCCGTGGAGCAGAGCATTGTGGGGGGAATGGTCGCTGGGGGGGGAATGGTCACTGGGGAGAATGGTCACTGGGGAGAGTGGTCACTGGGGGGAAGGGTCACTGGGGAGGAGTGGTCACTGGGGGGAAATGGTCGCTGGGGGCGAGTGGTCACTGGGGGGAATGGTCACTGGGGGGGAATGGTCACTGGGGGGAATGGTCGCTGGGGGAATGGTCACTGGGGGAATGGTCACTGGGGAATGGTCGCTGGGGGAATGGTCACTGGGGGAATGGTCGCTGGGGGAATGGTCACTGGGGGGAATGGTCACTGGGGGAATGGTCGCTGAGGGAATGGTCACTGGGGGAATGGTCACTGGGGGAATGGTCACTGGGGGAATGGTCGCTGGGGGAATGGTCACTGGGGGAATGGTCGCTGGGGGAATGGTCACTGGGGGAATGGTCGCTGAGGAATGGTCACTGGGGAATGGTCGCTGGGGGGAATGATCGCTGGGGGAATGGTCACTGGGGGGGAATGGTCGCTGGGGGGAATGGTCACTGGGGGAATGGTCGCTGGGGGGGAATGGTACTGGGGGAATGGTCGCTGGGGGATTGGTCGCTGGGGGAATGGTCACTGGGGGGAATGGTCGCTGGGGGGAATGGTCACTGGGGGAATGGTCACTGGGGGAATGGTCGCTGGGGGAATGGTCACTGGGGTAATGGTCACTGGGGGGAATGGTCGCTGGGGGAATGGTCACTGGGGGAATGGTCACTGGGGGGAATGGTCACTGGGGGAATGGTCGCTGGGGGGATTGGTCGCTGGGGGAATGGTCACTGGGGGGAATGGTCGCTGGGGGAAATGGTCGCTCGGGGGAATGGTCACTGAGGGAATGGTCGCTGAGGGGGAATGGTCGCTGAGGGAATGGTCGCTGAGGGGAATGGTCACTGGGGGAATGGTCGCTGAGGGGAATGGTCGCTGGGGGGAATGGTCACTGGGGGAATGGTCACTGGGGGGGAATGGTCGTTCGGCGGAATGATCGCTGTGGGGGAATGGTCGCTGGGGGGAATGGTCGCTGGGGGAATGGTCACTCGGGGGAATGGTCACTGAGGGGGAATGGTCACTGGGGGAATGGTCACTGGGGGGGAATGGTCGTTGGGCGGAATGGTCACTGGGGGAATGGTCTCTGAGGGGAATGGTCGCTGGGGGGAATGGTCGCTGAGGGAATGGTCGCTGGGGAATGGTCACTCGGGGGAATGGTCACTGAGGGGGAATGGTCACTGGGGGAATGGTCACTGGGGGGGAATGGTCGTTCGGCGGAATGGTCGCTGGGGGGGAATGATCGCTGGGGGAATGGTAACTTGGGAATGGTCGTTGGGGGGAATGGTCACTGGGGGGGAATGGTCGCTGGGGGGGACTGGTCGTGGGGAATGGTAACTTGGGAATGGTCGTTGGGCGGAATGGTCACTGGGGGGGAATGGTCGCTGGGGGAATAGTCACTGGGGGATTGGTCACTGAGGGGAATGGTCGCTGGGGGGAATGGTCACTGGGGGAATGGTCACTTGGGGGGAATGGTCACTGGGGGAATGGTCGCTGGGGGAATGGTAACTTGGGAATGGTCGCTGGGGGGGAATGGTCACTGGGGCGGAATGGTCGCTGGGGCGGAATGGTCGCTGGGGGAATGGTCACTGGGGGAATGGTTGCAGGGGGGGAATGGTCGCTGGAGGGGAATGGTCGCTGGGGGAATGGTCGCTGGGGGGAATGGTCGCTGGGGGGGAATGGTCGGGGGGGGAATGGTCGTTGGGGGGAATGGTCGCTGGGGGGGAATGGTCGTTGGGCGGAATGGTCGCTGGGGGGGAATGGTCGCTGGGGGGGGATGGTCGCTGGGGGGGAATGGTCGCTGGGCGGAATGGTCGCTGGGGGAGGATTGTAAATAATGTAAATAAATCAATATATGTGTGTTTTATATATATTAATACTTGTAAATATCTTCGCACTTGATATCATGTCTTATATCAGTGTGGTTGAACAGCCACATCCACCCTGGTGGGTTATATTATCTGGCCTGGGACCATTTCCAAAATTTTTGCTCCCTCCCTCAATCCCTCCCTCCCTTCCTGATGAACGTCCTCCCATAGCAGCGGCAGAAGCTGGTGGTTAGCTGGCAGGGAGAGCGGAAATAATGCCCGCCGTTACTGCAACGTGTACCCAAACTGAGGGGAAGGCAAGCGCGTCTCCTTACCAGCCGAGTCCTTACCACCCGTCGGATCCTGCTACTGCAGATAGTGATTGGGAGAGAAAAATTGAGAGATGGGAGAGGTGGAAAGAGAGGAATGGGAGAGTAATCTAACACAAGGGGCATAGTCTTAAAATTAGAACCAGGCCATTTAAGAGTGAAATCAGGAAGCATTGTTTCACTCAAAGGGTGGTAGAAATTTTGAATTCTCTTCCCCCAAAGGCCGTGGATGCTGGATCCATCCACACCTTCAAGAGTGAGGTTGATAGATTTTTGGTAGGTCAGGGTATTAAGAAATATGGGGAAAAAGTGGGATGTTGGTATTGAAAGGATTAGTTGAAGTACAGATCAGCCACTATTTAATTAAACGGGGAACAGGCTCGAAGGGCTGAAGGCCTCCTCCTGTTCCTATGTTCTATGTTTCGAGAGGGAGAGGGGGAGGGGAGACGACAACAGAGAGGAGGGGAGGAGGGAGTAATTCTTACACAAAATGATGCACAAAAGAAATAGCACCTGCAGCGAGTGATCAAGCCAGGCCCACACACTGACCTGACTTCTTTCTAGAAGCCACAAGAGTTGCAGCTGTGACTCCTCATATATTCATGTACTTTTATATTTCACTCGAACAAACTTTAAATTGTCCACAACATCCTGTCTGCCATGCATTGTGTTCTAAATGAAACATACAACTGGATGTGTGGTTGAATAAGTGTTTAAGCTTTTGCTTGTCAGCGTCCCAATCAGCATAATCCGATCACAGAGCCAAGGCCACTCTGGTCGTGCTTGTCTCTATTCAAGGATAGCAGCAACAGCAACAAATTACACTTGTATAGCACCCTTCACATCCCAAAGAGATTGCAGTGCGCTGGACAGTCAGGGTTTTTTGGACGAGAACTGGGAGTTGGTGTCAGGAGGGGTGAAGGGCAGGTGAGGGTGAGAGGGTGGCCGAAGGGACTGTCAAAGAGGAAGTTCTTTATACGGGACTTGAAGGAGGCAAGAGAGGGAATGAGGTGGAGGGATTACGGGATAGAGTTTCAGAGCTCCTGGTGCAGGTCAAGCTTGCAGCATATGAGACCTGTGTGCAAACAGTCCTCCTTTCTGGATCCAAGTTCCTGGGCATGCAGCGGAGGTGCTGCCACCTGCCCCCAAAAGGCTGTGGATCCTGGTTCCATTCAAAAGCCTAGTGTGGATAGATTTATGGGGCAAAGGTGGGTACAGATCAGCCATGTTTTAATAGAATGGCAGAACAGATTTGAGGGGCTAAATGGCCTACTCTTGTTCCAAGGGAGGGGGAGAGGCACAGAAATGGTAGTAGGCCTTCAAATCCCTCGAGTCTCTTCAGCTCCAACACAATGCTGAGTGGAGTGCTGCAGTGAAATATTAAACTGAGGCTCCATCTGTGCCCTGTTCAGGGGGATGTTAAAGATCCCACATCATAGTTGGAAAAGAGAAAGGAGTGTCTGTCTCCCGGTGTCCTGGCCGACAATCTCCCTGATAGAGTTAGACATTCACTTCTTGGTTGTTTGCGGGGACGTTGCTGTGTGCAATTCGGCTGATGGATTTGCCTAAAAAATAAACAGTCACTACGCTGTACAGTGATTGCCCACAAAATGCACTAAAATGTCATTAGGTGATCTTTCTCACTGAAGTTGCTGTTGCTGAGAGAGAGAGCTTACTTGAAGAGGCACTGATTCACCGAAAAGATGTCGAAAAAAAAGGAAAAGAAGAAAAAGGAGAAGGGAGGAGACAAGAGCAAGGTGGTCGGTACAGAGGTGGACGTGATGACTGCTGCCAGTGAGCGGGTCATAACTCTCCAGAGACAGTAAGCTGCGCTGCTTCATCCTACATTTAATAATAAATATATGATCACATCTTTGAAATGTCTCAAAGTGCTTCACAGAATATACTGTAAAGTGGATTGACTGTATATTTTGTGTGTGAAACACGAAAGCCAATTGCAAAGCAGTATCCCACAAACAGTTGTGGATTGAGTGACCAAATATTATTTTTTGAAGGGATAATTACCCCCGGAAAGCGATCCACCAATCGACTAACAAGCGGAAGTAAGGAAACTTGCCTAACGTGTTGCCCGTCCGGGAATCGAACCCAGGTCCTCTCGTTTGCGAGGTGAATGCTCTAACCACTAAGCTGCAGGACTCCACAATAATGCTTATATCTGTTACAGCACCTCTCACGCGGAAGCAATTGTCAGAATGCTTTGCAGAATTTGCTGCGAAGTGGCCATGTGTTTTGCAAACCCCCAATGTATGACCTGAATTATCCAGGGGGACTGTCGGCCAGGAAACCAGGAGAAACTCACCATCTAGGCTGATGCTCCAGCGCAGTGCTGGGGGAAGCGCTGCATTGTCGGGTATGCCGTCCTTCAGATGAGACATTAAACCGAGGTCCCATCTATGTCTGTTCAGGTGGATGTTAAGGAGCCTGCGGGGCTGTTTGCAAACAGCAGGGAGTTTCTCTCGTCCGGTGTCCTAGCTGATTTTATCTACCAGATAAAATTGACTCACGGCTGTTTGTGAATCATTGCTGTGCACAAACTGGCTGCCACGGCCGCCTACAAAACACAGTCACTATGCATTACAGTAAATCCTGTGAAGTGCTTTGAGACATCCTCCCAATGTGAAGGATGTCATACAAATGCAATGATTATTATTATTGGAGCAGTAAATCGTCCTCTTCTCTGTCCGACATTGTAACCCAGTCCCAACCTCAGAAGACCATCCCTGAAGGGGCGGGCTCCCTGTAAAATATCAGTTAGAGCAAAGTGAGAGCTCTAATAAATATGCTACAGAGAGTCCTGTAGGGTATTGGTTAGAGGACCTGTCTCGCAAGCAAGAGGACCCGGGTTCAATTCCCGGGCTGGGTGAAACGTTAAGCAAGTTTTCTTACTACACACGCCTCTGTTTACCTAGCAGTAAGTAGGAACCCAGCGGTTAGTCGGTGGATTGCTTTAAGGGTAACAATCCCCTAAAGAAAATATATATCATTTGATCACTGAATCCACGACTGTTTGTTGGATACTGCTGCACACAATTGGGTGCTCCAGGACTCCAGGACCACTGCTGTCCTGACAGAATGTCTGTCAGACATCAAATCCTGGATGAGAGCTAATTTTCTTTAGTTGAACGTTAACAAGACTGAGGCTCTCCTACTTGGCTCCCGTCAGTGCCTCCACACCTCAGACACTGGCAGCATCACCATCCAAGGATGTACACTCCACCTTATTAAGTCAGCATGGAACCTTGGCATCTTGTTTGACCTTCAGCTATCCTTTCTACTCCACATCCATGCCATGACCCACTCTGCTTTCCTCCACCTCCGCAACATTGCCCAGCTCTGCCACTGTCTCCCATCACAGGCAGCCAAAATCCTCATACATGCATTCATAACATCCAGGCTTGACTATGCGAGCTCCTTGCTTGTTGGCCTCCCCAACTCCTCCCTCCATAGGCTGCAGATCATCCAGAACTCTGCAGCCCATGTCGTCTTCCATACTAGGCTCCATGACCGTATCACCCCAATTCTCGCCCGACTCCACTAGCTTCCCATCACACAGAGGATACTGTTCAAGATCCTGATCCTCACCTTCAAAGCTCTCCATCGCTTTACTCCCCCCTCCCACTGCGACCTCCTAAACCCCTATCAATCTGCCCGCTCCCTCCACTCAGCAGGCTCTGGTCTGCTTCAAGTCCCCCACCTTGCCTGTCCCACCATTGGGGGGTGGGCCAGCCACTTTGCCCCCACCATCTGAAAGTCCATCCCACAGTCCCTCCATCTCGTCCCCTTCCTTACCTCCTTCAAGACTCTTCTCAAGACCTTCCTCTTCGACCCTGCCCCCAGCTCGGGTCCGAAACACTGACTGTCCAGCGCCTTGGGACGTTCTCCCAACATGAAAGACGCTATACAAATGTAATTTTTTTGTTGTTGTTTTGCTCATAAAATACAGTCAATTTACAGTATAATGTATGAAGTGCTTTTGAGATGTCTCAACAACATGATAAGGATATATATAATAATAACAATAATCCTTGCATTTGATATAGCGGTTTTCACGTCTTCTAGACGTCTCAAAGCGGTTCACAGAATAGACTGTAAAGTGAATTGACTGTATATTTGTGGGCGAAATGCGGCAACCAATTGCACACAGCAGTGTCCCACAAACGTCTTGCGTTGAAATGACCAATTTATTATTGGGTTTTTTCTTGAGGGATTATTATCAGGCGTGTGGAGTAAGGAAACTTGCCCAAGGTTTCACCCTGCCTGTAATCGAACCCAGGTCTCTCGCTTGCAAAGCAAGTGCTCTAACCATTTATCAAATGCAAGGATTATTATTATTATTAATATGTCTCACTCCCACCAAAAAACCTGTATAGTCTCTCTCAGTGAGATTACAGTGGGGTGTTACTCTTCACCCTTTGTCAATGCCATTGACAACAGGGCTGCCTGTAACTGGAAAAGAGAAGTGCCCGATATTTTTAGAACATGAAATGTCAATGGATGTTTGGCTGTGAAGTTCCACAGCTTGTTTTTGCATCCCCAAAGGAAACATACAGCAGGTGGCAAATCGAATGTTTAGTTATTGGGTTGAATTCTAAGGTGTTAGCAAGTTTTATCTTCTTCTATCTATCTTCTATATATATACAAATAAAGCAACAATGTCTGTTTCACTTCAAGAAAGATACTTGATACCGCATCGGCAAGGTATTGCATCTGAGAATGACATGGGCGTATTTGTTTTCGGGTATCTCCTATAGTTTATGAGTTATTTTGAGTTTTGCGATTTTCACTGCAGTTATACCTGGTGGCTGCCAAGTCAAAGTGATGCTGTGACATTGTGCATCACAGAGCACCTACGTATGTACGCACACACTGTCCTCCCACTGAGTCCTCCTAAAAGGACTCCTCCCACAGGAGTCTTCAAAGACGAGTATAGATAAAGATGAAATGCCTGTCTGTGTGTCAATCTACGTTCCATATTAGATCCTTCGGTTGCAAGCGAAGCTGCAACGAGTGCAGCTAGTTTATTTATGTAACTTAACCAGGCATTATAGTTATAGTCACTTCTAGCAGAAAAATGAATTGAAAAACCTAAAACGGGGGATAGATATCACAGACTCGGATATTGAAATAATAAAATTAATGAATAATATCATTTAATATCTTTCAATCAGGTGGACATCTCCAAGCCTTTCAGAGGGTTCACTGTAAAGAGTAGTGACTGTGTATTTTGTAGGTGAACATGGCAGCCAATTTGCAACATCATTTATAGAATCAGAATTATACAGCACAGAAGGAGGCCATTCGGCCCATCGTGTCTGTGCCGATTCTTTGAAAAGACCTATCATTCCCATTCCTCGTTCTCTCCCATAGCCCTGCAAACTTGTCCTCCTCAAATAATTATCTACTTTTCTCTTAAATGTTATTGAATCGGCTTCCATCACCCTTTCAGGGTTGATTACCCAGCCTTATGAGTTAAAGCAAAAATAAACTTTCATTGCAGGCATGCAATAATAAACCTTGCAATTGATATAGGACCTTATCACGTCGATGGGATGTCTCTCATAAAATAAAATGGATTGATTGTGTATTTTGAGGGCGTAACAGATGGAAACTGGCAATTCGGCATGTGTTTATACTCCGTATGAATCTTCATCCATTCCTTACTTCCTCTTTAACAATCTCTCTCTGTTTCTATTTCATAGAACATAACTCATAGGAATAGGAGTAGGCTATTCAGCCCCTCTGGCCTGTTCAGCCATTCTGTTAAATCACGGTGGATCTGTTCCTTAACTCCAATTCTCTCTTAAATTAAATTCTCTCTTTCTCATTCTCTCTTTTTTTCTCTTGTTTCCTCCCTAGAGGGACACACCCTGCTGACTTAATTCCAGAGAGTATTAGGCATAGGTTGGAGAGTGTGTTCTTCACCCCACTCTTTATTCTCACGTCCTCTTGCTCAGTGTCAGGGTTGAACAGTTCAACTTGTTTTGTTGTTTAATGAAAGGTTCGACAGCCTGGTAGAGGAGCTGAAACAGTTGAAACAGAAGATTTATGAACTGTATCCTTTAACACAGTCACCATGTCACACAGTCTCACTGTCCCACAGTCTCACTGTCACACAATCACACAGTTTCACTGTCACACAGTCTCACTGTCACACAGACTTGTCACACAGTGTCTCCATCATACAGTCTGGCTGTTTTCCTCAGTGTGTGTTTACAGTCGGCGAGAGAATGAGTTCCTGGAGAAGGAGGCACACCAGACCCGGTTAGAGAGTGTATGTGTCAGATTCTATCCACGGTTGGGGTGAGGGGTGGTGGGGGGGAGGGGCGAGGGCATCTGTGCCCTACAGGGAGTGAGGTCTACACTCACACACAGCCTCAGGTCCAACCTACCCGCCCCCTCCCCACCCTGCCAACCCCTGCGCTGCCCCGCCACACAGCACACAAGACCACAAGCCCTCTCCTTGTCCTGGTATGAAAGCAAGTTGTTGTATCTTAATGTCATTTTGGAGTCCCTCTGACTTCCTCCTTCCTCGTTCAAGGCTGTCTCAAGACCTACCTCTTTGACTGCTCTTTTGTGCACGGAATGTAAGAATCGAGCCAGCCCTATGTGATGGTCTCTAGTCCAGTTCCTGAGCCAGGTGGGTCCTCAGTATTCCAGGGCACTGCTGATAACATACAGCCCAGCCTGGCTCATCGGAGGACTTGCTAGGACAGACCAGTCACTGGGGGCAGAGAATCCTCCCACTCAGCTCCTGTTAACCATGCAAACTAAAGCCCTAATGGGTAGAGTGGTCCTAGCTGGACAAGTATTCGAAAAGCTTGCCAGCGCAGTGATCTCAATGGCAAGCTTTGAGGTTTTAGCTGGTTAGATTCCAATGCACATTCTGGGGTTCCCAAGCCTTGGCTCCTGCCAACCTGCACCTAATACTTTCCAGAATTAGGTAAGCCATCTGGATGTGTCCCTTCAGGGAGAGAGCGCACATTCCATTCTAACAATCTATCTCTGGGATTTCCCTGTGTAGGTGGGATACAAGGAATTCTCAGTTTGGTTTGGTTACTCTTTAAGCATGGTGATGGGTTTCCATATGTGTCAAACACCTGGCTGTCCAAAAAACAAATATTGTGTTATTGTTGGTGTGTTTTTTGTTGTTATTGGTGTGTTGTTGGCGTTGTGTTATTTTTGGGTTATTGTTGGATCTTGTTGAGGAATTCGTTTCCATCCATTGGAGTCTTCTCCTCCCATAGCTCCCTGATGGCCTCTCGTGGCAACAGTCAGTACTGTGGTTCTGTGACTTGAGGCTAGCTTGTGAAGTGATTGGTTTGAGGTGAAGAAGGCCTACCAGCCCATTTGATCTCATCCTTCCAGTTCTCCAGCATCCTGGCTTTACCCACCCTTTCTAGTAACCCAATTCCATTTGATGATTAACTTGATCTGGAGTCCTGTAGCTTAGTATTAGAGCACTCGCCTCGCAAGGGAGAGAACCAGGGTTTGATTCCTGTGCATGGTGAAACATTAGGCAAGATCCCTTACTCCATACACCTCTGTTTACCTAGCAGTAAATAGGAACCCAGTGGTTAGTCGATTGGTGGATCGCTTATCCGGGGGTAATAATTCCTGAAAAAAATAAATAATTTGGTCACTCAATCCACAACTGTTTGTGGGCGCCATAATCAAATGCAAGGATTATTATTATTTATATTATTAACCTCTGAGTAAAGAAAAACTTCCTAGCATTTCTCACCTCTGTGTCATTGGAGCTTGAACTAATACATTGGGACTTGAACTAATAAGAGTCTAGGCTGACATCCAGTGTATTTCTGGGGGGTGTTGCATTGTCGGAGGTCCCATCCTTGAGACAAGATGTTAAACCAAGGTTCCATCTGTGCCTGTTCAGGCAGACGTTAAAGATCCCGCGCCATTATTCAAAAAGAGAAGGGTGTTTCTCTCAGTTTCCTAAGTGACAGTGAGTGCGCGTCTCAGCGTATGTGTGTGAGCATGTGTGAACGTGTATGTACCTCTGTTTGTGTACCTTTGTGTGTGTGTACCTGTGCCCTCGGATTGGGAATCTGGTTACAGACCTGTGCTTGTTCCAGCTCAAGACCTTTCTCTTCAACCTCACCTTCAGGCATTTTCCCACCACCTTGCGCTCCACCCCTCTTGACTCCAACCCCAGCTCAGGTGTAAACCCTTGACTGTCCAGCACCCTGGGTTGTCCCTGATGTGGAAGGCACTATATATAACTGCAATTTGTTGTTGTTACCTGTTTGAATCTGTCCCTGAATTAGCAAGAGTACACGTCCTACATGAGCAAGAGGGCACAGAAGAGGCAGAATCAGATCATCAGCCTGACTGATCAGAACCACTTAGAGCTGGAAAACATCAAGAAGCAGAAGGAGAAAATCTTGGCCGAGTACGAGGAGAAGCTCCAAGGTGAGTGAGATCCTGTAGTGTTTACTATGTTCACCTCACAAGTGAGAGGACCCGGGCAGGGCAAAACCTTGGGCAAGTTTCCTTACTCCACATGTCTGTTTACCCAGCAGTAAGTCGAAACCCAGTTGTTAGGCAATTGGCAGATCACACTCTGGGGGGAATAATCCCTCAAGAAAATTCTCTCAATCCACAGCTGTTTGTCAGATACTGCTGTGTGCAATTAAAATGCTGAGTTTCACTCACAAAATACACAGTCAATTCACTTTATAATATTTTCTGTGAAGTGCTTTGAGACATCTCAATGCCAAGATAAGGCACAATAACAAATGCAAGGATTATAATTATTATTAATATTATCCTCAATTTATAGCAGTCTCAGCATGGAGAGAAGACAGAAATAACTTGCATCTTATACACGAAAACATCTCACCTGACTTCACGGTAATTAATACAGCAACTGGCATTTCACATTGGGTTAGACTCTGCGCCAGGGCAGGTCTGAGCCGGAGAAAGGGAGAGGGGAAGATGGGTTTTTGAGCAGTATTTAAAGACTGCTAGAGAGGTGGCAAGGCGGAGGGATGGGGGGAGAGAGTTCCAGAGGTTAGAAGCGTAGGAACTGAAGGCTCAGCCACTGATGCGAACAGCCTGAGTTAGCAGAGCGGAGAAAGACAAGCGGCGGGGTGGAGTAGGAGGAGGCTAGGGACATAGGGAGGTGCCAGGGAATGGCTAAGCTTGTACAAATACTATAATGTCGGAAGGATGACTCAAAGCGCTCCACAGTAAATACTGTAAAGTGTGTCATTTGAGGGTGAACTTGTCAGACATTTTGCACACAGCAATGTCCCCACAAACAGCCAGATGTAGTGACTGTAGGTGGCAAGTCCCACAAACAGCAGTGGAATAAATGACCATTGTTTTCTGGGGAATTATTGGTCAGGACACCAGGAGAGAGAGTCTCCTCTTTTCCAACAGCATCTTTAAAGCCCGGAGCTTGGTTCATCTGAAGGGCATCTCTGGCAATGTTCCCCCAAACCCCACCCCCCTGCTGCCCAACATTGTGTTGAATCGTCAGCCTGGACTGTGAACTCCCAAGTCCCCAACGTGAACTTGTGATCTTCTGACCTAGAGGCAAGAGGATTACTAAATCAGGCAGGCTTGGATTTGCTATGTCCTGATTAGGTCACAGAATAATGTTCCCAGTATTAATACTAATAATAATACTTGCATTTGATATAGCGCCTTATCATGTCTTTGAGACGTCTCAAAGCTTCACAGATGTACTGTAAAGTGAATTTACTATATATTTTGTGAACAAAACACATTGTCACCTGTGCCCAATATTGGGATGGTGCTTGGGGTGGAGGGTTTGGGGCTGGCATTGGGTGCTGGAGTTTATGTTGGGGTGAGGGGCGGTTGGTTTGGTTTTGGGGGTGTTGGGTGGGATTTGGTGGATAATAATCCTTGCCCCTGATAAAGCGTCTTAACATGTAATTGAGATGTCTCAAAGTGGATTGACTGTGTGTTTTGTGGGTGAAATGTGGCAGACAGTTTGCGCACAGCAGTGTCCCACAAACAGCTATGGAGTATGTGACCAACTTTTTATTTGGGGGATTGTTGGCCAGGACACTGGGAGAGAGAAACTGCCTTCTCTTTTCGAATAGTGCAAGAACAGTTAGACTGGACCTCGGTTTAACATCTCATCGGAAGGACAGATGGGGTTGGGGATTGGTGAAGTGGGAGGGGCTTGGGGAAAGAGTGGGTGAGTACAGAGCAGGCAGAATCCAGCTGGCATTCCTGTGGGTCTGAAATTCCTGTGTTTTTTTTCTTTTGACCTTTTCTGACCCAGAGCTGGGGTTAGTGAAGTTGGAGAAGGAAAACGAGTTGGCTCAGATCAACAAACAGATTGACAGCCTGGGGGAATTTAAGGTGAGTATAACCTCCCAACACTGGCAGTGAAGGAGATCGGGCCAAGTCTTAGAGGGCCAGGAAGAATTGGCTTGAATCCCTTTACATAGGAACATAGGAACAGGAGAAGTCCATTCAGCCCTTCAAGCTTGTTCCACTATTCAGTTAGATCATGGCTGATCTGTACCTCATCTAATCCTGTTAATTCCAATTTCCCACTTTTTCCCCATAATCCCTTAATACCCTGACCTACCAAGAATCAACCTCACTCTTGAAGGCGTGGATGGATCCAGCATCCACAACCTTTTTGGGGAGAGAATTCCAGATTTCTAACTGAACGCAGTCTCCAGATGGGGTCTGACTAATGCTCTGTACAGCTGAAGGATCATTTCTTCCCCTTTGTATTCCAGGCCGTTTGAGATAAAGGCCAATATTCCATTCACCTTTTTTGATTACTTTTTGCAGCTGGAAACTAGTTTTTAGTGATTTGTGGATTATGGACACCCAAATCTGTTTGCTCCTCCACAGTTCTTAGTTTCTCCCCGTCAAGAAAATATTTTGCTATATTTTTTTTTGATCCATAGTGGATGACCCCACACTTCCCTCGCACTTCCATCTTCCACAGCTTTGCCGACTCACTTAATCTGTCTAAGTCCCTTTGTAACTTCCTACTCCCATCTATACAACTTACTAAGCCCCTAACTTAGTGTTGTCTTGGATATAAAACTTTCTACGTTCTGCCACTCAGCTAACTCGGGACTTGCTGGGTGTGCCCCTGCCTTCTCCGCGCCACCATCAGTAACCGAATTTTCAACAACAACAAATGACATGTGTATAGTGCCTTTCATGTCAGGAGACATCCTAAGGCCCTGGGCAGTCAGGGATTTGGACCTGAGCTGGGGGTTGGATTTAGGAGGCATGGAGGGCAGGAGGAGTGCTACAAGGCCAGTGGAGCTGGGGAAGGGTGGGTGCGATAGGGTCACAGAGCCAGGTGCGGGAGAGGGCACTCACTTTCAGCCACTAAGTCCCTTAACCTCTGGAACTCTCTCCCTCTGACTCCCCCTCTATCTGTCTCTGAATCCACCTTAACATCCTACCTCTTCAACACGCCTGTGGTCACTTTCTATATGTTGTGCATGTTCCTGGATGATGCCAGCATGCTCCTATATTGTACATGCTCCTGTATTGATGTATGTTCCAGCATGCTGTACGATTCTGTTGGCCGTGCATGTTCCTGCATAGTGTCCGTATTCCTATATGGTGTAAACATGTTTCTGTACAGTGTAAGTGTGTTAGACTTCAAGGTCCTCACACTCGTCTACAAATCCCGTCAGGCCCTGGCACCTCCCTACCTCTCGACCTGCTTTCTCCCCACTCCACTACCAGCTGCCTCTGCTTGGCTGGCTCCAGCCTCCTGCATATCCCTCATGCCTTCCGCTCCACCTTTGGCGAAGTGCTTTCACCCACTATGCCCTGAAGCTGAACTGTCTCCCTCAATCCCTCCACCTTGCCCCCTCCTTTCCCATATTCAAATCAAGACTAAAGACCTTCCTCTTTGACCATGCATATGGTCAACTCCCACAGTTTGGTGTCAGGCTCCGACGCTGTTAAGCACCTCTACAGTGAGGGGCGCTGTGTAAATGCAAGTTGTTGTTGTGTAAGCGTGTTGCTGGGCGGAGTAAGCGTGTTCCTGTGTTTGCCGTTGTTCTCACTGCAGGAGCTGAGGGAGAATCAACTGTCCAGGATCAGTGAACTGCAGAAGGAGGTGATGGAGGCGCGGGCAGAACACGCAGAAAATCTCCACAAAATCAAAGTGAATTTCCTGCAGGAGAAAGCCGATTACAAACAGAATGCCATGAAGATGGTTAAAGCCCTGGAGAAGGAAGCAAACCGGGTGAGGCAAATCACCCCCAGTCACAGCCTGTCAGAGTTTTGCACTGTCAGGTGTTGTCCTTCAAACAACTGTAAAAGTTGCTTAAATATTATCTTTATAGATTGTATAATCGCCACCACTCAGTTTAACCACTACACTAATGGAAGTCCTGTAGTGTAGTGGTTAGAGCACTCACCGCCCAAGTGAGAGGACATGGGTTTGATTCCCTGGCGTGGCGAAACCTTAGGCAAATTTCCTTACTCCACACACTCTGTTTACCCAGCAGTCAGTAAGAATCTGGTTGTTAATCAATAAGCAGATCACTTTCCGGGGTAATAATCCCACCAAAAAAAAATGCGGTCACTCAATCCACGACAGTTTGTGGGACGCTGATGTGCACAATTGGCTGCTGCGTTTCGCCCAAAAATACAATTAATTCGCTTTACAGTATATTCTCTAAAGCGCTTTGAGAAGTCTCAAGGATATGATAGGGCGCTATATCAAATGCAAGGATTATTATTTATTTCTATTAATATTATGTAACATTTTATTTTCTTCCCTCCGTCGGTCCCGAAGGAGGCCGTCTGCTGCCTGATCAAACACATCGAGTTCATCAAGAGCGAGAACCAGCAGCTTCGGCAGGAGTTGCTGTGCCAGATCCGGCGTTCCGGTGTTCTGCGGGCTCGCCGCCTGGAGCTGGAGGAACAGCACCAGCAGCTGCTGCGGGAGAAGCAGTACAGCACCAAGCTCAAGAGGCTGCGGTGCAGTCGCCTCAAGATGCCCCCACCCCCAGAGCCCACTGTGCCCTCCTCATGATCCCCACCGTGCCCTCCCTCATGATCCCCATCGTGCGCTCCCTCATGATCCCCACCGTGCCCTCCCTCCTCATGATCCCCACCGTGCCCTCCCTCCTCATGATCCCCACCGTGCCCTCCCTCCTCATGATCCCCACCGTGCCCTCCCTCCTCATGATCCCCACCGTGCACTCCATCCTCATGATCCTTACCGTGAAGCGGCACATCATCGATATCTCTCACCACCTCCCCAAACCTCTCTCCGTCTCCCCAAACCTCTCACCCTCTCCCCAAACCTCTCGCCCTCTCCCCAAACCTCTCGCCCTCTCCCCAAACCTCTCATCATCCACCAAAACCTCTCATCACCTCAGCTATGAGTTTTTCCTGACAAATATTAAAATTGATGAGCACTTTGTTTGGCAGCTGCTGTTTTTTTTATCCTTACATTTGTTTCAGTGCCTCTCACGTCAGAAGGATGTCCTAAACTGCTTTACAGGATTCATTGTAAAATACACAGTCCTATGAAGTAATGGTTAGAACACTCGCCTTGTAAAGTGAGAGGATCCAGATTTAATTCGCAGGCAGAGTATCCTTATTCCACACGCCTCTGTTTACCTAGTAGTAAGTAGGGTGTTAGTTAATTGGCAGATCAATTTCCGGCAGTAATAATCCCTTAAAAAAAATAATTTAGCCACTCAATGCACGACGATTTGTGGGACACTGCTGTGCGCAATTGGCTGCCGTGTTTCACCCACAAATTATCAAGTCGATTTGTTTTATTCTGTGAAGCGCTTTGAGAGGTCTCAACGACGTGATAAGGCGTTATATCAAATGCAAGGATTATCATTATACCCATCATTAAAAAGAATCTTAATTCATGATTGTTTCCCGAGCACCACCCCCCACCCCATTTTACAATAAAGTGACTTGTGTCTGGTCCCTATTTACCCAGCTGTTGGCTCAGTCTGATCAGCTGTGCAGCAGGTCAGGGTTTTAAAGTTGGTGTTGCTGCAATCCTCGATTAACACCACTAGAGAGCAGACACGCAAAGCACATCTCAATGACCCCTTCCGTGCAGTGAGCTGTTAATTTGCATATAGCCTTACCCAGCAAAGGGTCATGAAGTGAACGACCGATGTTATCTGGGGGATTGTTGGACAGAACACCAGCAGAGAGAAACTGCCATGTCTTTAACCAATATTAATAATAATAATAATTCTTGCATGGATTAAGCGATCAAATTTTTTTTGAGGAACTATTACCCCGGAAAGTGATCCACCAATCGACTAACTGGGTTCCTATTTACTGCTATGAAAACAAGACATGTAGTGTAAGGAAATATGCCTAAGGCTTTGCCCTGCCTGTGAATCAAACCTGGGTCCTCTCGCTTGCGAGACGAGAGGGCTAACCACTATACAGGACTCCAATAATCTTTAACGTCCATTTGAACAGGCACATATGGGACCTTGGTTTAACATCCCATCAAAGGATCTGATATTGCAGCACTCCCCAACACTGTGCTAAGACACTGAATAGAGCACGGTCTGATAAGTATCCTGCTACTTGTCCAGCTAGGACCACTTTAACTCTTTGGGCTTTGGCTTGCCTCAGGTCACCTATGTAACATAGAATTAAAAAGCTTTACAAACAATTTTATGTTTTAATTCTCAATATTGCAAAAAGCAGTCTTACACAATGAGTCACTTAGTAAAAAAAATCTTAGTTGCAGACCTACGGCGGCAGGAGTGAGGAGGGAAAAACCGAGATGAGGAAACATTTCTTCACCCAGGTTTGTGGGAGTGGGGAACGCACTGCCCCAGCCAGTTTTAGAGGCAGAATCAACAACAAAATGATGTTTGTATAGCGCCTTTCAATCAGGAGGACGTCCCAAGGCACTGGACAGTCAGTGTTTTGGACTCAAGCTGGGAGTCGGGATTCAGGAGGATGGAGGGCAGGGGGAAGGAGGGTAACCGAAGGCACGGTCAAAGAGGAGGGTCTTGAGACGTGTCTTCAAGGAGGCAAGGGAGGGGGCGATGCAGAGGGACTGCAGGATGAACTTCCAAGGGTGGGGGCAGAGTGGTAGAAGACCCGCCCGCCAATGAGGGGGAAGGCGAGGCGGGGGATGTGAAGCAGGCCGGAGCCTACTGAGTGGAGGGAGTGGGCAGGATGGTAGTGGGGGTTAGGAGGTTACAGAGGCGGGGGGGGGGGGGGGGGGAGCAAGACCATGGAGGGCTTTGAAGGTTAGGACCAGGATCTTGAACTGTATCCTCTGTGTGATGGGAAGCCAATGGAGTCAGGCGAGGATGGGAATGATAAGGTCACGGAGCCTGATGCGAGAGAGGAAGGAAGTTGACCCCGAGTCTGCGGATGATCTCACCAAGAGGGAACATAGATATTGAAGAGGACAGGACCAAGGGCAGAGCCCTGAGGAATTCCACACGAGATGGTGCAGGGGCTAGAGGAGAAACCATCTGTGGAGATGAAGTGGAGACAGTGTGAGAGGTACGATCTGAACCATTCAAGGACAGAACTATGAAGGTTGAGGTGAGAGGAGAGGAGGTGGAAGAGGATAGAGTGGTTAAAGGTGTCAAAGGCAGCAGATAGGTCAAGGAGGACGAGGAGGCAGAGGGGTCCTGGTCAATCAGTTATTTAGAAGGAAGATACAATTATAATAACTATCATTATTATATAGTAAGTATATTCTTTGAAGTGCTTTGAGACGTCTTGAAAACGTGATGAAAATGTTATGATAATAATCCTCGCATGTGCATCTGATATACCGCCTTATCATGTCTTTGAGATGTCTCAAAACGCTTCACAGAATGTACTGCAAATTTTGTGGGTGAAACGCGGCTGCCGGGGAATCTAACCCAGGTCCTCGCTTGCAAGGCGAGCATGCTAACCACTGTTACAGGACTCCATGAGCAAAAGAGAATTTAGGGATATGGAAAAAACAAAAAGGCGAGGCAAGGAGATTAAATGGTCTGCTGTTGTCTAATAAACTGGGAGATCAGGCTGGGTGGGCTGAATGCTAGCATCCTGTCCCTGTGCCATGGGAGTGACATGGACTGAGCTGTATCTGGCCGTCCATCTCACTGATAACATTACACAAAGGCAACAATGAAGCTCTTAAGGTCAAGTTACACACGTTAACAATACAGCATTGTTTTCCTCTCTCCCCGCACCCCCACCCCACTAACCCTCCCCCCACCTAATCACTCAGGACACCCTGAACACAAACTCATCGCTTCCCATTCTGAGACAAGGGAAATCCCAATTAACCACTCAATCCCCGGTATAACAAAGGCTCAACAAGCTTTGCATTTAATACTGATAAAACTGGGGAGGGCATTTCTCCCGATCCCTGGTACCACCAGATATTCCAGGTTAATCTTGGCAACAGTTAAAATATACAAACAACAAAAACAAGCCTATTTCCAGTGAAGTTTGAATCCTATACTCCACCCACCCAACCTATACACCCACACACACACACGCACGCGCACACGCGCACACACACACACACACTCGTCTGGGCTGAGGATTGGGTCTGTACAGAAATAAAGGTCTGGAAATGCAACAACAATGAACAGCATTGAACTTTGTAGAGGACAATCAGGAGTGATGCTGCACGTGGCCACAGAACACAGAAGGTCCAGTCAACCCTGAAGCTTTAAGAATGAGCGCTGCAAACATTTGTGAGAACCGGAGCGATGGCACTGTTCTGCTCTGCTCCAATCACTGGGCTTCCTTTAGTCACCAAAAGGATCGAACGACCCAGTCTTTAATGACGGGGCCTGAGCGACCCTCCTCCCAGATCAGCAGCCTCTGCTGCTCACTACAGCTGCCGTGGGGGTGGGGTGTTGGGTAAAACACATCGCCTGAAGCCCACTGACCCAGGACCTCTCGCAGACATGAGACGCAGCTTTTCAAACACTGGGTCCCGGTGCCCTGTAACCTTCTACTGAGAATCCTCCACTTTCCTGAGGTTGTCCCATAGAGCCCACCAAAGTCCGAGGCAGAGCACAGTCCATCTCTGGAAATGCCATTCACACTGGAGGTTGGTGGTTTTGTTGCATGCTCAGATTTGCTGTGACAGCAGAGTACACAAGAACAGTGGACAGAGCGCTGGGGACGAACTCTGATCTCCCTGTGGTACTCCAGAGGCTCAGACATCACAGCACTGACAAGCTGCAAGTACGTCTCAGAGCGCTTCACAGAGACGGTGTCAATCACTGAGCACATGAGAAGCAAGCGGGAGTCTTTTCTCCCTCTCCTTTCCCCCCTACACATGCTCCCATTCCTGGAAGAGCATCGGGGGGATTTACAGAACTGCAGATGATCGGCTGCCAGAATCGCACATTGTGGCCTGTGATAGAGTGAGAGAGCAAGAATGCTGGTGCAATAACAAGCCAATGTGAAAAGACTTCACCTTCATCTGGATCTGAATTCTTGCCCGAGAACGAAACAAGTTAAATGAAAGATATATTACAAGATGCGTCCGCTGCGGGGAGGGGGAGAACATCCGGGCGTGCGTTAGATTGAGGTCTCGTCCTGACACGATATGATGGAGATGGTGCCCCGCGTTGGCATCCCATTGGCTTCTGTTCCCATGTGGCTGAAAGCTCCTTCCTTCTCCCCAGTCCCATTCATACCCGGTCCATTCCTCACACCAACTGCCAGAGGACGGATCTCATCTGAGGAGGCCTGGCATGGCTTCTCTCTCTCTGCCTGTCTCCTGGACCTAAATCTCAGCCCTATTTTGTTCTTGAAGTAACAGAAGAGGAGACTGAGGATGAAGCCAGCACAAAGAACGACAAACATTAGTAAGTAGGTGAGGCCGGTGTGGCTCATACGGGAATCATGTGAAGCGGGCAGCTCTAAGCTGTAGGAGATGGAGTGAACCTCCACCTCACCCTCCACACACCGGCACTTGTACTCTCCCAGACTGTCCTTCGTAACAGTAACCTGAAGCCCATGACCCTTGAGTTCGTTGCTCAAGGATCCAGGTGGGGTTGTCCACTGGCACAGGGACCAGGCGGACACAGGTACACAAGGTAGAAAGACCGTGCTACCATTCACCATGTGGAGCACTTTTGTCTGCGGAGAATCTGCAAAGCAAAGAGTTAGCGTCAGGTTTTGCTTTCGAGACAATCGGACAAGAGGACATAATTGCAAAGGACAATTTCAGGACAGACATTTCTTTACACAGAGGGTAATTAATGACTGGCACATGGTTGCCAGGAAGGGTGGTTGAGGCCAGAATACTGTAAAAGTGTACTAACTGTTTTTTGTGGATGAACAATGGCAGCCAATTTGTTCACTGCAACATCCCACAAACAGCTGTGAAGTCTAAAGCGCTCTAAGAAATCCTTCCGTGAAAGGTGCTATATAAATTAAAATTGTATTGCATGAAGTAAATGACTAGTCTTATCTGGGGATTGTTGGCCAGGACTTAAGGAGAGAGAAACTCCCTTCTCTTCTTGAATAGCGCCACACGTTCTTTGACGTCCACTTGAACAGTTAAGCATCTCATCCATAGGACAGCACCTCCAACAATTCAGCGTTCCCCAGTACTGCACTGGAGTGTCAGCATCGACTTTATGAGCCTAAAATCCCAATGTAGAGCTTCAACTCACACCTTCTGACTTGGAGACAAGTGCACTACTGACTGAGCCAGGCCCGTCAAAGGTGAAAGGGTGAAGGTTGAAAATGCAGTATGTATGTTCACACACACAATCACACACACACACTCTTCACCTACACACACCTTTAGATTGCAGACACAAGATTTTCTGAGCGGGATCGTACTGCAGGAACTCTCTGTGAGGAGAAAACAAATCTGGTTTTAGTGTGAGAATAATAATAATCCCTGCATTTGATATGGTGCCTTATTACGTCGTTGAGATGTCTCAAAGCGCTTCAGAATATATTGTAAAGTGAATTGACTGTATTTTGTGGGCGAAAACTGGCAGCCAATTGCATACAGCAGTGTCCCACAAACAGTCGTGGATTAAGTGACCAAATTATTATTATTTTATTTGAGTGATTATTATCCCCGGAAACGATCAGCCAATAGTTTAACAACCCGTCCTCCTACTTACTGCTGGGTAAACAGAGGTGTGAGTAAGGAAACTTGCCTAAAGTTTCGCCACGTCCAGGAATTGAACTCAGATCCTCTCACTTGCGAAGTGAGGACTCTAACCAATGAGCTACAGGACTACATGGTAATGAACAGCAGCCTAACAAGCCTCTGAGTGAAGAGATTCTCTTTTCAGCCCCCCCACTCACCCCAATTTTTCAGTGAACAAGTGTCCAGCATGTGTGTCACAAGCACTTACCCCTCAGTCGGGCGCTTCCCAGATTCCATACACTCGCCTTGTCCCTCGTTCCATCCGCAGGTTGGGTCGCGGGCCAGGACACATGCCTGACAGCTGGAGTACCTGCCGCAGGTGGCAGCAGGGAGCTGAACCACCCCACTTGAGGCACCCACGTACACAAAATCCTGAAAAAAAATCAGCCTTGTATTTACTGACTGTGTTACTACTACCTGCCCTGCCACATTCACAAGGCAACAAGATGCCGACTTATCACAGGACCGCAGAGGGTTATCAAGTATTCCCACCCGACCTCCTCGCATTACAGTGTCCAGCTCTTTCTCAAATGAGTCCCACTGTAACACAATAGCCACAAACACCTGTCCTGGTAACCCCAGGAGAGGTATGAGAGGAAAGGCGGAAGGGGGTGGGGTGCAGGGTCCAGCGGCTGATCCACTCCCCCTCTGTGGGAAGAAATACACACACACAAACTTACACCTTTTATTGTTTGGCCACATGGGATTCTCTATTACAAACTACAGACAGTCTACACACTCTTTTGAAAGGGATTCAGGTGCTTGAAAAGGAGCATTAAAGTGTGTTTGTGTATGGGGGGAGGCAGGAGTGGAATAAAATTGTGGGAGGGGCTCATGTGGAAAAAAGCACAAGTACTGCGCCTTTGGTAACCTTCCTACACCCACCCTCCCTGCCCTCCACCCCTCCTCCCAATCCCCAGATTGGGTGCAAATCCTTGACTGTCCATCGCCTTGGAACATCCTCCAGTCATGAAAGGCACTATACAAATGTAAGTTCACCTTAGATCTTGATTCTACAGTAATATCAATGTCTCTCGATCCTATAGTGAACCATAGTCTAGATTCTAGTCTGGGCTGAACAGTTTGTTGTTCCAAAACATTCTGCGCTGAGTCACAAGAGGTAAAACAGATCTCGAATCGTGCCAGACTCTCAGCCCTCAAACCTGAAGCAAATATGTGAAGTTTATCCTACTTAGGGGGGGAAGGTAGGTGGGGTCCCCTCAGGGCTGAACTTGCTCCAAGGTGGACATGCTTGCAACAGACTTTCAGAATCGAGCCCAGCCTCTGTGACGGTCTCTCGTCAGGTTCCTGAGCCAGGCAGGTTCACTGTATCCAGGGCACTGCTGATGACAGCACAGCCCAGCCTGGCTCATCGGCAGGACCTGGAAGGGCAGACCAGTCACTGGGGGCAGGGAATCCTCCCACTCCGCTCCTGTTAACCCTTCAAACCAAAGCCCTAATGGGTAGGGTGTTCCTAGCTGGACAAGCTTGCCACACAGAAGATGTGAAGTGCAAGCACTCAGTACCTTTTCCAGAGCGATGCTCAGGACCTTCTGACCGTCACTGAAGACGACGTTGTCCTCTATCACGTGGGCCTGGGCACCGTCGCTCACAGCCTTGTGCAGGTGTCCAGAGCCTGTCCACAAAACACAGAATACGTCACAGGCTTCCCACCACATACCCCAAGGCAATCCACACACCACCCCAACTCATCCCAGCCCTCATATTACACCCAGTCTCAGCCTCCAACATTATTTTTGGAATCCCGGCTCTTGGGCAGAAACCATTGGAAGCTTACAGGAGGATGGGCTTCAGAGGGCTGGCCACATGCCTTCTATGTCTAGGATCTATCTAGAAATCTCTGGGATTTCCATGTGTAGGTGGGATACATGGAATTCTCAGTTTGGTTTACATACTCTTAAACATGGTGATGGACTTCCGCAGGTGTCAGACACCCAGCTGACCCCCCACGCAAAGAAAATTGCCTTTTGGGTTCTCTTCCGTGGTCTACATTCCCTCTCCTCACTGTGTCGATATTCCCTGACTCATGCACAAGCCACCTGTCATCTTGGCCCATGTCTCAGTTTGCTGTCTCATCCAAAGGAGGGCAATTTCAGCAGTGCCGTGCTCCCCCCAGCTCCACACTGTGAGCAAAAAGTTCCAATGTGGGGTGGGGGGGGGGCTCCAACCCACAACCTTTTGCCCCAGAGGCGAGAGAGCTAGCAACTGTGATTGGCTGACACAGTAGGCTTAGGCCCAAGAGGAGTTTGGGGCCTTCACTTGACTCACCTGTGCCTAGGTAAAAGACGTCAGTGCTCCTGCCATTGGTGGTATTGACTCTGCGAACTACGATCTTGGAGTAGAGGGTGTCTCTCATCACAAGGAGAGCCCGGTTTCCAATTGGCTTCACCTTCTGCTCCATCAGCGGGTGGTCTCGAATGAAGGTCAGCACTGCGTCCGACAGGTTCATGGATGAAAACCCATTCTTACTGAGCTCCTTGCTGATGCACTAAAGAGTTACGGGGAGGCGGGGGGAAGATCAATTTACATCGTCCAAACCAGTGTCTTGCGTCTTGCTAAGCGAGTCCGGAATCTTGGGGTCTTGTCTGACCCTCAACTATCTTTTCTACCCCACATATGTGCCATGACCCACTCTGCCTTCCCCCACCTCCGCAATGTCGCCCGGCTCCGACATTGTGTCACACCGCAGGCTGCTGAAACCCTCATACAGGCCTTCATTACATCGAGACTCGACTATGCAAATTCACTGCTTGGCCTCCCCAACCCCTCCCTCCACTCAGGCTGAAGATCATCCAGAACTTTGCAGCCCGTGTCCTCTCCCGCACTAGGATCCGCAACCCTATCACGCCCATCCTTACCCAACTCCACTGGCTTCCCATCACACAGAGGATACAGTTCAAGATCCTGATCCTCACCTTTAAAGCCCTCCACGGTCTTGCTCCCCCCTACCTCTGCGACTTCCTAACCCCCTACCACCCTGTTCGCTCCCTCCGCTCAGCGGGCTCCAGCCTGCTTCACGTCCCCCGCCTTGCTCGCACCACTATCAGCGGGTGGGCCTTCCACCACTCTTCACCTACCCTCTGGAACTCCATCTCGCAGTCCCTCCGTCTCGCCCCCTCCCTCACCACCTTCAAGAGCCACCTCAAGACCCTCCTCTTCGACTATGCTTTTGATCTCCCTGCTTACCCACCGCCCTCCACCCTCCCCCACCCCGACCCTCAGCTCGGGTCCGTAACTGTCTGTCCAGCATCTTGGGATGTCCTCCCGACGTGAAAGGCGCTATACAATGTAATTTTGTTGTTGTGTCACAGGCAGTCATCAGGTCAAATCTTACTGTATTTCTCTTGCTCTGGCAGACTCAGGCTCTCCCCCGAGCCAGTGCACAGTGTCACTGACTACATGTATCTTCTGATGTTCCTCCAGCTCCCTCACACTGTTGAACCTCAGTAACTCTTCCAAATTTAAAAATATATCAAAGAAGAAAGACGAGCAAGAGTTTGGAAGCTGATTTTCCTGATAGTAAATCTACGTTAAATCTCCCTCAACACTTGACCATTCCATTCTGGTCTGATAATATAACAACAACATATAATTACATTTGTATAGCGCCTTTCATGTTGGGAGGATAATGTGTGCTCTTGGTACTGGCATTAATGACAACATAATGTGCTCGGCAGCAGAGCAAGTGACACATTATCCATGATTGAGGCAGTGAGTAGGAGGGAGGAACCGGTGAGCTGTTACTCTGTGTCCCATTCTCCAGCTGTTTGAGGTACAGCTTCTTGTGGAATGAAGATGGGTTTGTTGTGTGGATCCTGCACTTACTGAGCCAGGCCTCGGTTCAGGAATCTTCCCTGAGAAGGCGGTCCATTTGCAGGAGGCCCTGTTATAATCCTTAAACTTGCCCTGGAGGACTCTGTGGATGGACTGGGTGGTATAGGCACACACTGCGGACACACTGCGGTCGTCCCTAGAGTAATAAAAATATTGTTGAAGAGTCTCTGTTTGTGAAGGGGCTTTATGCAGTGAGAGACTAAGGTAATGACATTTACATAGAACAATGGATTGACAAAGAACACAACAGATTTACCAGAATGATACCAGAGATGAAGGACTTCAGTTATGTGAACAGACTAGACTGGGATTCTTCTTCTTGAGGGGAGTTTTAATGGACGTATTCAAAATTATGAGTATATAGGGAGAAACTGTGCCCTTTGGTGGGTGGGTCGATAACCAGAAGTCACAGATTTAAGAAAATTGGAAAAAGAACCAGAGGAGTGATGAGAATTTTTTTTCACCTGGAGAGTTATCACAGTCTGGAATGCACTGCCTGAAAGGGTGGTGGAAACAGATTCAATAATAGCTTCAAAAAGGAATAGATTGGTACTTAAAAAGGAAAAATTTGCAGACCTATTGGGTAAGAGCGAGAGAGTGGGACTAGTTGGTAGCTCTTTCAATGAAACGGCACAGGCACATTGGCTCGAATGGCCTCCTTCTGTGTTGGAAGATTCTATGATTCTACAACAGCACAGAATTCTTCAACTCACAAGTGACTTCAAGTTGGGGGGCGTTAACCCACAAACCTTCTGGTCCAGATGTAAGAACACTACCGACTGAGCCAAAGCTGACTGCTGAAGAAAGCTCTCCCTTATGTGTGTGTGCTGTTCAACACTGAGACATTGAGACAATAACAATAATTCTTGTATTTGATACAACACCTTATTATGTCGTTGAGACCTCTCAAAGCACTTCACAGGATATATTGTAAAGTGGATTGACTGCATTTTGTGGGTGAAACGCACCAGCCAACTGCGCACAGCGGTGTCCCACAAACAGTCGTGAATTGAGTAATCACATTTTTGGACAACTGGCAGACTGAGAAATAATGGATTGAAGGATTCTACGAAACATTGAGTGGCTATGATAATGTGGGGGGGAGGAGAGGGGAGGGAGAGATTTGCTGGAAACCAGTGTAGACTGCAAACCAGTCAGACCAAACTAATTGGGAGGAAATGCCAATTCCTATTTATTCGTGGATGGTGAACAAACTAGGAAGTGTTCTGCATGTATTATGAGTGTCACTGGGGATTTTAATTCCTCGGGAGTTTGTATGTTCCTCCATTGGTTCTTCTTTTTAACCAGTGAATTAATTTGCACACATGAAGCCGGACAGAGAAACCAGTCATTGAGAAGAAGTTTCAGCCACACTGGCATCATATGAAAGTGGATCTGCAGTTCGGACTGATTCCAGTATGACTACTACCTGCTTGGTGACTTCCTGATTACAGCCAGGGTTACAGGACTCTCTGTGTTTAGCAGAGTCATAGACAAAGCTGTGGCTCAAGGGATCCTACACTCGAACATAGAACAACCACACCTTGCTCTTGTCATAAGAAAAAGAAGAATACATACATTCGATACAGTGCACATTTCACATCAGGAAGGTGTCTCTAACCACTTCAAAGGTCTTATTGTAAAGTGTAGTGACTATTATAGATGAACGTGGCAGCCAGTTTGCACATAGTCCCACAAATAGCCCTGAAGTGAATGACCAATTTTATCTGGGGATTGTAGGCTAGGACAACACAATCGTGTCAGTTTAGCTCAGCATTAGGACCAAAGTTAACAGTGAGCACCACTATACACAACAACTTGCATTTATATAGCACCCTTCACCGAGGTAACGTCCCAGAGCACTTGACTGTCTAATACAGAGCCAGGGAGAGAGGGAGAGGGAACGTGACTAGCACGATTAAAAAGGAAGGTCTTTAGATGGGATTTGAAAGTGGGGAGGGAGGGGGAAAGGCAGAGAGATTGATGGAGAGTTCCAGAGTTTTGTGGTGCAGTGGCTGAAGACATGCCCACCGATGGTGGAGTGGGGGGTAAGCAGGTCGGAAAGGGAGGGAGATATGAGGGCATGAAGGGATTTGAAACCAAGTGAGAGGATCTTGAAATAGATCCATTTGGTAATTGAGAGCCAGTGGAGCCCGGCAAGGACTGGTGTGATGGGGATACAGAGTTTAGTGCGGGTGAGTATCCGGTGGCGGAGTTTTGAATTAATTGTATTTTGTGTCTGGTGGAGCTGGCCAGACCAGCGAGGAGGGCATTGGAATAGTCCAGCCGGGAAGTGACGATGGTGTGGACAAAGGTTTTGGCTGCGTTGTTGTGAGGTATGGATGGAGGCGTGCAATATGACGGAGGTGGATTGGCTCCAGCCTTCTGCAGGTCCCTCATGCCCTCCTTTCCACCATCAATGTCCGCGATTTCAACCACGAAAATCTGGAATACCCTTCCTGTATCCCTCCGCCTTGCCCCTTTCTTCCCCATCTTCAGGTCACGCCTTAAGACCTTCCTCTTCAACCGTGCCTATGCTCCCCCCTCCCCCTGGCTCGGCATCAGGCCCCACCACTGTCAAGCACTCTGGAATGCTATATAAATGCAAGTTGCTGTTGTTGACATTGTAGCACTCTCCCCACACTGCAATGGAGCAATAGCTTAGACTATGTGAGATCAAATCCTGAAGAGGGTCTTAAACCACAACCTCTGGCTCAAGAATGCCACTTACACGTAGAAATTTGTGTTACTGGAATATGCACTCTCTCCCGGAGGGATGCATTCATCCTACCAGAGCATGATAGGCTCATGGAGTCCTGTAGCTCAGTGGTTAGAGCACTCGCTTTGCAAGCGAGAGACCTGAGTTCAATTCCAGGCAGGTCAGGGCGAAACCTTGGGCAAGTTTCCTTACTCCACACGCCTAATAATAATCCCTCCAAAACCAAAAACAATAATAAAATTGGTCATTTTCAATCCATGACTGTTTGTGGGACATTGCTGTGCGCAATTGGCTGCCGCGTTCGCCCATAAATATACAGTCAATTCACTTTACAGTGTGTTCTGTGAAGCGCTTTGGGACATCCTCCCGACGTGAAAAGCGCTATATCAAATGCAAGGATTATTATTATTATTATTATGTTGTCGAGAACCAAGTGGTATGACTCCCAAACTCCAGCGACTAGTCTGCCCTTCCAAGTTCTAGAGGTGAGCCAGAAAAGTGTGGTGACCAAAGAACCTAGAACGATGCATGTGATTCAACGCTCGCTTACCATCTGGCAGAGAAGACTCCGTAGAAGGTTATGGAAGTGTCGTCGCCTGTAGTAGCCTGCAGGGTGTAGACGTCCTGAACCTCGTCAAAAACCATCTTATCCCCGTGTGAGCAGTACAAGTGAGCTTTAAGGAATGTGGTCCATTTCTTCTGCAGCGTCTTCAGCCCCCCAAGGTCGCCCTGCGGAATGTACGTCAGAGAGAGAGAGAGAGAGAGAGAGAGATTGTGTGAGAGCTCACGGACTACCCACAACATGATGCAAAACACCGACCAATCGATAATAATAAGAATCCTTGCGTTTGATATAGCGCCTTATCAGGTCTTCAAGACATCTCGAAAGCGCTTCACAGAATATACTATGACGTGAATTGACTGTATATTTTGTGGGTATCACGCGCAGCCAATTGTGCACACCAGTGTCTCACAAACGGTCATGAATTGAGTGACCAAATTCTTTTGGGGGTGGGAGAATTATTACCCACGGAAAGTGATCCACTAATCGACTAACAACCAGGTTCATTTCTTACTGCTAGGTAAACAGAGAGGTGTGAAGTAAAGAAACTTGCCTAATGTTTCACTCCACCCCAGAATCGAACCCAGGTCCTTTTGTTTGTGATTCGAGTGCTCTAAGACTTCCAACAATGCACAAGCAGAAGGGAGGAGATGGAGACCTCCTTAAGCAGCAAATCCAAAACCTACCCTTTTTAGAACACTTATAACATCGTGTTGTGATTTTGATTCTCTGATAGCCTCATGCTACTCAGGGATACCATCGTCTAGAGGCAGGAGAGGGAGATGGACACCTGCCTGATCCATCTTGATCAGGAAATGACTACATGTTCGAGATGCTCTCCAAACTGGGCTTTGGGGAGGGAATTTTGAACTGGATCCAGCTGGTCCAGAAACATCTGTAGCGCAGTCACAGTAAATGGATTTGAGATGAGGCATTCCCCATCAGGTCTGGAGTCAGGCAGGGGTGTCCCC
The DNA here is from genome assembly GCF_018977255.1 of Callorhinchus milii. Lineage (NCBI taxonomy): Eukaryota > Metazoa > Chordata > Chondrichthyes > Chimaeriformes > Callorhinchidae > Callorhinchus > Callorhinchus milii. The sequence continues at coordinate 71,276,170 of NW_024704742.1, forward strand.
TGTTCCCGGCTCTGTTTGTCTGTTGCATAGAGTCCTTTGCTCAGGCCATAAGGAGTGACAAAAGCATTAGAGGTGTCACCATCCCGGGCAGCCATGGCACACAAACCAAGAGACCCTATACATGGACAACGTCACTGTCTTTTGCTCAGACCAGCGCTTGTTCGGTCGTGAGTCTGCTGGGCATTTGCGACAGTTTTAAAAGGGCCTCAGAGGCCAAAGTAAACCGAAAACCAAGGTCTTTGGTAACTGGCGTGACTGCATGTTTATCCCATTTGCAGTCAGGCAAATCCTCATCAAAATCCTTGGCATCTAGTTTGGGGCCACAGAGGCGTGGCCTAAAAGCTGAGAGGAGCATCTAGAGATGGTGAGGAAGAAACTGGGAATGTGGCACCAGCGCTCACTGTCCATCACCGGGAAAACCTGGTGATCAGGTGTGAGTCGCTATTGGTGTTGAGAAGAATGGGTTTGTCAGAACTGCCTCGGAATTCCACAGCCTGCTGGAGCCAAAACACCTATCCTACGTCGACAGGATTATATCTCGCAGCATTCTTCTACACAGTGAGACTGACATTAAATACGCTTGGAGAATCATCAGAGAAGGTGGCCATTTTGGTTGTTGGTTTACTAGCACAGTACCATGAAAGGGCCTGCTGCAGGCTCACGCACTCCACCATCAGGGACTACGTGCTTCGGGACACACTGAAGCGCGGCACAGCCGCAGCCACAGTCAGATGGGGCCTGATCCCATCCAGAGCCGCTCCTACGCTGGCTGCGCTGACATCGGCCCTAAACCCCAACACGCCGGGGTCCCAACCCCGCAGAAACCGACATCACTGTGTAGAAGAGCGTCCCCACAAAGAATGTAGTGTTTGCATCTGGATACAGATAACCAAATGTGCTTTTTGTGTTTATTGTGGCTTTTGTGGTACCAAATATATTTTCTAAATAAATATATATTTTCAAAAAAAGATTCGATATGTTGGCAAACGCAGCAGCCAATTGCACACAGCATGTCTTTGCGCACAACACAGAGAAACTCACTTCTCTTTTCGAACAGTACCATAAGATCTTTAACATCCACCGGAACAAGGACTTCGGTTTAATGTCTCATTCGAAGGACAGCACCTCCAACAGGGCAACCACCCTCAGCACTGCACAGTAGTGTCAGCTTAAGACTATGTTATTCCAAGGACACAAGCAAGAAGACAGCCGGCGGACAAGCAGGTGGACAGAGCCGAACGAACGGAGGCAGCGGGTAGTGGGTTGAGGAGTAAGTAGGTGAGAGTGGTAGGGAGGTAGGTGCCAGGGCATACTAGGGGATCATCTCCCCCTCGGTTAGGAGGCTACAGCATCACACCTTGCAAACGCGAGCCACACGTGGCACCCGCACTGGCAGGTAGAAGTCAAAATCTCTGGCTGTCTCCGTGAAGAAGAAATACAGCTTGTCATCGTCGTTGCTGCTCTCACTCTCTCTGATAAACGCTGATGCCACAAATGTAGGATCTGAAGGGGGGAAAGAGGAAGCATTTTAATATAATCCTTGCGTTTGATATAGTGTCTTATCACATCATTGAAACGTCTCAAAGCGATTGAAGGAATATACTTTAATACTAATAATAATCCTTGCATTTGATATAGCGCCTTTCACGTCGGGAGGACGTCCCAAAGCGCTTCACAGAACACACTGTAAAGTGAATTGACTGTATATTTTGTGGGCGAAACACGGCAGGCAATTGCGCACAGCAGTGTCCCACAAGCAGTCGTGGACTGAGTTACCAAACTAGTATTTATTTTTTTAAGAGATTATTTTCTCCGGGAAAGCGATCCGCCAATCAACGCCAATCAACCAGGTTCCTACATGGCTAGGTAACCAGAGGCGAATGGAGTAACGAAACTTGCCCAACGTTTCGCTCTGCCAGCGAATCAATCCCAGGTCCTCTCACTTGTGAGGAGTATGTTCTAACCACTAAGCTACAGGCCTATTTATATAATAACTAGCTGTATCTGTTGCAGCTAAGCTTGCAACCAAAGGATCCAATATGGAATGCAGATTTCAGTAATACCACTCACAAACCATTTAACATATCATAAACACTGTATGTCTTATTTGACCCTGAACTGTCCTTTCTCCCCAACGTCCGCGCCATGACCGGCACTGCCTACCACCACCTCCGCAACATTGCCAGACTCCGCCACTGCCTCACCCCTCAGGCTGCCAAAGCCCTCACCCATGCATTATTCACATCAAGGCTCGATTATGGAAACTCCCTCCTCATCGGCCTTCCCAACTCTTCCCTTCACAAGCTGCAGATCATCCAAAACTCTGTAGCTCGTGTACTCTCGCTCACCAGGCTCCGTGACCCCATCACTCCAACCCTCGCCCAACTCCACTGGCTCTCCATCCCCCAGAGGATTGAGTTTAAGATCCTCGCACTCACCTTTAAGGCCATCCATGGCCTTGCCTCCTCTTACCTCTCTGACCTGCTGACTTCCTACCAACCTGCCCGCTCCCTCCGCTCAGCGGGCTCCGGTCTGCTCCATGTCTCCTGCCTGACCCACCCTACCATCGGTGGCCGGGCTTTCAGCCTCTCTGCCCCCACACTCTGGAACCCCATCCCACGGTCCCTTCGCCTCGCTTCCTCCCTCGCTTCCTTCAAGGCCGGTCTCAAGACCCTTCTCTTCGATTGTGCCTTTGGTCACCGTCCCACCTCTCTGCCTTCCCTCTCCCCTACACCACCCTTCCCCCATGCTCGGGCCCCAACACCTGACTGGTCAGCGCTTTGGGACGTCCTCCCGATATGAAAGGCGCTCTATAAATGCAATTTTGCTATTGTTGTTGTATGTACACTTTAAGCAAAACATGTGCGATGAGCTTGTTTCAGTCAAAGCTTATGAATGATAGATCATATTGTTTGAGTGGGCAACTAATTTTGCCGTGCTCTTGCAGTACTTTCAGCAATCAAGTCCCATCGTGCTGTTCTTTGAGCAGGCAATTCATTTTGCTGTGTTTTTGTATTCCTTTCTGCATCGAAGTACAACCGTGCTGTTCTTTGTTCTTCAGTTTCATTTAATCGGACTTCTCTCTTTCGCCTCGCATTTTTATTTGTCCTTGACAGGTTTGATCTTCACCTCTTAGGAATCTTTATCCCTTAAGATTAAGAAAATGTGCCTCAGTGGGGAGGCCTCAGCAGGAGGACTTCTGTGGGAGGAATCCTGTTTGGTAGGACTCCTGTTGGTAGGACTCCTTGTTGGAATCCATACATGTGCGATGAGTTTGTTTAGCTCATAGCTCATCAAGGATAGGAGATCCTCAAAGAATAAAATGCCCATGACACTCCCCCACGCAAGACCTTTCCAATGAGGTATAAATTATGTCTCTACGTCAATCGGTTATTGCATTCTTGGTGGACAGACACACAGATAGACATTTTGTCTTTTTCTGTATAGGTTAGTGTTAGCCTGGCTCAATCTGTCGCACTCTTACCTCTGAGTCAGAAGATTGATAATATAATAATCCTCGTATTGATACAGCACCTTATCATGTCTTTGAGACGTCTCAAAGTGCTTCACAGAATACACTGTAAAGTGAATTGACTGTATATTTTGTGGGTGAAACGCAGCAGCCAATTGGACGCAGCAGTGTCCCACAAATGGTCGTTTATTGAAGTGATCAATTTAGTATTATTATTTTTTTGAAAGAATTATTAGATTCTGGGTTCAAGCCCCTAGGATTCTGAGCTCACATTGTAGGCTAATGCTGCATTACATTGCTATGAGGAGGGCTCCTTTGTTGGAGGTGCTATCTTTGGGATGACAGATTGAACCAAGGTCCCATCTGCCTGTTCTGATGGATGTTAAAGATCGCTTGGCACTATTTGAGAAAAGAAGGGAATCTCTTTCTCTCCTGGTGTTCTGACCAACAATCCCCAAATAAAATTTGTCATTTGTTTCACAACTTTTGGGGGTACATTGTGGTGCACAAATTGGCTAATAATTTCACCCACAAAGTATACAGAAAGGGCAAAGAAATAGGACCCGAACACAGAGCTCTTATGGGTCTAATAATAATAATCCTTACATTTGATTTAGCATCTTATCAACGAGACGTCTCAAAGAGCTTCGTAGAACATACTGCAAAGTGGATTGACTGTGTATATTGTGTGCGAAACGCGCCACAGCAATATCCCACAAGCAGTCGAGGATTGAGTGACCAATTTATTTATTTACTCACTCGCTCGCTCACTCACTCACTCATTTATTTATTTATTTATTTTGAAGGGATTATTACCCCTGGAAAATGATCCGCCAATCTACTAACAACTGAGTTCCTACCTACTGCTAGGTAAACAGAGGCATGTGGCTTAAGGAAACTTGCCTAAGGTCTCGCCCTGCCCAGGGTCCTCTTGCTTGCGAGGTGAGGGCTTTAACCACTACACAACAGGAATCTCCTGGTTTCTCTCTTTAAGAGAGACAATACAAACACGATGGGCCAAATGGCCTCGTTCCGTGCTGTAAGATCCTGTGGCTTGACCGGTTCCCAACCTGTGATGGGCTGTGAAGAGGCAGACACTTACTCAAGTTCTGGCACATGATATGTTGTTTTTGTGGTTATTTCTAGGAAGTGCTTGACAGAGTGCCAGCTCCCGCTGCTGTCGCCATGTGTCAACAGCTCGTAACAGCTGGTTTATGCACTAGACAGATTGTGAATTTGTTGGCTGGTCCTGTGATCGTGATCACTGAAGAGTAAATAGTCTAGCTTCTGCCATTCAATGCTTTGATGGGAGTCCTGTAGTGTATTAGTTAGAGCCCTTGCCGCACAGGCAAGAGAACCCGGTTTGATTCCTGGGCAAGACGAAACCTAAACCAAGTTTTCTTACTCCCCACGACTCTGTTAACCTCGCAGTAAATACCTGGGCCATGACCCGCTCTGCCTTCCCCCACCTCCACAACGATGCCCAGCTCCGACACTATCCCACACCGCAGGCCGCCGAAACCCTCATACACGTTTTCATTACATCGAGGTTCGACTATGCAAACTCACTGCTTGTTAGCCTCCCTAACTCCTCCCTCCACAGGCTGAAGATCATCCAGAACTCTGCAGCTCATGTCCTCTCCCGCAATAGACTCCACGACCCCATCACCTCCATCCTTACCCAACTCCACTGACTTTCCATCACACAGAGGATACAGCTCAAGATCCTGATCCTCACCTTCAAAACCCTCCACAGAATTGCTCCCCCCACCTCTCCGAGCTCCTAACCTCCTACCAGCCTTTTAGCTCCCTCTACTCAGCGAGCTCCGGCCTGCCTCACATCCCCCGCCTTCACACCCCCCGACTATCGGTGGGCAGGCCTTCCACCACTCTGCCCCCACCCTCTGGAATTTCATCCCGCAGTCCATCCATCTCGCCCCCTCCCTCACCACCTTCAAGACCCACCTCAAGACCCTCCTCTTTGATCGTGCTTTCAATCTCCCTGCTTCTCTCCCTGCCCTCCCCCCACCCTGACCCTCAGCTCGGGTCCAAAACTCTGTCTGTCCAGCGCCTTGGGACATCCTCCCGATGTGAAAGGCGCTTCACAAATGTAATTTTTATGTTGTTGTAAGTAGAAACCCAGTTGTTGGTCGATTGACGGTTCTCTAACCAGAGGTAATAATCCCTCAAAAATTATCTGAGGAGAGCTACTTTAGCTTGAGAAAGAATCTGATTGAGAGGGACCAACCTGCTTTAGCCATTTCTGATCAGTCTTATTAACAATTCCAGTTGCACTGATGATTATAACAACTATGTTTCTTTTATATTGTCACATACCTCTGCAATTTGTAGATCGATATATTTCAACAACAACTTGCACTTACATAGTGCCCTCCACACGAGGTAGCGTCTCAGAGTGCTTAAAGAGCATATTTCCTGATCTTCTCTCACTCCTTATTTATTGCATTGTAATCACTATCATTGCATTGATAGGCATATAAATAATACTACATGTACAATCTATTTGGTTCTTTATGATAATATCTGTTTGTTACAGCTTACTGTTCTATCTGTATCTGGTTGTTAATCCCAGATTATTGTGATGTTATTTCTTGATGTCACTTTTGCTGGTTGATGTTTATACCAATATCAAAATGTTTTACAAATCATAGATTCTTGCAACACAGTAGGAGACCATTTGGCCCATCGTGCCTGCGCTGGCTGTTTGAAAGCTACCAAATTGGCCCATCCCACCACTAAATTCTCCAGTGAATAATATAGACTGACCTCAGTATAACGATCCCTGGTAGTACGATCCCTCTGGTTATAACAAACTCAACATTGAGACCCGTTTTTTCCTATTGATACAGCAATCACTGAAGCAGTGCAGCCCCTGACATAACAAACCACACTCGATTCCATCTCTCCACATCACGGTGGGTCAGACGATAGGGGGAGCCTCTCTTCTGAGAGCCATGCACATGCTCTCCCTGGCGGGGATGGGGATTGGAGGGAGATCTCGCCGGAGCTGGAGTAGGGCTGGAGGGAGATCCAAGCAACGGAGAAAGAGAGCACAGGGCAGCCACTCACACAGGCCCCCTCTCACCCCAAACACATGCTTCTCTTCCCCTTTAATAGATGACTGCTCACCATCTGTAATGTTCAGTTATTTCTGGCATTCGTATTAATGAACTTCTTATAGCGAACACCCAAATGTAAGGTTATTTTTTTCCAAGTCCCCAGACATCCTCGCACTCTCTCTCCATCACTCTCTCTCTCTCTCTGTCCCCCTCTCTCTCCCTCTCTTGGTCCCTCTCTTTTTCTCTCTCTCCGTCCCTCTCTTTCTCTCTCCGTCTCTCCCTCCTTTTCCGTTTCTCCCTCCCTCTTCATCTCTCTCTCCCTCCCTCCCTCTCTCTCTCTCTCTCTCTCTCTCTCTCCTTCTCTCCTGTAAGTGTTGGTGGCCACATGTTGAAGCAACCAAATAAATGTGTTCGAGAACCACTTGACCTAGACTAAGCCATTTACACCCAATAATGATCGCTGTATTAGGGGTTGAAGCTTACTGATCTGTTTCACCAGACTTTATAACTGTAGTTTCAATTGCAAAGTCATAGCAAAAACAAAGATTATTATTAAAGGGCTGAGTACACAAGGCTCCGTTGTCATCCACCGCACCATGTTATTTGAGATGTGTCAGCATGATAAGGAACCACACTATGTTCCGGCACAAAAACAGCCTGTTCAGCCAATCCATTCTGCTCTAGAGATTTTATTACTAAAGCCCCCCTTTCCTTAGTCACCCCACTCTCCCACTCCGTCCCCATACCCTTTAATATCTCTTCTTTAAGCATCTACCCAATTCCCTTTAAAAACCTCACATTACGTGGAGCTCAATAGTTTAGTTTGGAAACTTGAACACAATGATTGATTTCTTGTGACTCAGAGAACGAGAGACACGCACACACTCTCACATAGAGAGGCACCAGAGAGAGAGAGACACACACACACACTCTGAAATAGAGTGAAAGGCAGAGATAAAGACACACACACACACAAAACACACAAGCTCACACAGTGTTAAAGGCAGAGAGAGAAAGACCTACACAGATAAAAATAAATACACAAGAACCTGATATCTGGGAGGACACATTTCAAAGGATTTACTGTAAAGTGTAGGCAAACCAAACAGGCATTTTGGACACAGAAATGTCACACAAACAGACATGAAGGGAATGACTAATTTTATCTCAGGAATTGTCAGCCAGGACACTGTGAGAAACTTCTTCTCTTTTCGTGTAGTGCCATCTTTAACATCTGCTCAAACAGGCATAAACATCACCTTGGTTCAATGTCTCATTTGAAGGATGGTGCCTCTGACAAAGCAGCACTGGATTGGAGGGTCAGCCTAGACTTTGAGCTCCAAGTTCTGCCTTAGGCTTGTATCATCCTTACAGTTGATAAAATCATGCCTTATTATGTCACCCAAGCATCTCAAAGCACTTGACAGGGTTTTACTGTAAGTGTAGCAATTGTGCATTTGTATATTTTGTCGGCAAAGGCAGCAGCCAACGTGCAAACAATGTGCCACAAACAGCCGTAAACAGCCGTGTGTCAGCCTGGCTCAGTGGTAATACCCTCGTCTCTGAGTCAGAAGGTTGAAGTGTTATTAACAGTGCCAGTTGCACCGATGATTGTAGGAACTAAGTGTGTTTTACATTGCCAGATACTTTCACATTCAATTTGTAGATCAATATATTTCCTGATTTTCTCGAGTCCCTTATTTTTTATACTGTAATAGCTTGAGATAGCCGCATTAATAATACTACATGCACAATCTATTTCAGTGTCGTCCAACCTTTTGGTTGCCGCGGGCCGGATGCCCTATTTGAGAAAAGAACCCGGACGGCATAAGCAAGATGTTGTATTTTCCTTACAGAAACATAACAATATTTACACAGCATTCTTTTTCATGTTGGGAGGACATCTTGACACTGTCAGCTGGGCTCCTGAGCTGGGGGTGAGTTTCTCACGGGGGAAAGAGGGATCTTTCTGTGAAGAAACTGCACAGTATGTATCTCGGTGTCTATCCTCGGTCCCCTCCACAGCATCCGAGGGAGACTCCAATTGTTTGTCCTGACAGTGAACCACAAAACACGTCTCCTCTCTCTCTGCTCTCACTCTTTTTGTTTCTCAGTCTCTCTCATGCTCTCTCTCCCTCAATCACTCTCTCCCTCTGAATTACTCGCTCTCACTCCCCACTCTCACACATACAATCTCTATATCCCCTCTCAGACTCTCTCAATCACCCTCTCTGTTTGTCTCTCTCCCCCACATCCTCCCCCTCACACTCTTTCCCCCTCTCACATTCTCACCCTCTCTGCTCTCCTTCTCTCAATCACTCTGTCTCCCCCCCCTTCAGTCTCTCTCTCTCTCTCACACACTCCCCAGTTCTTACCTCTCTCTCACACTCTCTTGCCCCCTCTCACACTCTCTCAATTTCTTTCTGCTCTCTCCTCTCAATCACTTGCTCTCTCCCTCCTCTCTGTCTCACCACCCCCACGTTCTTACCTCTCTCTCACACATACTCTCTCACCCCTCTGCTCTCTCTCCACATCTCTCCATCCCCTCTCTCTCCCTCACCTCTCTCCCACCTTTCTCTCCCCACCCATCTCTCCCCCTCTATCCCTCTCCAACACCTCTCTCCCATCCGCAGCAGCTGATGGCTGCTAAGGATGCGGTTGGTAATAGACATGCTTGCCTTCATGACAGACTGCAGCAACGGCTGGTATTATTTCCACTATTTACGCTGTGTCCTCCAAACCGCCAGCTACTGCCATTGCTCTGGGAGGACGTTCACCGGGGAGGGTGGAGGCAGAAGTTGGAAATGGTCTCGGGCTGGATAAAATCACCCACCACTGTGGCCCACAAGCAGACCAGTTGGACCACACTGATCTATTGGATTCTTTCTGTTACAGCTGCTTCTCTTTCTCTCTCTCTCTGCTCTCCCCTTCGCTCAATCAATCTCTCTCTCCTCTCACAATCTCTCTCTCTCTCTCTCACCCCTGTTCTTACCCCTCTCTCACACTCTCTATGGCCTCACACTCTCTCTCCCCCCTCTCGCCCAGCTCCACCACTGTCTCAGACTGCAGGCTGCCGAAACCCTCATACATGCTTTAATTACATCGAGGCTTGACTATGCAAACTCACTGCTCATCGGCCTCCACATCTCCTCCCTCCACAGGCTGCAGATCATCTAGAACTCTGCAGCCCGTGTCCTCTCCCAGACCAGGCTCCGTGACCCTATCAACCCCATCTTCACCCGACTCCACTGTCTTCCCATCACACAGAGGATACAGTTCAAAATGACAATTCCATTGTCTTCCCACCACAGGATACAGTTCAAAAGCCCTCCACAGTCTTACTCCCCCTACCTCTGTGACTTCCTAATACCTACCATCCTGCTCGCTCCCCCCGCTCAGCGGGCTCTGGCCTGCTTCACATCATCCGCCTCACTTGCCCCACTATTGACGGGTGGGCCTTCCGCCACTCTGCCCCTACCCTTTGGAACTCCATCCTACAGTCCCTCCGCCTCGCCCCCTCCTTTGCCGCCTTCAACACCCATGTCAAGACCCTCCTCTTCAACCACGCTTTCGATCTCCCTGCATCCCTCCTGCCCTCCAACCTCCCCGAACCCGACCCCCAGCTCGGGTCCATAACTCTGTCTGTCCAGTGCCTTTCCCGACATGAAAGGCGCTTTACAAATGTAATTTTGTTGTTGATGTTGTTGTTGCTTGTCATGTCTCTATGTACTTGTGAATCACAGATTATTGTGAGGTTGTTTCTCGATGTCACTTCTTTTTATTATTATTAATAAAGTTAATAACTGGGGGGAAGCAAAGTAAGAAACTCTCACCATTCAGCCATTCTACAGAGGGGACTGTGCGAACCCTCTTCTCCGTGGGGCCCATCGTCCTGGAGATGATGGACTCAGTGCCCAGGAAGTTGTTCACAGTGGCTGCATACAGCACCCCATCTGCAACAAAACACATACGGAGGGTGGGGTGAGACCCATCTGCCTTAAACACGTGCTGAAGCAGAGACCACAATAGATTTGACAAGTGGAGTCCCGTAGTGTAGTGGTTAACACGGTTGCCTCACAAGCGAGATGATCTGGGTTTGATTTCCAAAACCTTAGGCAAGTTTCCTTACTCCAAATGCCTCTGTTTACCTAGCAGTAAGTAGAATCCCAGTTGTCAGGCAATTGGTGGATCACTTTCTGGGAGTAATAATTCCTTCAAAAAATTTATAATTCGGTCACTCAATCCACAACTGTTTGTGGGACACTGCTGTGCGCAAATTGCTACCGTGTTTCGCCCACAAAATACACGGTCAATTCACTTTACAGTATATTCTGTGAAGTGCTTTGAGATATCTCAACCTCGTGATAACGAGCTATATCAAATGCAAGGATTATTATTATTATTATTATTTAAAGGGAATTTGAAAATATTTAATAAGGAAAACTGTAGAAAAGTGCAGGTGAGTGGGGGTGCGGGGAGAGAAAGAAAGTGCTAGGGAGTGAGACTGAACAGGAAGGTCATTCAGAGGCACAATGGGTCGAACGTAAGATTCTATGTTTCATCCAAAAGTTCTGCATGATCTCTGTGTACAAGAGACCCGCACTGAAGGTTCAGTGAGCGTGGTGTTTGCACGATGGATAAAGAAAGGATTGGGTTTAGCTGCGACTTCTCCCTCCACACACCCCCAACGAAAAAATCCCTGCTGATGCTCAATGTCTCCTCTCACACATGACGAATGGACACTGGAGTGGGGGGGTGGAGGGCAGTGAGTCTGCAGCCGATTCCTGTGGAAGCGTATCCCAGTAATAGGTCAGCCAGCGCTCTGAGGAGGGGAGAGGAGGGAGACAAGTAGCAAAACAAAAATCTGATGAGATCCACTGGAGATAATATCTATAGAGATCTGTTGGGTGTAATATCTGGAGAGATCCATTGAATTCAATGCCTAGAGAAATTCACTAGATTCAATACCTGGAGAGATCCACTTTGTACAATACTGGAGAGATCCATTGAATGTAATATGCAGAGATGCACTGCGGGTGGTATCAGAAGATGAGATGGAGGTAGCACCAGCTCCAGTAAAGATACTAGGGAGGAGCTGTGCTGGGAGCAAAGCTGTGCTGTGGGGGCAGAGCGCTACTGGTTAGAAAACCTCCCTATGGGACGTATGGTCTTTACCTGCCAGTGTTGCTGTGACCGACTGCCCTGGTTCAAATGGACACTTCCATCGCCCACTCTCCATCTGGAACTCTCTGTGCACCGACCCCATCGCAAAATCCAAGAGTCTCTGAAACACAAGGTTGCCGGGAGTCTCAATTATATTTGTACAGCACCTTTCACATCAGGAGAACGTCCCAAGGCACTGGACAGTTAGGGATTTGGATTTGGATTCAGGGGAGGGGTGGAGGTCAGGGAGGGTAGGAGGGTGGGATGGAGTTCCAAAGGGTGGGAGAAATGAGGCTGAAGGCCCGACTGCCAATGGTGGAGCCGGCCGGGCATGAGACGTGGCAATTGAAAATTGGAAATTTCCTAAATTCAGTCTGTGTTGAGAACTCAGGTTTACATAGCTCGTAAACACTCAGCAGCTTCCAAGTTGAGACCATAGTTAAGAATTTTTCACAATTCGCCACCAGCTTAAATTTTTTAAAACAAAATGGTCCCATAGGCTGAGAGTAGTTGGAAATTTAGGGCCCAGGTCCAGGTAATCAGTCTCCTCAAGTGACTGGTGATTTGCCAGAGGGCAATGCAGGCTCCACTGGCTCCCTATCACCAAATGGATCCATTTCCAGATCCTCTCACTCATCTTCAAATCCCTTCATGCCCTGGCAGCCCCCTACCTCGCCAATCTGCTTACTGCCCAGCCCACTACCTGCTGCCTCCGCTCGACTGGTTCCAGTCTCCAGCATGTCCCTCCATTCCACCATCGGTGGCCACACTTTCAGCCACTACATCCTGAAACTCTGGAACACTCTCCCTCAATCCCTCCTCCTTGCCCCTTCCTTCCCCATTTTCAGGTCACACCTCAAGATCTTCCTCTTCGACCATGCCTAGTCACCTCCCTTCTCAACCTGGCTTGGTGTTGTGCTCCGCCACTGTCAAGTGCTCTGGGATCCTACCTTGTGTGTGGGGTGCTATATAAATGCAAGTTGTTGTTAGAAATCCCTGTAAGACTACGGGTCTGAGAAGATGTTGAGTTGAATCCCACATGTGTCATTCTGACGGTTTTACTCAGTAAAATCCTTGTATCTCCTCTAACCGGTCATTAGAGTCACATCTGAGGTGATCAATATCAGAAACTTAATTCATCCACATAAACTGTGAATTCCCCCTCATAGCAAGAAGAACTTTAACCAATTGTATTATTGTGGGTCTTCACCCCTCCATCTATCCTCATCCCAAATATTTGCTTCCCCCCACCCCATACCCTCTAATACCCTTCCTCCACTTGTGCTTGCATCTTATAGCCATTTTATTGCCTCATTTTCTCTGACAAAGAAAATCAGGCACAAGTGGAGTCCATTCAGCCCAACAAGCCCACTCCATCACAAATCGTTCAGTAGCCCACAATCCCACCTCCCCACCACATTCCTTTATATTTTCGCTCTCTGAGAATCTGTCCATCTCTTTCTTCAATTCCTTAACTGAGCTCTCATCTGTGGCTTTCTCACCTCTGTGTGTGTGTGTGTGTGTTCGTTCCACATATATATCACTTGAGAGAGGTTTTCCCTCATCTCAGTCTTATCCTCTACTGGCCTTAACTTTAAGGAAAGGAGCTATAATATAAAGGGGTAGAGTGAAGGAACTTACGATGTACGTGCATTGCGGGTCAAAGGCATAGGTCCCACAGACAAAGAGGTGAGTGCTGTTCCAGAACTCCAAGATACGGATGTAGTTCTGACAATCGATCTGTAATAAACACATAACAAATGTCCATTCAGCAACTGAACGCCCACAATCCACAGCACTAAACCAGGAGAGAAGTTAGGAAGATTCTCCTCACTCAAAGACTTATCAGGGCTTGGGATTCATTGTGAATTCCTAAAGAGTAGTGGTTAGAGCACTCGCCTCACAAGCGAGAAGACCTGGGTTCGACTCCCGGGTGGGTTGAAACCTTAGAAATCTGGAATTCTCTCCCCCAAACGGCTGTGATGCTGGATCCATCCACACCTTCAAGGTGTAGAGTCCTGTAGCTCAGTGGTTATAGCACTAGCCTTGCAAGTGAGAGACCTGGGTTCGATTCCCGACAGGGTGAAACCTTGGGCAAGTTTCCTTACTCCACACGCCTAATAATCCCTCAAGAAAAAAAAAGCAATAACAATTTGGTCACTCAATCCACGACTGTTTGTGGGACACTGCTGTGTGCAATTGGCTGCCGCATTTCACCCAGAAATATACAGTCAATTCACTTTACAGTATGTTCTGTAAAGCGCTTTGAGACGTCTAGAAGCCGTGAAAAGCGCTTTATCAAATGCAAGGATTATTATTATTATTCAAAAGTGAGGTTAATAGATTTTTTGGTAGGTCGTGGTATTGAGGAATATGAGGAGAAAGCGGGAAATTGGAATTGAAACGATTAGTTGAGGTTCAGATCAGCCATGATCTAATTAAATGGCAAAACAGGCTCGAAGAGCTGAATGGCCTCCTCCTATTTCTATGTTCCTAAGTCCTCAAAACCCTTGAGAAACATGTGGCCACTCAATCCACGACTGTCTGTGGGACTGTGTGTGCAATTGGCTGCCACGTTTCACCCACAGATCCAGTCAATCCACTTTACGGTATTTTTAGTGAAGCAATTTGAGATATCTTTTCGACTATGTTTACGGACACCTCCACCCTGCCCCCAGCTCGGAGTCAGGCTCCTCCACTGTTAAGTGCTCTGAAATGCTACCCTGCGTAGAGGGCACTACATACGTCCAAGTTGTTGTTGTTTCAACGATATAAGGCGCTATATTAAATGCAAGAATTGTTATTTATTATTATTGTTCCTACGAGTGGCCACTGAGGCCGGATTCATAGAATTGTTCAAAAGGGAACTGGATAAACAGCTGAGGAGTGAAAATATTAAGGGGATGGGGAGGGAGCCGGAAGGTGGAATTAATACAGAAAAAATACATTTGTATAGCATCTTCATGTCTGGAGGACAGCTCAAAGCCCATTACTCAGTTGAAAAAGTATAATTAGCAAATGATAAAATGGCATAAGAAAGAGCAGGAAGGGATGGAGCAAGACAGGAAGGAACATTTTTATAGCACGTAATATTGTTTTGTCACTATCAAATGGAGTGACTGTGATTTGTAAGCAGAGAGGGCAGCCATTTTACTCACAGCAATATGTGAAAAATAGCTGTAAAGTGAATGAGCGATTTATCTGGGGAATTATCAGCCAGAATACCGGGAGAAATTCCTCCCTCTTCACTGACAGTGTTGTGGAATCTTTAACATCCACCTCAAAAGGCACAGGCGGGACCTCACTGTAACTTCTCATGCAAAGGGTGACCCCTCTGGCAATGCAACACTTCCCCCAGTACTGAGCTGGAGCATCAGCACAACAACAACTTGGGTTTATAGAGTGACCCTCATGCAGGGTAGTGTCCCAGAGCACTTGACTAAGTCTTGGACAAAGAGCTTAAAGTGCCCACCAGGTGGGAGTGTAACAGCTTAAGATCACAATCTTCCCACTGAGGTGAAGACATTACTGACTCGGCCAGGCTGAGACGTAAGTAAGATATTCAGCGGCTGAGTGGAGAGTCACCATACCAGAGCCTCCAAGTCTTTTTTGGAGCCCAGCTTGGGTCACTGGACTCAGAACAGGAGCAGGCGTGGCTGGGGAACAGGATAGAAGTGAAACGACAGAGAGAGATCTTGGGTTCAAGTCCTGGATGAGAGCTAACTTTCTTCAGTTGAACATCAACAAGACTGAGGCTCTCCTGATTGATTCTCGTCAGCGCCTCCTCACCTCAGGCACTGACAGCATCACCGTCCTTGGACCCACACTCCAGCTTGATAAGCCAATCCGGAAACTTGGGGTCTTGTTTGACCCTCAACTATCCTTTCTACCCCACATTCGTTCTGCCTTCTCCCACCTTCGCAACGTCACCCAGCTCCAACGCTGTCTCACACTGCAGGCCGCCGAAACCCTCATACACACCTTCATTAAATCGAGGCTCGACTATGCAAACTCACTGCTTGTCGGCCTCCCCAACTCCTCCCTCCATGGGCTGCAGATCATCCAGAACTCTGCAGCTCATGTCCTCTTTCACAATAGGCTCCGTGACCCTATCACCCCCGTCCTCACCCGACTCCACTGACTTCCCATCACACAGAAGATACAGTTCAAGATCCTGGTCCTCACCTTCAAGCCCTCCACGGTCTTGCTCCCCCTACCTCTCCAACCTCCTAACCCCTTACCATCATGTTCGCTCCCTCCGCTCAGCGGGCTCCGGCCTGCTTCACGTCCCCCACCTTGCTCGCCCCACTATCGACGGGCGGGCCTTCCTCCACCCTGCCTCCACCCTCTGGAACTCCATCCTGTAGGCCAACCGTCTCGCCCCCTCCCTCACCACCTTCAAGATCCACCTCAAGACCCTGCTCTTCGATCATGTTTTTGATCTCCCTGCTTCCCCCCCTGCCCTCCCCACTCCCGACCCCCAGCTCATGTCCGAAACTCTGTCTGTCCAACGCCTTGGGACGTCCTTCCGATGTGAAAGGCGCTATACAAATGTCATTTTGTTGTTTGTTGTAGTTTGTCATTACGCAGTTGCAGACTGAAACAAACCCTCCATTGGATATTCCATTTCCTGCCCATGTCGCAAGGTTACCCACGGAATGAACGTTAAACCAGTATGTATGAGGTGGCAGCCTGCACTGGTGGTTGCATTCTCGCCTCTAAGTAAAGCGGATGTGGGTTCAAGCTCATATAATCTGGGCTGATGCTCCAGTACACTGCTCAGGAAAGCCCCTCATTGTTGGTGGCAGTGTCTTTTGGATGAGGTGTTAAACAGAGTAACATCTGTGCCTGTTCATCAAAGATCCAGCAACAGTTCTCGAAAAAAGAAGGGAATTTCTACCAGTGTCCTGGCCAACCATCCTCCAGATAAAATCGTTGTTGAGACGTCTCAAAGTACTTCACAGAATATCTTGTAAAGTGAATTGACTGTGAGCGAAAATTGACCATTCACTGCATGGCTGTTTGTGGGACATTGCAGTATGCAAATTGGCCTTTTGCCTATAAATGCACACCCAATATACTTCACAGAGAATCCTGCAAAGCGCTTTGAGAACATCCTTTCAATGTGAACAGCGCTGTATTAGATGTAAAGATTATTATTATTACTAGCACAGGTGTGCATTTTGAACACTGTCGAGTGCAATTGTCTGGGACATTTCAAAAACAGAATACACAGTCAATCCACTTTACAGTATATTCTGTGAAGCGCTTTGAGACGTCTCAATGACGTGATAATGCACTATATCAAATGCAAGGATTATTATTATTTCAGTCCTTCCTATACATTGTTATGTTCTCAACAAACAATGTGTAGAACACTCTTTTATTTTAGGTCTCCAGTTACAAAATCCAACAGTCACATGAAACACCCTCTACTCAGTTCTCACTGCTTCCTGCTTTCTCTCCCTCCTGATCTCCTTCCATTCATCCAAGTCAATTGGTTCTTATTTATTAATTAGTATCCAACATACATGTAGTGAGCACTTGGTCAGCTCTCGACATCACCCAGCATGAAGTTGAGGGGAGATTTATTCGATACAAAACAGCAATAATTTAATGTTCAAAATAATGAGGGGTTTTGATCGAGTAACTAAGGAGAAAATGTTTCCTCTCGCGAGTGGGTCAGTAACCAGAGGACACAGAGTTAAGATGATTGGCAAAGAACCAGAGTGGAGACGAGGAGAATTTTTTTTACCCAGAGAATTGTTATGGTCTGGAATCCACTGCCTGAAACAGTGCTGGAAGCAGATTCGATAATAGCTTTCAAAAGGAAATTGGATAGGTATTTAAAAAGCAAAAAATTGCAGGTCTATGGGGTAAGAGCGGGAGAATGGGACTAGTTGGTAGCTCTTTCAAAGAGCCGGCACAGGCACGATGGGCTGAATGGCCTCCATCTGTGCAGTAAAATTCCATTATTCTATGATTCTAAGTGCCAGTTGTTATTGTGGGGGGAGCCCAGTAATGGGAGTATATTGTAATTGGCGTTCAAAGTGCAGATAATTGTGTAAAACACAAAACAGCAATAATTTTCCACTCACAGCTTGAATAATACAACAACAAATTGCATTTACAACAAATTGTGGAGTCCTGTAGCTCAGTGGTTAGAGCACTCGCCTCCCAAGCGAGAGACTTGGGTTTGATTCCCGACAGGGTGAAATGTTGGGCAAGTTTCCTTACTCCTCACGCCTCTGTTCACCTAGCAGTAAGTAGGAACCTGGTTGTTAGCCAATTGATGAATCGCTTTTCTGGAAGTAATAATTCCTTTTAAAAAAAATTGGTCACTTCAATCCACGACTCTGTAGGGCACTGCTGTGTGCAAATGGCTGCCGCGTTTCACCCACAAAATATACAGTCAATTCACTTTATCGTATATTCTGTGAAGCATTTTGAGACGTCTCAAAGATGTGATAAGCGCAATATCATTGCAAGGATTATTATTATTAATTGCCTTTCACATCGGGAGGATGTCGCAAAGCCTTGGTTTCCAGGGAAGCAATCATAATGAAGCAATTACTAATGAAGCAACTATTGGTCTTATTTAAGGTCTGGTCAGAATTTTAAAGTAGATTTCAACCCTCTGGTTCTTCTATTTAATCAGCCCTGCCCCTCCCGCTACATGTTCGAAATTCAATCCATTCTCAGGCTTAATAATAAGGATTATTGTTATTATTATCTTGTGGGGTTGGGCAGAAAGGGTTATAGAAATGTAAGCATCGAAACGTGCAGAGACTAATTTTTGTAGACAGTCTTAACAGCAAGTTTGTGAAACTCAAAATAGCCAGATGGAAAGGCCAGTGATTGTTGGCCATGGGTTAAACAGGCCATTTAAAGGCTCCCCGAAGGACAATTCAATGTCTCCTCTTTCGGGAGAGCATTTAAATTGTCTGTTTATCCCATGGCTCTTCCAAACGACAGAGTTCCCTCAATACTACACTGGAGTGCCAACTGAGCTCTTTTCTCAAAGAGCTCTAGGCTCTGAGCTCAAACATGGGGCTTGAACCCACAACCTTCTAACTTGGAGGCGAGAAAGTGCCCAATTATAGCATTAATGTAGCGCTTCGAAACACATGTAAACATTTGACACAAAATCATCTTCCTTATAGTCGAATACTATCTCTGCCTCAATCCTAATTCACCCCAAATTGAAATGAAAAGACTCCTCAACTCATCGTTGGAATAATAAGAGTAATCCTTGCATTTAATAAAGCGCCTTATCACAACATTGAGAATCTCAAAGTGCTTTGCAGGATACTGTAAAGTGGAGTAACTGTGTAATTTATGGCCGAAATACCAGCGGCCAGTTGTGTACAGCAGTGTCCCACAAACAGCCATGCAATGAGTGACCAATTTTATTGGGGATTGTTGGCCAGGACACCGGGAGAGAAACAACAACAACAAAATTTGTATAGTGCCTTTCACATTGGGAGGGCGTCCCAAGGTTCTGGATTCCCTTTTCTTTTTGAATAGTGCTATGGGATCTTGAATATTCACTTGAACAGGCAGATGGGACCTCGGTTTAAGATCTCATCCGAAGGACGGCATCTCGACAATGTAACACCCATCCAGGGCTGTATTGGAGTGTGATTCCAAGTACCGACGTAGGGTGTGAACCCAGAAACCACAACAAAGATACATTTTTATGTATATTGTGTAAAAGTAAGTTATCAGTATTGGTGTGTGGATACTCAGCCAGCACTGTTAAGTGCTTTGGGATGTTCTCCTGATATGATAGGCGCTGTATAATGTAAATTTGTATTATGTTCTCTTGTAAAGATCTCAGGTCAGTTTGCTGCTGGCCAGAATGGGAGGACAATGGGAGCCTGGGTCTCTGGTGCTTTCCTATGCGCAGTAAATTCTCATTGCCTTTGGGGATAACTCAGATGATAAGAGCATAGATTGCTGAAAAATATCTTCACTGTTTGTGTTTTCCTGCTATCTACAAAGCGATGGTCATCACGTCCTCTTTGCCAACCGCTTACACATCTTCCTACCCCCCCACCCACCCACCTTCCTATTTAAGGAAATTAACTGGGAGGACATTTCCAACCAAATCAATTATATATTCCTGAACAAATGGGCGCTAATAGCAGGACAAGGCTAGCTTTCAAACCATGCAATCAAAGCAATGAAACCTGCCACATAAGCCATGATATGCTTTTCCGTCCGCACCGCCTGCCCACTCACAATAATAACAATCCTTGCATTTGATATATCACGTTTTCACATCTTTGAGATGTCTCAAAGCACTTCACACAGTGGACTGGGAGCCTGAGCTAGAGGTGAGGGGAACTGAGGAGCATGGCGTGCTGCGGGGAAAAGATGACCAACAACAACATCATCAACAACTTGTGTTTATATAATGCCCTTCACACGTGATAGTGTCTTGGAATGTCATCAGAGAGATATGTATTTAAGACTAAAGGCTTTAGAGTTGGAGTCCTGTAGCTCAGTGCTTAGAGCACTCGCCTCGCAAGTGAGAGACCTCAGTTTGATTCCCAGAGGACAAAACCTTGGGTAAGTTTCCTTACTCCACATGCCTGATAATAATCCCTCAAGAAAAAAAAAGAATAATAATTTGGTCACTCAATCCACGACTGATTGTGGGACACTGCTATGTGCAATTAATTGGCTGCCGCTTTTCACCCAAAAAAATTCAGTCAATTCACTTTACAGTATATTCTGTGAAGCGCTTTGAGACGTCTAGAAGACAAGAAAAGCGTCATCCCAAATGCAAGGATTATTATTATTATAAGGAATATACTGTTAGATGAATTGACTGTATATTTTGTAAGCGAAATGCAGCAGCCAATTGTACACAGCACAAACAGTCGTGGATTGAGTGACTGAATTATTATAATTTTTTTTTCTTGAGGGATTCTTACCTTCCAAAAAGCGATCCGCCAATCAACTAAACAACCGGGTACCCACTTACTGCTAGGTAAATACAACAACAACAACAAGATTCCATTTATAGAGCGCCTTTCACGTCGGGAGGATGTGAAATAGAGGCGTGTGGAGTTAGGAAACTTGCCTAAGGATTCGCCCTGCTCGGGAATCGAACCCAGGTCCTCTCACTTGCGAGGCGAGCGCTCTAACCACTAAACTACAGGACTTCACAAAGTCCTGATGGGAGCTTAGGGCACTCTGAGGATGGGTTAATGTTCTAGAGCAGCTTGTGAAGGAGGAGGGTGTGCAAGCATTTGCTGAAGAGGACGTGAGATGTATCACTTTGTAGTTCTGGCCTCCTGCATGTCCCTCACGCCCTCCACTCCACCATCGGTGGCCGTTCTTTCAGCCACTACGCCCCGAAACTATGGAACACTCTTCCTGTATCCCTTTGCCTTGCCCCTTCCTTCCCCATCTACTGGTCAGGCTTGAAGATCTTCCTTTTCCACCGTGCCTACTGGCACCCCTCCCCCAGACTTTGCGTCAAGCGCTCTGGGACACTCCTCTGTGTGAGGGGCGCTATGTAAATTCAAGTTGTTGTGATCTGGTGATGTTTACCCACCCAGTTAACCCATGATCCACAGCCACGGGAGCTTAAAAGCACATAAGCTGTTTTTTTGGGGGGGTGAGAGAGCTCTTTTGAAAATGCCGATTACCAACAGAACAATTCACATTTAGAGAGTGCCCTTCATGACATGAAGGAGTCTCAAAGTACTTCACACAGTGGCCTGGGAGCCTAAGTTGGAGGTGAGGGGAGCTGAGGAGCGTGGGGATATTGCGGAGAATAGGTGATCGACAATAACATCATCAACAACTTCTGTTTATATAGTGTGCTTCACACGGATTATTGCCTTGGATTATGATCAAAGAGATAGATATTAAAGACAGGCTTTAGAGGTGGGGAGGGAGTGATAATGTCTCACAGAACATGGAGTGGGAAATGAGAGTATGGATAGTGAGAGAGAGAGAGAGAGAATGGGCCTTGGTTAGACAGGTATGTGTAGAGAGGAGCTGGAGAGTCTGCCGAGCAGGCCATTAAAGTGTGACACTCATCCGTCATCCAGTATCAAAGAGGATGCGGACCAGAGACCCCAGTACGGACAATTGCTCCTCTCCTGAAGAGTTTGGCTTGTGCCTGGGCTCTGGTATCTTTGCAGCCTTAGTGACCATTCTTGCACTGCAAGTCGAGAGAGCGAGCACCAGGCAGGCAGCCTGTTGACCTTAGCATCACAGGTAAGGCTTACTCTGCCCCACCCGACAATCCCTCCCTGCACTCTCTCCAGCAGGGAAGTCGCTTGACAGTGATCACAATTAGGGGCCCTGGCTCATACTCTCACCTACTTAGCCTTGGGGCAATGAGTTCCATTTAGGCCTCTCCCACCACTGTCTTGAATAAGTTTAACTTAGCACAGACCATAAAACACACAAGAGATCCCGAACCTCTCATGTTATGACAACAACAACAAAGATTGCATTTGTATAGCGTCTTTCATGTTGGGAGGATGTACCAAGGTGCTGGACAGTCAGGAATTTGGACTCAAGCTGGGGGTTGGGATCAGGAGAGGTTGAGGGCAGGGAGGGTAGAAGGGTGGCCGAAGGCACGGGCAAAGATGAGGGTTTTCAGACATGCCTTGAAGGAGGCAAGGGAGGGAGCGAGGCCAAGGGGCTGTGGGATAGAGTTCCAAGAGGGTTGGGACAGAGAGGCTGAAGGTCCGACTGCTGATGGTGGGGCACGTGGAGCAGGCCAGAATCTGAAGAGTGAAGGGGCGGACAAGTTGATACAGCAGGGGTAGGAAGGAACAAGGCCATATATGGCTTTGAAAGTTAACCTCCCAAAGATCAACCACATTAAAATGAGACAACAACAACAACTTTGATTTATATAGCGCCCTCCACGCCGGACGGCGTCTCACGGGCAGAATATTGGAATATTTTTAAACAATGTCTCAATTTACAAGCCAGTTTGCAAATCAACGTCTAAATCAATACTGAATTCATGGATGTTTTCTCAAATTTCCACATGATCCGAAGCCTGAAACTCCTCTTAGATCTGCCAGCTATGTCACTTTGTCTTCGAATTTAAGACGACAGAGAATTGTGTAAAATTCTTAAATCCAGTCGTAATTACAGAAAACGGTTTTCCGCAGTTCAGCACAGTTCTGAGTGATTTGAAGATTAAATGGACTGAAAGATTAAGACTGCAACAATTTGCATTTGTATTGCACCCCTCACATAGGATAAAGTCTCAGCGCCGTTATTATAATAATTCGTGTATTTGCAATAGCCCCTTATCACATTTTCGACGCGTTATTGTTATTCAAGAATTTTCCAGTTTGGCACAAACTGACACTTTAAAACACAACGGCCTCAGGGCTGAAGACGAGGAGGGGTTTCAGGTCCCAGATGTCACAGCCAGATGCAAAGCGTGAAGTGTGTTTTTAACACTAACCTCTCTCTTGCCTTTGCTAGTACAAGACATGTGTTTATCGTTCGACACGATCCACTCTATCTGCAAAGCAAAATTACGAGCATCACAAAGATGAACAAGAACATCGAGCGCAGCAATCGAAGTAGCAGAGAAACTCGGACGCATCACCTCACACGCGAGTCATCCAGAAAGTTCTACAACTCTCCGTTTGTTTTCCCGGACGTTTACACCCAATAATAATAGTAATAGTAACAATAATAATAATCTTTGGATTTAATTCAGTGTCTTATCACACCATCAAAACATCTCAAAGCTCTTCACAGTGAACTAAATGACTGACAAGTCCCTTCACTCCCTGGCACTTCCTTTTCATTTCGACCTGTTTTCTCTCTACTCCACTAGCCACTGACTCCATTCGACTGGCTCTGGCCTCCTGTTATCATTCATCCCCTCTGCTCCCACCGCCCCCATATTTTCAGCCACTACAGCCCGAGGCTTTGGAACTTTCTCCCTCAATCCGTCCCCTTGACTCCTCCTTCCCCTCTTTTAGATCATGACTGAAGACCTTCCACTTTGACGGTGCTTACAGTCAGCTCTTCCCTCCCCTGGCTTGGCATCAGGTTCCATCACTGGTAAGTGCTCTGAGATGCCGCTCCAGGTGAAGGATGCTGTGTAAATTTAAATTGTTGTTGATGTGTATTTTACAGGCAAAAGTGACAGCCAATTTGAGCACAGCAACGTCCCACAAACAGATATGAAATGAGTCACCAATTTTATCTGGAATGTGTCGGCCAGGACACTGGAGAAATTATTTTCTCCTTTTGAATAGCGCACAGAATCTTTAACGTCCACCTGAACAGACACACTGGGTATCTTAGTTACAACAACAAAAAAAATCCATTTATAGAGCGCCTTTCATGTTGGGAGAACATCCTAAGGTGCTGGACAGTTGGGTCAGGACCCGAGCAGGGGGGAAATAGTCAGGGTGAGGGAAGGGAGGGAGCGAGGAGGGGGTAGAGAGTCGAGAGGGGAGCTGAAGTTACAGTCAAAGAGTTACTGTCTCAGCCAAAGGACGGTACTTCCTATTACAAACAGCCGAAGAGGAGGGTCTTGAAGGAGGCAAGGGAAGGAGCGATGCAAAGGAACTGTTGGAAGCAGAGAGGCTGAAGGCCCAACCACCGATGGTAGGATGGCAGAGCAGACGGAGCGGACATGGAGCAGACTGGAGCCTGCTGAGTGGAGGGAGTGGACAGGGCTCTATGGAGTTAGCAAATCACAGAGATAGGGAGGAGCAAGACCATGGAAGGCTTTGAAGGCGAACAATGTGGCACTCCCCCAGCACAGAGCTGGAGAATCAGCGAGTGCCAGCTCAAGTTCCTAGTGTTGGACTGGAACTCACAACTTTCCTGTCCCAGAGGCAAGAATGTTACTGACTGAGCCAGGGTGAGAGCTATGCAATAATCAAGTAGCCAAAGGTCTGTTGAAATGTCTGTGTGTTGAGCAATCTTCAGAGCAATTTTGCGAAATTGAGGTTATCATTCCAGAACCACGACAGTACTGATGATGGCATGTGGAAACGTGCAATGGGGGGAGAGAGAAACAAAGAGGGAGGGAGAGAGAGAGGAAGAGAGGCCAAGTGAGAAGAAAAGTCAGAGCACAATTATTTCGCAACCATTTGTCTGTCACTTCCTTCCTATGGAAGGAGCTCAGGGAAGAGAGAGAGGGTGAGAAAAAACTCTTTGGAGTCCCATAGCCTAGTGGTTAGTGCACACAATTCAATTCCTGGGCAAGGCGACACCTTAAGCAAGTTTCCTTTACTTTACACGCCTCTGTTTACCTAGCAGTGAGTAGGAATCGAGTTGTTAGTCAATTGACGGATTGCTTTTCTGGACTAATAAATATATTTAGTCACTCAATTGTTTGTGGACAATTGGCTGGAATATTTTACCCACAAAATGCACAATTAATCAACTTTACAATATATTCTGTGAAGCACTTTGAGATATCTCAACGACGTGATAAGGTTCTATATGAAAAGCAAGCATTATTATCTTGTAACCATATCTCCATTGCCCGTGACACCCATAAGGACAGGGTCCAGCTCAGGAACAATGTAGTCTGTAAGGGTTAAGTCTACCTTTAAGAAATTCCGTGTAACTGAGGTCAAGCTGAGGGAAAAGATGGCGTTTTTGGCTCCCACATAGAGTCGTTGCCGCGAGCTGTCCACCAGGAAAATGCTGTAGTTCATGAAGACCTTCTCAGAGAAGCGACTGACGGATGGGGACTTCTCCAGCTCTGGAATGAGAAATAAAAGATGCTCCTGTAAATAGAATCCTCTCAACTGAACCTATTGCATGTAATATCAAACCATCGCCAAGAACTTCACAGAATTTTAATAATATGCCCCACAAACAGTCGTGGATTAAATGACCAAATTATAATTTTTTTTGAAGATATTATTACCCACCGGAAAAGCAATCCGCCATTCGACTAACAACTGGGTTCCTACTTACTACTAGGTAAACAGAGACGTGTGGAGTAAGGAAACTTGCCCAACGTTTCCCCTGCCCGGGAATCAAACCCAGGTCCTCTTGCTCGCGAGATGAGTGCTCTAAGCTACAGGATCTCCACAATTTTGCTGTAAAGTGCACTGACCATTCACTTGTAGGCAAATGCAGAAGCCAATTTGTTCAAAGCAATGTCCCACAAAACAGCCATGAAGTGAATAACCAATTCTATCTGGGGAGGACACTGAGGGGGAGATCCCATTCTCTTTTCCAATAGCACCATGGGATCTTTAACATCCACCTGAACAGGCACAGGTGGGACCTCAGTTTATCATGTCAGATGAAGGATAGCACCTTTGACAATGTAGTGCTCCCCCCAGCACTGCACTGGAGTGTCATCTTGGATTGTGGGCCAATGTGGCTTCTTGAACCCATAACCTTGTGAGTCAAGAGGTAGCAGTGTTAATGACTGACCCAGGAGACCACTACAAAGGGCTGACCGCAAACAAAAACAGCAGAGAAACAAGAGAGATTGGAGAATAATAAGCCAATAATGCATAAAGATATAGGAGGAAGGAGAGACTGAGAGGTCAGGTGGTCAACAGGTTTTGGGGTGCTCTGATAGAGGTCCTTAGATAATTAAAGGGATTGAGAGGACAAATGTGAGGAACTATTTCCAACTGGTAGATAATTTGAGGCAAGAATTTAAGATTGTAACTAAGAGCATGAAAGGGAATGTTAGGAAGGATTAATGGAATGCATAACTATTTGCCAGGGTTGGGTGGTCAGAGCAGGCTTGACTGGAGGGTATGGGGAAAGAATGTACAATTGGGATTAAGATAGATGACTATTGGAGGAGCAAGCAACGACACTAATGGCTATTAAATGTTAAATGGCCTGCTGATGACTTTTTATGTTTTATGGGTTTATGGAGGCGCTCGGAAATGAAGATAGTGGGCGATGAGCCCCATTTCAACACTGGAAGACAGTATGAGGTATTTGGAACTTTGAAGGAACAACAACAACAAAAATTGCATTTATTTAGCATCTTTCACATCAGGAGGACTACCCAGGGAATGTTTAGAGATCATAGTAGCATCAATAAATGGAGACAACGTCAAAAACATAGCACCCAAACAGATTGATAAGAGTTTTACAGCACAGAAGGAGCTCAGTCGGCCCATTGTGTTATGCACTGACTCTCAGAGCAACCTGTCCACTCAATCCCATGGGCCTGCCCTATCCCCATACGTTTTGCCCATAAAATATACAGTCAATTCACTCTACAGTATATTCTATGACATGCTTTAAAATGTGCTGATTATGTGATAAGGCGCTATATCAAATGCAACGATTAGTATTATCATTATTATTATACCCCTGTAGCTTTTTATTTCCTTACTGAAACCCACAAAGGACTCTGTTCTACCACCTTACTTAGCAGGACATTCCACATCACACATACGCTACAGGACTCACAAACCTTATGTGAAGGTCCAGCTTCTTCTTGAATGCATCCACGCTACTATACATCTATGTCCTGCCATTGATTCAACCAATGCTTCAGGCAGCGAAAACCACAATATTGCTAAAAATACAGTATACAAAATGCGTGCAGTGTGATTTGGAGACTTAAGCACAGTATCTGACAGCCGACTGACCAAAATATAACCACATTGGGGAAATGCAACTATCACGTCGCATTAAGACAATGAGAAAAGCAAATCACATGATTCATAATAATAATAATGATCCTTGCATTTGATATAGCGCCTTGTCGCATCTCCCAGACATCTCAAAGTACTTCACAGGATATACTGTAAATTGAATTAACTATATTTTGTGGACGAAACGTAGAGGCCAATTGCGCACAGCAGCGACTACATAAATGCAAAACCTCAATGCCACTGGATGTTCATCACACCTCAGTGTCTTAAATTAACAAGCTCATAATTCCGCTGCAATTCTGAAAACTAGCTCGCCTCAAAAATGAATCAAGCGACAACCGTCACAGCTAACCCAGCAGACCAAAAGTACACCTCGTCTCAGCCTTGAATGCCTTCAAATTTAGAAATGACAACAGATTGTGGAAACGTCTTCAATTCAGTCTTCATTTGAAATTCATACTTCATGTGGTGTCCTGTAGCGTAGTCGTTAGAGCGCTCCCCTCGCAAGCAAGAGGACCAGGATTTGAGTCCCAGGCAGGGCGAAACCTTAGGCAAGTTTCCTTACTCACCAGGCATCTGTTTGCCAAACAGTAAGTAGAAACCCGGTTGTTAGTCGATTGAAGGATCACTTTCTGGTCATAATAATCACTCCAAAAATAAAAAAATTCACTCAATCCATGACTGTTTGTTGGACACTGTTGAATGCAGTTGGCTGGCACATTTCGCCCACAGAATACACAGTCAATCCACTTTATAATATATTCCTGTGAAGCACTATGAGACGTCTCAATTATGTGTAAAGGTGCTGTATCAAATGCAAGGATTATCATTATTTGGAAGCTGGTTTCTTGTAATTCTTAAAAAGACATCAGCTTCCAAAGTAAGACTGGATTGAAGAATTTCCACAATTCTGCTCCCATTTCTCATGATATGACAAAATAGTTTCACAGGCTGAGAGAGACGAGGTGGAATTTCAGGTCTCTGTCAGGGCGAGCCTGTTTTCTGTCAGAAAAAGAAAAACATAAAAGGGTGTATGTATGTAAGGGGACAAACAGATGGCCAACCTGGCGGTTGAGTGGATGGGGGAAGAAAGTAGGGGAGAGGGACTAAACTTACCTTAAAAAAGTTTTGACGACATTTTAGAGTTTGGTCAGTCCTAAGGGATCACGTGTAAAGGTTTCCAACAGCTTTGATTTTAGGGCTTTGTAATTCTTAATGATACCACAATAATTCTTGTGCTTGATATAGCGCCTTTCATGTCTGGAGGCTGTCTCAAAGCTCTTCACAGTCACTTTATAGTAACATGATTTGTAGGTAAATGCAGTGATCAATTTGCACACAGCAATGTGCACAAACAACAACCAATTACATTTGTATAGTGACTTTCACGTCGGGAAGGCAGTGGACAGTCAGTGGTTTGGCAGCCACAAGCGCCACAAACAGCCACAAAATGAATGACCAATTTTATATAGCAGAATAAAATAGTGCCATTGGACATTTAATGTCCACCTGAACAGGTTTATCGTCTCATCCTAAAGATGGCACTTCTAACAGTGCATTCCCTCAGCACGACATTGGAGTTATTCTGGACTACGCAAATTCAAAGTCCCTAATGTGATTTGAATCCACAACTTTCTGACTCAGATACAAGAGTGATACTAACTGAGCCAGGTGGGTCATCTTTTATTTGGTCAACCAGGTGTCTGATCAAAGGAAAAACCATCACCAGGCTTAAGAGTAGCTAGGCTAGGAACCTAGGCGCTTGTTTAAGCCTCAACTGTCCTTTCTACCCTACCTCCATGCCATGACCTGCTCTGCCTTCCCCCACCTCTGCGACATAGCCTGGCTCCGCCACTGCCTCACCCAACAGGCCGTCAAAACCCTCATTCGTGCAATCATCACATCTGGGCTCAACTACCCAAACTCCCTGCTTGTCGGCCTTCCCAACTCTTCCCTCAACAAACTGCAGATCTTCCAGAACGTTGCAGCTTGTGTCCTCTCCCACACCAGGCTCCCTGACCCCATGAACTCCACACTCGCCCACCTCCACTTGCTCCACATCCCTCAGAAGATTGAGTTAAAAATTCTTGTCCTCGCCTTCAAGGCCCTCCACTGTCTTGCCCCTTTGTACCTCAGTGACCTACTAACCCCTTATCAACCTGTCCTCTCCCTCCACTCGCAGGCCTGCTCCACGTCCCCCGCCCAGCCCACCCCACCATCAGCGGTCAGGCCTTCAGCCTCCCTGCCCCCACTTTTAGGAACTCCATCCCACATTTCCTTTACCTCTCTCCCTCTCTTGCCTCCTTCAAGGTACGTCTCAAGACCCTCCTCTTCGACCGTGCCTTCAGCCACCCTACCCGCCCTTGCCCCAACCCCCCATCCAGCTCGGGTCCAAATCCCTAACTGTCCAGCGCCTTGGGACATGCTACCGACATGAAAGGCACTATACAAATGTAATTTTGTATTGTATTGTATCTCACCTATACATGGAAATCCCAGAGACAGAATGTTGGAATGGAACGAGCACTCTCTCCCTGGGTGAGGTGGGGCGTCTGATTAATCAGGACAGGAAGCAATGACAGATTGTGAGATTAATAATCAATTGACTCGTCTCCCGCACATCCTGTGGCTCAGGTGAGTGTGCTGTACTTGGAGGAGTGGAGCATTGCTGGTGTGATGTTCCACAAAGAAGAAACAAGGACATAAAAAGCTCTAAAAAAAAAGGTATACGCCACGCTCTGATTCACAGGCTGGAATCATAACTCAGCGAGTCATTGTAATAACTCAATCAGCTGCCAGTAATATAGTACAGGTTGCCACACTCCACTTACCACAGCTCAACGCAACATTTTATAAAATACAGAGCTTTGATAGAGTGTACTGGATTGCCACTGCTGTATGTATCATAATCCTCACTTTTTACACAGTGCCTCCATCGCCAAAACACCTGAAAGCGCTTCACAGGACACTGATTTCAAAACGACTGTGTAATTTTAGGTGAATGCTGCAAGCAAACTGCACTTAGCAAAGGTCCCACACAAACAGCCACAAAGTCAATTATTTATCTGCATTCATTTCAATGTTGTGGCCGGCCAACTTTACTATTTTGTAGGCAAACGTGGTGACCATTTTCCATGGGCATTTTCCACACAGCAAATGGCCAACTGATCTAGAAAACTGTTGGCCAGGACACCGAATGAAACTGACTTTGAGACGTCCTCCTGTGGTGGAAGTCACTGTACCAAATACAGTAAAACCCACATAGGTCGTAACAGTAACATTTAATATGACTTATGCGAAATCCGAGTTGCAGGCAATACAGTATGTTGCATAAAATCTGATTTAATCAATAATCTACAATGCACATAAGTAATTCAACGCAGCCGGTAAGTTTGTGGTCAAGACTAGGTTTCCTACAGTTCAATGCGCCTTGACCGTCGCCACATGTGCACTTACCGATAAGAATTGGAATCGCATTGAATCACAGGAGATGAAGATCTTCTGCGCATGTGGCAACAGATCAAGACTAAGTTCCCGTGATTCAATCAGCTGGTAAGTGCGGGAGTAATGAAGGGTAGGGGAGCAGTGTTACGAGTTAGGAGGTGATTAATACAACTAATGCAAAGAAATTTAAGTAATTTTGATGGAAAACTGAATGGGACTCGGGTGGGTGTAAGACTTAGGTGATTATACTATTTATAAAGATAAGACTTATGCGAGTTTTACTGTTCAAGGATTATTATACACTGTATTTCTAGTCAATTATATTTTGTAAAGCACTTTGATAAGTTTATTTTTACGTGACAGGTACAAATTGTGTTATTTACAAATATGCCTGCCATGATATTAATAAGAACTTGTTATGTAAAGCATAATACCATGGCATGCATATTTGTAAATAACACAGTCCCACGGAGTCCCAGTGCAGTGTAATGTGTTGTAGTTGTAATGTGCCCCTTTATACTAGCAGGATTATGAGCTGCTGAAGGGACAAACCAATAATGGGAGTTGTGTTTAAAACAGATTTGCGGGAATAAACAATTCTTTATGAACCAATGTTCAAAGTAAAGTAAAACACACGCGAGAGAGCTTCTGCTTTAAAAACAGGCATTTGATACTGCGCTGTATCATGTTGTCAAGATGTCTCAAAGCGCTTCAAAGAATAGAGTGTAAAGTGAATTGACTGTATATTTTGTGGGCGAAACACGGGAGCCAATTACACACAGCAGTTTTTCTGTTAAATAAAATTTCAGGATCCACAACACAAAGAACCTGCATAGTAACTGTACACCTTATGTGTGTAGCGGGGGAAGAGAGTTAGCGTTATTATTCGACTGAGAAGCTGAACATGTGAGTGATACCGTGTCATTTCCAGCACGGGTAAGTTTCACAATGCTGGTTTGCTCTTAGGGCTGGTCAGTCTTTATTACTTTGAGTCAGAATGCCATGCATTACTGTATTACCTTCTCACCTGAGTGAGCCAGGCTGACACACAATATGGGGGTACGGGGAGTACTGTCACATGAGTTGTATCCTCTTGTTGTAGAAGATATCATATGGCCGAAGGACCTTCTTCATCCAAACCAACTGTGATCTGTGTCAATTTTTTGTAATATGGCTGCTTTTATTTGTTGCTTACTGGATCTTGAATGCTTCAATAAGAACCATCAAATATAAAAAATAATAATCCTTGCATTTGATATAGCGCCTTGTCACGTTGTTGAGACGTCTCAAAGAGCTTCACAGAATATACTATAAAGAGAATTGACTGAATGTTGTGGGCGAAATTGATGGGGGGCAGGGCTCAAACATTAGCTATCCGACATTCACACCAGCAGTTCACTGGATGGCAACAGATGCTATCAGATCTACACCGAAAGTAGAACAGCACGGCATAAAAACAATAAATTGGTGTCTCATACCTCTCATGTGGGCGAGGGGACTGTTTGAAAGTGAGAGATTTTTAACTGTGTGGAGTATTTGCTTTTTGCTTAAATGCACAATGCAATTTGACAAACCTTTATACGAGGCAGTAATTCAGTAAGAGCAACCAGGCGTAGGAATACGGTGCAAACATACGCCACGTCCTTAGTTCCTGTCTTAGCTCAAATGTACAAAGGTTGCATTATACATAGCAAACATTGCAACATCTAACTATACCAAACTAAAGCACTAACCCAAAAATCATTAAATCATGAAGGGAGCTTTAATGCCAATGTGCCTCCCACTCTCTGACACTCTCCCAAATCTCTCCGCCTGGCACCCTCTCCCCGTCTTCACAGCCCTTTCAAAACCTATTATTTTTGCTCATGTCTTTTGAAACCCTCCCACCTCTCCACCTATCTAACTTCACTTTCCACTCTGTTATTTGATGTGAAGGCGCTGTGCAGGCTGCTTTTGATGATACGGCCAAGGCAAAGCATGTGGAGTCCTGTAGCGTATTGGTTAACGATTACCAACCGGAATACATACTGCTAGATAAACACGCAAACGGAGTAAGGAAACTTGCCTAAGTTTTCGCTCGCCTGGGAATCAAACCTGTGTTATCTCACTTGTGAGGCGAGCACGCTATGGGATGCCAAAAGCAAAACAATGCAGGATGTACTGTCCTTCGCATGATATTGAAACAATACAAATTTACAGTTTTGTACACTAAAACCCTGGCTACTCGGACTAATGGGGGAGTGTGGGATCTGGTCCAGCGAGTTAGAATTTCGAGCTAAGTGTAATTAATTACAATGCTGGCACCATAAAACGAGTTCCTGTCTGCCTCTTCTCCGACAATGAGGCACACCCCCAGCATTGCAATAGAGTGTCAACCTAGTTAATGATATCAAAGTCCAAACGTGGGGCTTCAACACACAATCTTTCGACTCATATTGACATTGGCTTTGAGACATTTCAACACATAGCGTGCTATAAAATGTTCTTTCTAGATAAACATGACCGATGGGAGCAAGTAACCTAAATACCTTGCGTTATTCATATAAGAACTGCCCTGCATTGCGTCAAAAAAAAAAGAAACCACTGTCTCAAGCTCAGAGCAGGGAAGGTGAGCAGACTATTCAGACTGAATTTCTATACAGGAAGCGATGAGTATGTGAAATAGTCTCGACAGGGAGGCAATGGAGACAGGTGGTGTCATCAGATTCAAGAGATAATCAAAGAATCATAGAATCTTACAGCACAGAAAGAGGCCATTCAGTCCATCATGCCTGTGCTAGCTCTTTGAAAGAGCTACTCAACTAGTCGCACTTCTCCGCTCTTAACCTATAACCCTGCAAATATTTCCTTTTCAAGTACCTATCCAATTCCCTTTTGAAAGTTACTATTGAATCTGCTTCAACCACCTTTTCAGGCAGTGCATTCCAGACCATAACAACTCTCTAGGTAAAAAAAAATTCTCCTCTCCCGTCTGGTTCTTTTGCCAATTATCTTAAATCTGTGTCCTCTGGTTACAAATTTACTCCCACCAAAGCAAACAGAATGGGACTGAAAGGTGTCAGAGAGAGAGTGCAATTTTAAAATTTACTGTATAACCCTTGAACTTGGTGGAACATAATCTTTGCTGATCCATTTATAGAGCACATTTGAAGTAATATAATGTCTCAAAGCATTTCAGAGAACCAGATTAATGAACCATAAAGTGATGCTGTACACTCCCTGTTCCTTGCCCTTTTGATTCCTGAAATTGTTGCCTCTTTTTCATAATGTGGATGTCGACAGCTGTCACGGCAGGGAATATTTTCTAACCCACCACTTCCAGTCTGACACTGCATCTTAAATGTACTGTGGGCGAGATGAGAAAACCCAGCAACCACAAGAGGCAGGCAACAGCAGGCAAAGCAGCATGTGTGGGCGAAGAATTTGAGTTTAAGTTGAGTTTAAGAATCTGTCCAGCGCCTTGGGACGTCCTCCCAACATGAAAGGCGCATTACAAATGTAATCTTGTTGTTGTTGTTGTTTAAGACGGACACTCTGATTCATCAAGGAGAATTTTCTGTTACAGGCCTCATAACCTTCCATCCCAGCACACAAACATCTTCACAGGCATCGTCACAGGATGAGGCATTGATCTCGTCTATCTGTTTCAAGAGGGCATCAAAAGATCCCTTGACACAATTCTTCCAGATAAATGATGACGTAAATGCCTTTGTATTTAAAATAGTGCAGACTCCACATTAAATTACTGGCGCTTGGAGACGTTTTGATTATAATAATTCTTGCATTTTTATAGCACCTTATCACATCGTCGACAAGTCTCAAATTACCTCACATAACATCCTGTATAGTGGTTTGACAGTATCTGTTGTCAGCAAAATGCACATTGATGTGATAAGATTTTAAAATGTGCATCTGTTTCTATCTCGCGACAAAGATTTGCATTTATATACAACAATAATTAGCAAAGCTTCATAGAGGCCACGACAGCCACTGAGCCGGGGATGGGGAGTGACTGTAGGCCCAATCAAAGAGGTTGGTTTCCAGTTGACTTTTGAAGAAAGACACAGGGCAAGACAGAGGGGTACTGGGAGGCAGTTCCAGAGGGTTGAGGCATTACGGCTTAGTTACCAGGAAATTGAAGCCAGACGCAAGGAGAGATTGGTGGATCCAAGGCTTCCCTCAAAATGTCCCCCTCCCTGCAACTCTCCTGCTCTGTCCTGCTCTCTCTCCGCCCTCCCCGTCTCCTATCTCTGCTTGAACCCCCCCCACCGCCTCCCTCTGCTCCAGCCTGGGAATCCTTCGCCGGGCTCATCGCAGCACGACGCTCGCTGGCTGTCCAGCAGCAGCCACACCAACTGCGCCATTCCCCACTACTGCCACAAGCTAACCCGGACCCAGAACCCAGGGGATAACCTCTCCTCCCTCATCCACATCCCCACCCTCCCTCTCAACCATTCCACACATCCCCCTTCCAACTGTCCACTCCACATTGGACTTCAAAATGTCCGCTCCATCTCCAACAAGACCCTCGCCGTCAATGATCTCATCCTCGATCATGGCACTCACAGAAACCTGGATCACCCAGGTGACATCTTCCCCCTCACTGAGGCCACACCACCTGGCTACACCTTCCACCATGACCCACGCCCCAACCGTCATGGTGGTGGTGTGGCCCTCATATCCAGGTCATCACTTGCCCTATCCCCCTACTCCACCGGCCCGTTCCCCTCTTTCGAACACCTTACCCTCTGCCATCCCTCCCACCTCTCTCTGAAAATTCTCTTTCTCTACCGCGCCCCAAAATCCTCCTCCACCTTCAACTCTGATATCTCCACCCTCCTTGCTTCCCTCTGCCTCTGCTCCGACCGCTTCATCATCCTAGGCAACTTCAACCTCCACTTCACTCCCTCCTGCTCCACCTCCTCAGACTTCTCCTCTCCTCTCTCAATCTCTCCCTTCACATCCACTCTGCTACCCACACCCACGGTCACCCACTCGACCTGGTGATCACCTGGGGCCTCAGCGTCTCACATGTCACCATCACTGACAAGGCCATCTCTGACCACCATCTCCCTCAACTCCCATATCCCCCTCACCTCCCAAACTGCCTCCCAATATTCCCGATCCTTACCCTGATTCACCAGCCACCTCCGTTTGCTTAAAGGCCAGGTGTGGTAGGCCGAACGCACTTGGCTCAAATCGGGCCTAACTGTCTACATCTGGCTGGACCTCATCAAGACCTACCGCTCCCTCCTCAGCCAAGTCGTCCTTCTATTCCAGGTTAATCCTGGAGGCGAAGGGCAACCCCAGGCTCCTGTTCTCCACCACCAACCGGCTCCTCCGGCCTCCCCGACACGCCTCGCAGATACTTTCCTCTGACTCTCACTGCAAGAAAATGCTGGACTTCCTCGAGTCCAAAATCGAGGGAAACTTCTCAGCTGCTACTGCCCTCCCAACTTCCACCCCCTCCCAACCCCCAACCCACACAATTACCCATCTGACAATTACCCATCTCTCTCTCCACACCTTTGAACCTGTCACCCCCTCCTCTGTCTTCAACACGATAACCTCCATGAAGTATACCACCTGCTCCCTCGACCCCATCCCCAGCCCTCTCCTTAAATCCAAGCTCCAACTCCTTGCCCCACTACTCGCCGACATCATTAACCTCTCCGTCATCTGGCACTGTTCCTTCCCCCCTCAAAACAGCCACTATCACCCCCACCTTGAAGAAACATTCCCTTGACTAATCACAGCTGCCCAGCTACCGGCCCATCTCAAATCTCCCCTTCCTATCCAAGGTCCTAAGTGGCTCTCGCCAGCGCCTCCGCACCTCAGACACTGGCAGCATCAGCCTCCACGGCTGCACACTCAACCTCACTAAGCCAATCAGGAACCTGGGTGTCTTGTTTGACCCTGAACTGTCCTTTCTCCATCACATCCGCGCCATGACCAGCACTGCCTACCACCACCTCCGCAATATTGCCAGACTCCGCCACTGCCTCACTCCTCAGGCTGCCGAAACCCTCACCCACGCTTTCGTCACATCAAGACTCGATTATGGGAACTCCCTCCTCATCGGCCTTCCCAAATCTTCCCTTCACAAGCTGCAGATCATCCAAACCTCTGCAGCTCGTGTATTCTCATCACCAGGCTCCGTGACCCCATCACTCCCACCCTCGCCCGACTCCACTGGCTCTCCATCCCCCAGAGGATTGAGTTCAAGATCCTCATCCTCACTTTAAGGCCATCCATGGGTTTGCCCCCTCCTACCTCTCTGACTTGCTGACTCCCTACCGATCTACCCTCTCCCTCCGTTCATCGGGCTCCAACCTGCTCCATGTCTCCCACCCGACCCGCCCTACCATCGGTGGCCGGGCTTTCAGCCTCTCTGTTCCCACGCTCTGGAACTCCATCCCACGGTCCCTTCGCCTCGCTTCCTCCCTTGCCTCCTTCAAGGCCGGTCTCAAGATCCTTCTCTTCGATCGTGCCTTTGGTCTCCCTCCCACCTCTCTGCCTTCCCTCACCCCTCCCCCACGCTCAGGTTCTGACCCCTGACTGTTCAGCGCTTTGGGATGTCCTCCCAACGTGAAAGGCACTCTATAAATGTAATTTTGTTGTTGTTGTTGTTGTCTTGTCCGTCATGTTAGGGCAATTAAAGTTGATGCCCATCCAAGTATTGATACCAGACAGGCAGGTGGTCAGAACATCAATGGACTTGGACTTAAGGCAAGACTTAGAAAGATAGATCTTGGAGATATCTTGCATAGAAATACATACAGGCCCAACTGGTACCTGGCATTCAGCTTTTACACATGGTCAGCAGAGGAGAGGTAACGAATGCTTTTATATCAACCCTTTAATCACAGTTGTGTGTCCCTGCTGTGCTAAGTAGGTCTTTTAAAATATTGTAGCAGGTGAACACAACAATGGCTGCAAGTGAAATTAAAATCTGAGGAATAATAATCCTGAGACGTCTCAAGGCGCTTCACAGAATATACTGAAAACTGGATTGACTGTGTATTTTGTGGTCAAAATGTGGCAGCCAATTGTGCACAGCAGTGTCCCACAAACAGTCATGGATTCAGTGACTACATTTTTCTTTTGGAGGGATTATTATCTCTGGAAAGCGATCCGCCAGTCAAGGATGCATAAAACAAAAGACATGAAACAAAGTGAGTGTGAGATCTCTAACGTGTAACGAGGAAGAAAAAGAAATGAAGAATATAAGGGATGTGGTCAATTTCAATACTAATGGGAATCCCTACCTGCTGATCAGGTTTAGCCCGCATTCTCCAAGAAACTGTGAGTAACCAAACAGAGCTCACAAACGTTCTTCTTCAAGATGGGACGTGTCGTGATTTCTCATCTTTCACCTGTCAGGCTCTATTCTGAAAAGGGATTCCTGCCTCAGCGTTTTCCCTTTCAGTAACTGGAGGTGTGGTGCAGTAGGAGGGAATGGACAAACAGAAAGGCAAAGAGTTCTGATTTCTGAACTGGATTGAGCACATTTAAAAGCTGCCTTAAACTTTGCCCTAGGCACTGCTTTAAGATTCCTGCGTCAAACCTTGATTTGATCAGGATGAGAATTTCAATTATTAATAATAATATTACTTACATTTGATTTAGTGCCTTTCATGTCGGGAGGACATCTCAAAAACCTTCCTTCACAGGATATACTATAGTGGAGTGGAGTGACTGTGTGTGTTTGTGGGTGCACGCCACAGCTATTAGTGGAGTCCTGTAGCTCAGTGGTTAGAGCACTCGCTTCGCAAGCAAGAGACCTGGGTTTGAATCCCAGCAGGGCGAAACATCGGGCAAGTTTTCTTACTCCACACGCCTCTGTTTACCTAGCATTAAGTAGGAACCCAGTTGTTAGTCAATTGGTGATCGCTTTTCCCGTGGTAATAATTCCTGAACAAAAAAAAATTACAATAAATTGGTCAATCAATCCACATCGGTTTGTGGGACACTGCTGTGCATAATTGGCTGCCGCATTTCGCACACAAAATATACAGTCAATTCACTTTACAGTATATTCTGTGAAGCGCTTTCAGAAGTCTCAAAGACGTGACAAGGTGCTATATAAAATGTAAGCATTATTATTATATACTAATAAAACAGTGTCTGTCTGCGTTTCAAGAAGGATCTCAATAACCTATTGACGTAGAGGCATGATGTATACCTCATCGAAAAGGTCTTGCATCTGTGAGTGACATGGGCATATTTGTTTTCGGGTATCTCCTATCGTTTATGAGTTATTTCAGTGCTGCGTTTTTTGCTGCAGTTATACTTGGTGGCTGTTGAGTCAAAGTGGCACTGTGGCATCGTGCGTCACAGAGCACCTACGTATGTACACATGCACCACAGTTACACCTGGTGGCCGTGCCAGCTGACCATGGCGCTGTGGCATCCTGTGTCACAGAGCACATACATAGCCAAGTGGAGGGAACAAAATAAAGAACACTGGCAAAGCTAAGCCACAGCAACAACAACAAAATTACATTTTATAATATAATAATCCTTGCGTTTGATATAGACTTCTAGACGTCTCAAAGTGCTTAAAAGTCAAAATTTTAAAAGTTAAAATTTTTAAAGTGCCTTTCACATCAGGTGGACATCCCAGTGATTAGAAATTATACATTTATATTGATCATTACAAAGATGTCTCAGCGAAAAACAAACCTTTCAAGGATAAGTAAAAATGCTAGACGAAAGAGAGAAGGCCCATTAAATGAAACTGAAGAACAAAGTCCTCCCACAGAAATCCTCCAAGATGAGTATAAAGATGAAATGTCTGTCTATATGTCTGTCTGTGTGTCAATCTACATTCTATATTGGACCCTTAGGTTGCAAGCGAAGTTGCAACAGGTACAACTAGTTATTATATAAAACTGTATAGCTTGCCATTGATATCGGGGTCTGGTAAACTTTCCCGCTGCTTGTTCAGCTAGGACCACCCTACTTATTAGAGCTTTGGTTTGCAGGGTTAACAGGAGCTGAGTGGGAAGATTCCCAGCTCCCAGTGACTGCTCTGCCTTTCCAGGTCCTTCTTGTGAGCCAGGCTGGGATGGGCTGGCAGTGTCCTGGAATACTGTGGATCCGCCTGGCTCAGGAACTGGGCTACCGAGACCGCCACAGAGGGCTGGCGCTTTTCTGACTTTCCGTTGCGAAGCATGTCACCTTGGAGTTCGTTTAGCTCCTCGGTGACATCCGTGGCAATGGAATGTCAGAGGACATTCACCCATCGAGTCAAATATGATGCCAGCCCTTCCACTACAATTATCTGCTCTAACTCTAGTTTCCTGTTCTTTTCCTGTAATCTCTTAAAATTCTTCCTCTTCAAATACTTATCTCATTCCCTTTTAGCTTAGCTTCAGTAATCCTCTGTGTGAAATAAATCTTCCTAATCACAAATACAAAGTCTTTATGAGGGGAAAGAAGTTCATCTGACTAATGGTTAGAGTCAATTACATCTAATTCAGGGGACAGAGATTAGAACCCTGCAGTATTTACAAACAACCAATCTTGGAAATAATCTAATCTTTAATGTGGCATCTTGACTCAGTTGGTCACTCTCTCGCCTAACGGAAGTGTTTGCAATTATAAAAGTGTGTTCGATAAAGTTAACATCAATAGGCTGTTCCCTCTGGTTGGGCTGTCTGTAACAGAAATATACGATAAGAGATTAGTGGATCGAAAAGGGACAAATCAAAAAGAATTTAGGAGGAACTGCTTCATGCTTAGTGAGATTGTTGGACTCACTGCCTGAAGCAGTGATTGAATCAGATAGTGTAAATGCATTCAAAGAAAGCTAATCCTTCACACAACGGAGAGGGGAATAGAGGGTTTGGGAGGGAGGGGGGGAGACTCGCGTGAAGTATAAATACCAGCTCGGTCTGCTTGGGCCGGGTAACCCATTTCAGTGCTGTACTCTCCCTCAGTCCCTCCGCCTACTCTCCCTCAATCTCTTCGCCTTACTCCCTCTCTCCCCTTTTTCAAGTCCCGCCTTAAAACCTTCCTTTCCGACCGTGCTTACGGTCACTTATGGGACCACCCAACCCCAGTTCGGAGCCAGACTCCGCCACTGGTAAGCACTCTGAGTGGAGGGCGTTATATAAGTGCAAGTTGTTGTTGTTACATTTTGTGTGAATCTTTGTAGAAGGCTGTGGGTTCAAGCCCCACGTCAGGAGTTCATGCTTACAGTCCAGGCTGAAGCTTCTGTGGAGTACTGGGGTGGGGGTTGTGGAGGGGTGCTACTCTGTCCTTGGGTGAAAGTAAAATCGGGTTGCCTGTTGAGATTGACACTAAAGATCCTGCGGTGTAATTTGAAGTGTGTGTAAACTGGCTCCTGTGTTTGCCTACAAGTATAAGTGGTCACTATGCTTGAAGTGAAGTGAAAGGCGCTTTATCAAATGTAAAGAATCTTTAAAATGTTTTCTGGCCAGTACTTGATCGCCACCTCCCCCGGACAATACAGCTTCAGAAGAAGTAGATTTTGTCTGACAACTTACATTTTTTTTTGGAAGATGTGACATACTTATTGTACAGAAGGAAGCATATGACAGTACCTAGACTTCTAAAAAGGCTTTGGCAGGGTAACATGCCTTTACAAGCTCTAGTCACGGGGACCAAGAGTAAGGCTAAACAGATGAAAGCCTGGCTCAGTTAGTAGCACTCCCGTCTCTAAGCTAGAAGTGTGGATTCAAGTCCCATGTCAGGACTTTGAGCTCAGTCTAGGTTGACACTCCAGTACAGTCCTTGGGGGAGCACAGCATTGTCATAGGTGCCATCCTTTGGACGAGACATTAAACCGAGGTCCATCTGCCTGGTCAGGTGGATGTTGAAGCAACTTCCTTTTTTCCAATAGCACTTTCGAATCTTTAACATCAATCTGAACAGGCAGAGGTACCTTGGTTTAATGTCTCATCCAAAGGATGGCACCTATGACAATGCTGTGCTCCGCTCCCCCAGTCAGTTCAACGTTAATATTTCATCACCAACTCTAGCACTGTAATGGATTGTCAGCCTGGACTATGAGCTCAAAGTCCATGAAGAAGCCGGGGAGGGGGAGTGTTTGTTCTGTGTCAACAAGCTTTGACACAGAAGCATGAGCACTAACAACTGAGCCTGGCTGATATATAAAGGGCAACATTGCAGTGGGGGGTGGGTGGGCAGATGTGAACAGGCAGCAGTTAAGTTGCATTTGGGGACTCCAGAGAAGGGATTAGCCTTTAAAAAAGACAAATAAGCAGTAACCAATATTTTTTTCAGGAAGTCATGTACCATTAGGCAAGATTAGATTACAAGCAGTCCCTTCCTATCATTTTTAAATGCTTTTCCTACAAAGGAGCCCTTTCAGTACTCAACTGTCGTGTACGCACCACTGGAAAACAAGCAACTGTATCTGCCACCTGCTGCTTAGAGAATGTTCTTTTTGTAGGATAGATTCGATTATAAATAAAACATGAATTCCTTCTGTGATGTGATAAAATGCTTCAAGGAGCTCCAGAAGGCCATAATTCCACAAAAGTCAAAGTTGGTCTTTACTGGGCCCTAAATGCTCCCTCCTCCTCCTTCCCTGAAAGCATATAGTTTGCTCCAATTGGTAGAACTCTTTCCCCTGCTCTGGGTTGAAAGTTGTGGGTTCAAGCCCCACATTGGGATTTTGAGTTCCTTGTATTCCAAGCTGACACTCCAGTGCAGTCCTGGGGAAATGGTGCATTATCAAAAGCACCTTCCTTCAGGTGAGACTTTAGAACAAGGTCCCTTCTGCCTTTTCTCCATGTGAATTTGAGCTCACAGGCTAGGCTGACACTTTGGTGCTGCATTGTCAGAGGCATCATCCTTTGACTGATACATAGCATGAGACCATCAGGATGGTAGAAGACGCACTAAATAGCCCTTGGTCTTTTTGTGTCTAGCAATTCCTATGTTCCCAACAACCTGAATTTATGTAATCGCTTATAATTTGGGATCATATCTCATATCTCAAGGATGGCGCTTCTGGCAATGCAGCACACCCCCAGCACTGCATTGGACTATGTGAGTCCCAAATCCTGAAGTGGGGCTTGAACCCACAACCTTCTGACTCAGAGGCAAGTGTGCTACCAACTGGTGTCCTACGAGCATAGTGACCTCTACCTTTATAAAGAGAAATTGATAAACATTTCAAGTGGAACAATATAAAAGGAAAGGCGCTTTGAAAATGTAATTTTGCTGTTGTTGTTGTTGTTGTATATTGGGATTGGAGTAGATAGCTCCAGCAGAGGTGGTAGCCACATAGGCCAGAAAGTTTTAAATTTGTAAATTGTAAGTTCGAGGATTCCATTTTGCATTTAAATTGATTTTGCAAACTGCATAAAGCTACTTAGGAAGTCTTTATATCTTAGATCTCATTAGTGGTGAAGCAAATTTCATTTTTGCCTTGAAGTACTGGATTATCACAAGAAGTTCAGATAAAGGAGGTTTTGTGTCCCATTTGCTCTCATTCTTCCAGTATAATCACCATGCCGACCTCCCATTACTGTTGAGCCAATTCTTGAATGAGTACCAGTGTTCTGGCCTCAGTCACTCTGGTTGGTAACCCACATTCCACTTGCTGATTAGCCCTTGATGTAAAAACGACGTTGTTTGTCCTAAACTTGCTCATTGCAACCTCTGACCTCTTGTCCTGCTGCTTTTGATATATCTGAAAGTGTTGCTTGGAGTTTTGTATTACTCTGTACCCCCATCACACCAGTCCTTGCCAGGCTCCATTGTCTCCCTATTACAGCACAGATCGATTTAAAGATCCTCTACAAATCCCTGCATGCCCTGGCACCTCCCTAGCTTTCTCCCCACTCCATTAGCCACTTCCTCTGCTCGGAGGGCACTGGCCTCCTACTTGAGTCTCATCCCCTCTGTTGCACCACCGGCAGCTGCACTTTCAGCCACTGTGAAGCGCTTTGGGACGTTCTCTCGACGTGAAAAGCGCTATATCAAATGCAAGGATTATTATTATTATTATTATTACACCCCGAAGCTTTGGAACTCTCTCCCCCAATCCCTCTGCCTTGCCCCTTCTTCCCCTCCTTTAAATCACGGCTGAAGATCTTCCTCTTCACCCGTGCTTACGGTCACATCCTCCCTCTCCCCGGCTCAGCGTCAGGTGGCGCCACTGTTAAGCACTCTGAGATGCTAGTTAAATGCAAGTTATTGTTATTGTTTACTTTTGCTATCCTATTTCAACATCTTATATACCTCTCTAAAAATTTTAAGAGAAACAATATGACAATATTAAAAGGCACAGAGAAAAAGAGATTTAGAGGAGTTAGCATGAGTGGAGGAGCTGGCATAAACACAGGCTTAGTGCAGACATGATGCTCTGAGATGTTTATTGTCGAGGCTGAAGAGCCCAGCTTTTTTAGTTGTTGCTCACAACTGGTCCCTGTAATTTCTGCCTCATTGTTCTC
The DNA here is from genome assembly GCF_018977255.1 of Callorhinchus milii. NCBI lineage: Eukaryota > Metazoa > Chordata > Chondrichthyes > Chimaeriformes > Callorhinchidae > Callorhinchus > Callorhinchus milii. The sequence continues at coordinate 71,320,391 of NW_024704742.1, forward strand.
CTCAATCCTGCAGGGAATCGGAATGGGATCGGTTGTAAGATTGTAATAAAGGCTAAAGCCTTTTTGAGGCACCTTCAGTTCAGAATGATCGGAGATAACTAAACTGATGAATCATATACCAATACTGGCTGCATGCAGGCTGTTAAAAATGATTTTGAGAATTTAAAGGGTTATCATTAATTCAGGCCACATCCGGACATAATGCCTCTCTTGTCTACAATGTACGATACAAAGATCTACATTCAAGCTAATTCTAAGCTTCTTATGCTGAACAGTTACAAAGAACCCTTGCTTGTATTCACCACAGAGCAATGCGGCTAACTTCACTCTTTCTAAATGTCATGTATCCCACAGTGGTATTATCAAGATCAGCAAACATTACACTTCTCAGTCACGAAACAGATAACATCAACAGAAGGTTAGGTAGTGTGATGAGGTCGAGCCAGATGGACTTGGTGTATCTGTTTCAGGCCTCACTGACAGGATTGCGGAGTTTCAGTTTGTGGATGGTATTGTGCTGCTGGCGGATTCACCTGGGGGCCTTTTGCACTGTACCCACCATCTTGAACACTGGGCCAACCAGTGGGACATGTTGGTGGTCCGGAAACATGGATCTGCACAGACCAAGGGAAGAAATCTAGGGTACTGATTGGAAGATACAAGGGGCATCAGTCCCACTTGTTGATTTTTTGGTACCGTGGACACCAACCTTTGCTTAGACACTGTGCTGTAGGACCTTGCTGAGAAGGGCATACAAGATTTGTGTGCAAACAGCCCTCCTTTATGGATCTGAGCTCCTAGGGTTGCAGGGGAGAGGCTTCTTCCTGCCCATTTGCAAAGTCAATGATCAAATAGTGGATTTGTGGCAAATAAGGGAAGGGGCTGCAGGGAGGTAGGCCTACACTGACCTTTCGCTAAGCACCCTGGAGGTGGCTTCAACGCTGGCACGTCTATTTGCCAAGGCCCCTCGCATGAGGACTTGGATTAATAATAATAATCTTTGCATTTGCCTTATCACGTCATGAGACAGCTCAAAGTGCTTCACAGAATATATTGTAAAGTGTATTGTGTGGGCATATGTAGCAGCCAGTTGCACACAGCAATATCCTACGAATAGTCATGGAGTGAGTGATCAATTTTATTTGAGAGATTGTTAGCCAAGACACCAGGGAGAGAGAAACTCGCTTCTTTTTTCTCTTTTAACATTCACCTGGACAGGCAGACGGGACCTCAGTTTAACACCTCACCCAAAAGGTGGCACCTCCGATAACACAACACCCCCCCCCCCCACCTCCAGCGCTGCACTGTGGTGACAGTTTAGACGATGTGATTCCAAGTCCTGACGTGGAGCTTGAACACACAACCTTCTGACTCAGGCAAAAGCGCCAGGCTGACATACAGTGCCATCAAGCAAACGCTAAACTGATTCCTTCAATAAGAGGTTCAGAAACTGATCTATGCAATAAACACGGTGCCCCCTGCCCCAGTCCCCATCCAAACAGAGCCTGAGTTTGATCCCCACTCCAGGCCCCTCCATTTGTTCTCCATTAGACACACCACCATTGCTCAGCCCAGCAGCGACTAGGGAACATGGGTGATTGACCGCCGGCACGGGTTCTTGAGGACATCAGATACGGCCCTGCCCACAGCTTAGATGTTTACATGCTGTGCGCTGTGAGGAGAGAGTGCTGAACACAAGAAGACCCGGAATTAAGCAGCTGGTGCTGAGTAAGCCTGGTACGCAACATTGGACTTGAACCTCAGAAACATCAAGGTGGCTGTCATGTTGCAAGCTGTCCTATAAAGGTCCTCGCACCAAACCGAGGGTAGATTTTCGTCGAATGAGGAAACTGAGGCTTGGGACGACAGCTGCTGGAAGGCGTTACTTGGAGTACGAGTTTGTGAACATGTGTTTATACATGTAGCAGTTGGAATCCACCTGGATTGGCTTGCAGAGAGGCAGCAGCTGCTGTGTAAACTCCGCACCTCCAACTGATGGAACCATCTCTAAATGGGAAAGGATGTGTGCCCAAGCTGTGGTTGGAAGAAGGTGGCAATGCTCTCACGCATTTCATGCTGAGCTGTGTTTGTCCACCAGGAAACTTGCAGGGAGTTCCTGTTACTTCACATCCACCCAGTGAGGCCTCAAACCTGCACTTAATGGATTTCAAAAAACTAGTGACAATCCACCTGAGGTGTTGGGGGGGTGGTGGTGGGGTGGGGGGGAGATAGGTGGGATCTCCTTGGAGTTGAATGACTTCCAAGATGACACGTTTGGCAACAGAATGTCAGAATCAAGGCCACCCTCTGTGATGGTCTCTAGTCCTCTCTGGCTCATCAGGGCAGATCAGTCACTGGGGGAAGGGACTCTTACCACTCAGCTCCTGTTAAACATGCAAACCAAAGTCCTCATGCGGTCCGAGCTGGACAAGCAGCTGGAAAGCTTGGCATACAGTGCTCTCAACGGTAAGCTATGTTGGCTAGACTCCAGCAGTTACCCCAACGCACACTCTAGGATCCCCAAGCCTTGGCTTTTGCCAACCTGTGCCTGATAGCTTCCGGAATTAGGTTAGCAGGATGCGTCCCTCAAGGGAGAGAGCGCACATTCCATTCCAATAAACCTCTCTGGAATTTCCATGTGTAGATGGGATGCATGGAATTCTCAGTTTGGTTTGGAGATTCTTAAGCATGGGGATGGGTTTCTGCACATGTCAGACACCGAGCTGAACAGAAAAAGAGGTGAAATTGACTGTGTATTTTATGGGTGAAGCGCAGCAGTCAATTGTGCACAGCATTGTCCCACATTACAATCATGGATTGAGGGACACATTTGTTTTGGGGTGAATTATGCTACTGCATTCCAATGCTTTACAAAAATGCTTTACAATGGCGGAGTGGAACCTGAACAAGGTGGGAAATAAAAGGAGGCTGGTAGTTAGAAGAGAGTTGGACAGGACCAAAGGCACTACTGAAGGGGTAAGATCTCGCCCATCATTATTGAAAAAATCTTTCAGCATATAAGGTGACACCATCTGTGCTTTCTCTCTAATTTAATCAGCCATGCAATGCACATGAAGTCAAATGGAAACAGGTAGTTTGACATCTGTTTTCTTGTGGTTACTCATTTGTCAGGTGAAGGCAAAGAGGAAGGACAATTACCTTTTTTTATTAAAGCCTGACAAAATCACAAAAAAAAGCCACAAAATATCTTGAACCAGACTGTCGGCCAGACTCGGTTGGGAGTGCTATTGCCTCTAGGTCTGAAGATTATGCAACAGGACCTGAGCTGTGTTCCTGGGCAACACTGCACTCCTGGGGCTGTCTCTCCCACTGTCCTGGACAACAACTTGCATTTATACGGCGATCCTCACGCAGGGTAGTGTCTCAGAGCGCTTGATAGAACGGAGCCTGATGCCAAGTCAGGGTGTGTATGGGGGTGGGGTGTGACCGTAAGTACAGTCGTAGAGGAAAGACTTTAGGTGCGACCTGACGATGGGGAAGAAAGGGGCCAGAATGAGGGATTGATGGAAAGTGTTCCAGTGTTTCTGGGCATAGTAACTGAAAGCACGAGGACAACAGCCCTCCAGATTATTTGGGACTTTACTGTTCGCAACACTGACTGCTGTTTGAAAGCAATTACTGTAAAGCAACTAAAGACATTTGTGCAAGTTTCTTCTTCCACTATCTCTTCTACACAGCCCTGTAAGATTCCCAAACTCTAAAAAATTAGTCTTAACCCATGAGATTGTGGAAACTTCAAAAATTCTTCATTTGGAACCTAGGCTTCTACATGGAGTTCCCAAAGACCTGTTACCCCCATGTGTGTTTCTCTTCCCCCCCGACCACCTCCTACAATGCACTGACCAACAACTGGAACATGTGGAAGAATGATGATAATTGTATACTTAATTGTATTCAGCACAAGTGTTTACCTGTACTTAGACGTAGGATCGGTATGAGTGAGAGCCATAACTTTCATGGCAGATAATGATCCGTCGCCATGTTCAGTGCTACATCTTTTATAATGTGAAGTGAGGAGACAAAATGCATCTCTGACAACCTGTTTCAGCTCTTCCGTCATCTCATATCACTGTTTGGTAACAAGGCGATATGATGGCTTTGTGGACACACACTGTATAATTTTTAAAAAGAAACTGGTTTCCAAACTAACAAGGCATTTTAAGATCAATAATTTCGTAGCCTAAGACTAGGGGAAATTTCGAGCCTCCTCCAGTACCAACTCCAGGTCCACCAATGTTCTATTAGCTTGTCTGGCAGACATCAAGGCCTGGATAAGTGTAAACTTCCTGCAGCTGAATGTGGACAAAACAGAAGCCATACTCCTTGGCTCAGGTCAACATCTTCACTCCTGCGGATCTAAACTCCTCAACCTCCCTGGGCTCTTCCTCAGACTCACCAAACCAGTGCACAACCTAGACGTCTGGTTCAACCCCCAGCTGTCCTTCCTCCCCACATCCAGTCCCTGACAGGACCGCCTTCTTTCACCTCCGCCACATTGCCCGCCTCCAACCGTACCTTACCCCAAACGCAGCAGAAACCCTCGTGCATGTGTTTGTCACCTCCCGCTTAGATTACTCTAATGCACTCCTCGCCAGTCTCCCAGCTCCACTATTCAAAAGGTCCAGCTCATTCAAAACTCTGCCACCAGCATACTGACCCAGACTAAACTCCGTACTCACATCTCACCAGTTCTAACCGGGCTCTGCTGGCTCCCCATCACAAAAACGGATCAACTTCAAGATCCTCACACTCGTGTTCAAATCCTATCACTCCCTGACACATCCCTACCTCTCCGACCTCCTCACTCCCCAATCCACCACCCGGCCCCTCCGCTCGACTGGCACCAGCCTCCTGTTCATCCCTTGCACACTCCACCCCACCATCGGAGGTCATGCTTTCAGCCACTATGCCCCAAAATTCTGGAACACTCTCTCTCAATCCCTCCACCTTGCCCCCTCTCTCAAGTCCCACCTGAAAACTTTCCTCTTCGAACGTGTTTACGGCCACCTCCCCCCTCCCCCGGCTCAGGGTCAGGCTTCACTACTGTTAAGCACTCTTGAGATGCTACCCTGGGTGGAGGGCACTATATAAGTGCACATTGTTGTCAATCTACATTCCATATTGGATTCTTTGGCTGCAAACGTAGTTGTAATGTGTACAGCTAGTAATGTATAAATACATAAATAAATGAGGGATATTGACAACATGATGAATTAAGTTGTAGTGACCATTTAGCCAGGGTCAACTTATCAGCAGTTTACTGTATTTGTTTGATAACTTTATATCTTCACGATGATTGAATTTTGCATTTACAAATTTATCCAGCGAGCTGATGTGAATCCTGTTCTGTGTTAAGTTAGCTGATCCTAGCTGTAGTGAGGTGGGGAAAGAGGAAGGGAAAGGAAAACAAAGGGACTGCTGTAAGGGTAACAAATGGATTTAAGCACCATATGTTAGGCAAAAGAACGGGTTCCTGTTGTTTGCCATCCACTGAGCCCCATTGAAGAGTGTGCGAACATAACATTGGTAACACTTATATCATAGCATTGGTAACTTTAACCCAATCCCTTTGCAGTAATTACTGTCAAGTGCAGTGACTGTTATTGTAGGTGAATGAGGCTGGATTGTCAGAGGTGGAGTTCTTCGGAAGAGACGGTAAACCGAGGTCTCTGTCAGTGCCCTTCAGGTGCACGGTAAATATCCAGTGACGCTATTGGAAACAAAAAGGGAAGTTTCTCCCGGTGTCCTGGCCGACAATCCTCCAGGTAATCCAGTCATTCACTTCATGGCTGCATGTGGTAACTTCCTGTGTGCAAACCGGCTGTCAAGTATGCCTTACAAAACAGTCACTACACTTGACACTCATCAGTGTGAAGTGCTTTGAGACGTTTCGATGTGATAGGTTGCCAGAAACAAATTCAAGTTATTTTCCTTTCGGTTACAAACGGGCTGTTATTACGACAGTTTATACAGTATGTATATAGGCCAGTGGTAGGATTTCTGCATTGCTGCTGTATACAGAGATATTCAACCAGAAAAGTCAGCCTTTGGGTAGAACAGCATGTGCTAGTTGTTTGAAAATTGTGGCTGTTGTTTTGGATTCCTTCCCACAAGGATGCACGACACCTTCAGGCAACTTCAAAACAGGTTTGATTTGTATAGAGCGAAGAAAGGGGAAGTAAATAAAACCAACCAGACTCCAGAGGCCTCATATCCGTCAGACACTCAGTCTGTAAACCCATTTTTATCTTAAAGTTTAAGGTCACACAAGAATATTTACAGAGTCCTGTTGCATATTGTTTAGAGCACTCGCCTCGCAAGTGAACCTAGGTCCTCTTGCTTGCGAGGCGAGTGCTCGAACTACTATAATAATCCTTGCATTTGATATAGCGCCTTATCACATCTTTGAGATGTCTCAATGCGCTTCACAGAATATATTATGAAGTGAATTGACTGTATTTTGTGGGCAAAACGGCTAATTACACACAGCAGTGTCTCACAAACAGTTGTGGATTGAGTGACCACATTTCTGGCCGTGTATTTATGGCCAGTTTTTTTTTCTTACTATACTGCGAAGTAAACAGAGGCAGGAGTAAGGAAACTTGCCTAAGATTCGAACCCGGAATTTCTCGCTTGCAAGGTGAGCTCGCTAACCACTATCTTACTGGACTTCAATAATTTAATTCAATCTTAATTTAAGACAGTGAATGTTCTTAAGGTTAAGAGTATCCAAGCAAACTCGTCCTGGAAGGCAAACATGATTGAATAATAGTTGTTGAATTCGTTATCATGTCTACATAAAACCTCAGAACATCTCAAAGCTCTTTACAGGGAACTGATGTCAAGCATCTGTACTGGTAAGCAAATGTAGAGGCCAATTAGCACACAGTGAAATAAACAGCAATGAAGTGAATGATTAATTGATCACCAGGATAACAGGAAAAAATCTTTTCTCTTTTCATCAGTCATAAGATCTTTAACAATGAGCAGAACAGTTGGGACCTCAGTTTAATATCTCACCTGAAGAATAGCATCTCTAACAATGCGGAGCTCCCACAGTACTGTAATAGAGTGTCAGTCTAGACTATGTGCTCAAGTCCTAACATGTAGCTTGAAATCCCAACTTTCTGATGCATTGGCAAGATTTCTACTGAATCAGCCAAGATAACACCTGGTTTTACTTCAGAAACATAAAATGACACCCTGTTTTAGTTCTAAAAAGTCTTCAAATTTAAGATTGTGAAAAAGTTCAGACTTCATTTGAAAGCAGTTCCCAAGAAGACAGTGAATGTTCTTAACGTTAAGACCATCCAAGTAATCTCGTCCTGGAAGGCAAACGTGTGAATAATAATTGTTGAATTTGGCGTCATGTCTATATAAAACCTCAGAACATCTCAAAGCTCTTTCCAGACTCGACTACATTAACTCCTCCCTCCATAGGTTGCAGATTATCCAGAACTCTGTAGCCCATGTCCTCGCCGACACCAGGCTCCGCGACCCTATCACCCCCATCCTCGCCTGACTCCTCTGGCTTCCCATCACACAGAGCATACAGTTCAAGATCCTGGTTCTCACCTTCAAAGTTCTCCATGGCCTTGCTCCCCCTGACCTCTGTAACCTCCTAATGCCCTACCAACCTGCTCGCTCCCTCCGCTTAGTGGGCTCTGGCCTGCTGAATGTCCCCCACCTCACCACTGGCGGNCGGCCCTTCAGCCACTCTGCCCCCATCCTCCGGAACTCCATCCCGCAGTCCCTCCACGTCAACTCCTCTCTTGCCTCCTTCAAGAACCGTCTCAAGACCCTCCTCTTCAACAATGCCTTCGGTCACCCTCCTTCCCCCACTGCTCTCCACCCTCCCCAACCCCCAGCTCGGGTCCGAAACACTGACTGTCCAGTGCATTGGGATGTCGTCCCAATGTGAAAGGCGCTATACAAATGTAATTTTGTTGTTTTGTTGTTGTTGAATCGGCTTCCAAATTAGCAACCTGCTATATAATATAACATTCTTCACACAGGGTGGCATGAAATGATTTGTACGCGAGTGTGAGGATCTTGAAATGGATCCATTCTGCAACAGGGAGCCAATGGAGCCTGGCAAGAACTGGGGTGATGGGGGGGCAGAGTTTAGTAATAATAAGGATGCAAAGTTTTGAATTAATTGGATTTTATGAATGCTGGGAAGACTGGTAAGGAGGGCATTATTATTTTTCCAGACATTGAAATATGTCTGATTCATACAGACTCTCATTAGTACCTTGTTTATTCCATTGTACTCACCTGAACCTGGGAGGTCCAGGTATGGATTAAGAACATAGAGGTGCAATGTATATTCCGAAATCAAACAGGTAGTTTGCTGCCAACCACAGACAAATAATTATTGGACAGCCAAGGTTCAAAAGAAAGGAGAGGACAGGATACATCATGTAGTTAGTAACTAAGCAACGGCAAGCTTGGGGTTTAACATTAAACCTTGCATTTGATGTAGAGCCTCATTTCATCAAAACACCACAAAAACTTCATACCACAGGTGACTATGAAGACTGCTATACATTATTCCCTGCATTTGGTATATCGCCTATAAACTGTCTCAACCCACTTCACAGGACAATGTGATAACACACTTCAAGCCATTAAGGGAATGACCAATTTTATTTGGAAGATTGTTGGCTAGGATACAAGAAAAAACTCCCTTTTCTTTTTGAACAGTGTTTAGGGATCTTTAACATCCAGCTGAACAGGCAACAACAACTTGCATTTATATAGTCGCACAGGTTAGCGTCTCGGGGTGCTGCACTGTGGCGAAGTTGGACAAGGGGGAAGGGGAGGCAACCGTAGGCACAATTGAAGATGTAAGCCTTAAAGAGGGATTTAAAGATAAAGTGGAGGCAAAGCGGAGGGATAGTGGGTGGGAGTTTGAGTTTGGGGAAGTAATAACTGAAGATACAGCCACCAATAGTGGCACTGAGGGGCAGGGGATGAACAGCAGGCCTGTGTCCACTGACCGAAGGGAGCAGGCAGAGGAATGGGATACAAGTACCTCAAATAAGTCAGGACATCAAAGGATTTGTAAGTGAGGGTAAGGATGTTGAAATCGATCCTTTCGGAAATAGGGAGCCATGAAACCAGTGGAGCCTGGCGAAGTTTGGGGTGAATGGTGTGTGGAGTTTGGTGCAGATGTGCAGAGGAGTCGGAGTTTTGTATGGGTTGTATCTTTTGGATGATGGAATTGGGGAGACCAGCGAGGAATGCAATTGAGAAATCTCACAAGAGAAATCAATAATCAGACTTGCATTTTTGGTATTTGACAAAAATCAACCTCATTTTAATGTCTCATCAGAAGAACAGAGTCTCTGACAATGCAATGCTCCCTCTCCCACACACCACCAGACTGCACAAACATGTCAGACAAGACTGTGAGCTCAAAATCCTGATATGGCGCTTGAACGCCATCACACCAGTTCTTCCCCATCTTAAGGTCACGCCTGAAGAACTTCCTCTTTGACCATGTTTATGGTCATCTCCCTCCGGCTCGGCGTCGTGCTCCGCTAACTATCAAGCGCTGTGACTGCGTGAGGAGCACTATATAAATGCAAGTTATTGTTGCTGCTGAACCCACAATCTTCTGACCCAGGCATCAGCTATTCTGCACCATTATACCTGGGGTCTCCAACCGATTGATCACTCTTAGGTGGCATCTCGCACGTGCTCAATAAAAGGAGAGGAAGGAGCAATATTTACCGCAGTTTAAACATTAAAGTTTATATTTTTTATTTTGAGATGCATCAAATACTTTGTGCATCTGACTTCTTTTTCAATTGGATGGGATGCAATAACAACTCAGTTCTATCACTACTTTCTCTTGTCTTTTTGATCATGCGCGAGAGCACCAGCTAGAGGTGATCGACTCATTAGGAAACCCTGTCTTAAAAGGTAGTGGCTGCTTATTTTTTTCTAATGTGACCGCCAATTTCTGCACACCAATGCAAATGACCATTATTTTCTGGGGTTTTGTTGTACAGGACAAACTCCCTTCTCTTCTCATATAGCAGCATGGGATTGTTGACGTCACAGGCACAGATAGGATCTCATTTCCATTGGCTACTTCATTTGCCTACATGTGCAGTCACTACGCTAGACTACAGTCTAAAGCCTAATGATTTTTAAACCAATGCTTTAGACTCGGAAAAGCATTTCCGCGTCTAAATGCTTAACTTGGAAGCATTTAGAGGCCTTTTGCCTTTTATAGGTGTATCAAATGTAAGAATTATTATTATAAATAAGATTCTTTGTGCTGCACATGAAAATCTGTGTATGAATTGAACATAGAAACATAAGAATTGCTAGACAAAAAACACCAATGTCCATCTAGTTTGCCTACTATCATCCTGGTAGTCGCATTCTACAATTATGGAGATGTTGATAGCACTTAATTCTGTATGGATTAACCTACAACAAAGTGGAAAGCTTTGGGAACCTTAGACCACCCCCCAGAAACCCCCTCCCCCCAAGCACCTTTCCATCACAACATTAAGCAGATTTTTAAACCATTCCCCGTGTCCTGATCTCAACCTCCGTTTGGCAGCCTGTTTAAGTCGTTAATTATAACCTTATCACATCGTTGAGACATCTCAAAGTGTTTCACAGAATATACTATGAAGTGGATTCATTGTATATTTTGTGGGCGAAATTACCCTCTGGGATCTGTCCTGAAATTGCCCCTTTGCAACTCTAAACCTCGAGTGTCCTCTTGTTCTATTATCTCTGTGCATTCAAAAATATTGTTCAAATTGTGTTTATTTTCCAATCCTGTTCAGAATGTAATATACCTCTATAAGGTCTCTTCCGAGACATCTCATTTCAACACTGAAGTGCCCCAGCTCGTCTAGTTGCTGCTCATTTTTGCTCGATTATCTACAAAATAGACAATCACAACAATTTACAGTATATCCCATGAAGCATTGTGAGACATTCCCCCGACTTGAAAGGCGCTGTATCAAATGTAAAGATTATTTATATTATTGCTCATTCCTCTAACATTGGGCATCAACCTCATTGCTCTCCTCTACCCTGCGTCAAGAGCCTGGGCAGCCCTATTCCAAAGGGACCAGAACTCCTTTGCCGATCCCAACCCCCAACTCGGTCTAAATCTCTGACTGTCCAGCACCTTTGGACATCCTCCCGACATGAAAGGCGCTATATAAATGTAATTTTGTATTGTACTCAAGGTGCAGTCTCCAATACTGGCAAAAAAATTATACACCCCGACTTTTGCGTGTGGTAATTTAACCTCAAGCACTTTGGCAACAAATAAAAACAGAAGTTGCTGGGAACACTCAGCAGATCAGGCAGCATCTATGGAGAGAGGAAAGTGAGTCAACGTTTCAGGTTGATGACCTTTCATCAGCTGTTCTAACGTTAACTCACTTTCCTCTCTCCATAGATGCTGCCTGACCCGCTGAGTGTTCCCAGCAACTTCTGTTTTTATTTCAGATTTCCAGCATCTGAGGTATTTTTGCCTTCTGACAATTTGGTAATATCCTGTTTGTGTAGTTTATTGGTGCCACACACTGTTTTGAAACAGTGAGCGATGAGGCAGCTTCCGCCTTAGCAAGTTCTACAACAATAATCATACTTCCATTTGATTTAGCACCTTATCAGATAGTTGAGACGTCTCAAAGTGTTTCCCAGAATATACTGTAAAGTGGATTGACTGTGTATTTTGCGGGAGAAACGCAGCAGCCAATTGCACACAGCAGTGTCCCACAAATAGTCATGGATTGAGTAGTGAGATTTTTTCTATCCCATCCATGCAGCATTATTATTATTAATAAATAATAATCCTGTATGTGTTTCCTATTCTTACTTCATATTCTTACCTTGTATTTATTTGTATTATCAGCCCACGTGCATACCCTATCAATTTCTTTGCAAGACCTCAGTTGGTTCGCCTCGGAATCAGAATATTGTGGGGAGACTTAATAATAATAATTACTTTTGTTAAAAATGCAAGTAATTTGAGCTCAGTCCACGCCACTAACTAATCGGTGGATTGTCAAAAGACGTGAAACTGAGGCTGTTTCCCTTGAACATTAAAATATCTCAGTGACACTATTCAAAATGAGAAGGAGTTTCTCCCAGAGCCGGCCCAGACACGATAGGCCGAATGGCCTCCTTCTGTGCTGTATAATTCTATGATTCTGTATGACCCAATGCTAGACTAGGCGATCAATGCCTTTACCACTGGGCCATCAGCATACACAGCTGAATGCCACTATCCACACACCACTCATCTGCTCACTAATTTACCTGCATTGGGATTCAGGTGGTGTAGTGAAGTTGGGCCTGCAATGGTAATATCTTTTTTGACTGCATGCACTCATGCATTATTATTAGGCACATTATTTTACTTGAGCAGTGCAATGGGGAGAGATCTGATCCGGAGGAAAAGTGTAGAAAAAGAGACACACACATACACACACACACACAAACCAGCAGAGAGAAAGAGGACAGAATCATTTCGCCTGCAAAATATATAGTCAATTCACTTTACAGTATATTCTGTGAAACGCTTTGAGACGTCTCGAAGACGTGATAAGACGCTGTATCAAATGCAAGGATTATTATTATTATCCCCGTCCTTCCCTAAAACTATGTGTAACCCTATGATCAATGACTAGTACTATCTCCCTCTTGCTTTCCATTGCAGGTTATAACAAGTTCAACAGAAAGTATGCAGAAGCTGTATTCAAATTATACTCAACAAAATAAGGCAACAAAATGTTAACCGTTTCCTTAATATTTTACCCACAAAGATATACTGTCAATTAATTTTACAAAAATTCGGTGAAGCGCCTTGAGACGTCTGAATGACGTGATAAGGCATGATATCAAATGCAAGAATTATTAATATAATCCTTGCGTTTGATATAGCGCATTATCATGTCTTCAAGACGTCTCAAAGCACTTCACAGGATATACGGTAAAGTGAATTGACTGTATATTTTGTGGGCGAAACATGGCAGCCAATTGCACGCAGCAGTGTCCCACAAACAGTCGTGGACTGAGTGACCAAATGTTTTTTCAAGGGATTACCCCTGGAAAGCAAGCTACCAATCGACTAACAACCGGGTTTCTACTTACTGCTAGGTAAACAGAGGTGCATGGAGTAAGGAAACTTGTCCAACGTTTCACACACTAACGTGCATATACACTCACACATACTCTCTCTCTCACACACACATACAATCACTCTCTCACACTCACATACACACAGACCAGTAAGTGGGCCTGGTTTTGTACACACATTCTCACTCTCTTTCTCATTATTATTTAATCTAACGTTGTTCATGTTTTTGCTCATGAGAAGACAATACATTTTTTAAAATAATGACCATAAAAATTTCCCGGGGGTGGGGCATGGTCGATGTTGCTTTTTAAATCCTCAGACAAACTTATCACACCCAATAAAGAAAGAATACAATACAATGAAGGCTGAAGCTACAACAACAACATTCATTTACACTCAGAGAGTTTCTGTGGCTGTTTGTGAGAGAGATATTGCTGCGTGCAAATTGGCTGCCTGTTCGGCTACAAATATACACACATTCCAGTATATTCAGGGAAACGTTCTAAGACGTCCTCCCGAAATGAAAGGTGGTATATCAAACATAAGAATTAATAATGCCTTTCATGTTGGAGAAGGGAATGCTTTGGGGAAGTTGGATGGGTGGAGGGATACTCATGTGCAATACAGTCTATGTAATTTTATGAAAATATCTCAAAAGTGCTCAAAAAGCTACAATTTGTTGCTTAGCAATAGCACCTGGCCCCAAGTGTCTCAAAATCATAGTCTCTAGACATTCACTGTGCAGAATTTTTGCAAAACTCTTTCTAAATTCAATCGTAGTTTGAAGCCAGTTTCTTAAGTAATAATAATTACGTCCTCCCGACATGAAAAGCGCTATATCAAATGCAAGGATTAATAATAAACCTTGAATTTGTTATCACACTCTCGAGATATCTCAAAGCACTTGGCAAATGGAATGACTGTATTTTGCAGAAGTAATACAGTAAAGAGGGCCTCCCAAATTAATTTTCCACCATTCCACACAACAGTAAAAATTTAAGACAAAGCTCCGATACTCTTTTTCCAGTAGCATCACAAGATCTTTTAATATCCGCCCAAAGACCAGGCAGATGGAAGGGAGCTGGATTTTAACACCTCCGATAATGCGGCACTTCTGTGCTGAGCATCAGCTTGGACTATGGACTCATAAAGTTGTAGTACCGGAACTTGCTTGTGAAACTGAACAGCAATATATCTGTAACACCTTGCATCTGCTGCAGCGCCCACAGCATTGAAATGTCCTAAACCTCTTCACAGGGAATTGCCGTATTGGTTTTATTGACTGTATTTGTAGAGAAACACGGTAACCAGTCTGTATAATAGTCTATCGGCAGATCTGGCTGGACCCTTAACAAATCTTACCGCTCCGCCCTTGGCTCCACTAAATCGTTCTTCTACTCCAAGATAATCTTGGAGGCCAAGGACGACCCCTGGCTCCTCTTCTCTCTCACCAACCGGCTACTCCGCCCACCCTCTCACACCTCGCCCATCCTCTCCTCCAATGCCAACTGCGAGGAGAAGTTGAGGGGATCCGCTCAGCTCCTCTGCCCTTCCGACCACTACTAATCCCTCCAGATCTTCCCCTCACACCCTGGCCCCTACCCATCCCTCCCTCCACACTTTCGAACCTGCTCCCCCTCCTTATTCACAACCACCCTAACCCACATGAAACTGACCTGCCCCTTCAAACCCATCCATAGCCATCTCCTTACCTCCCAGCTCCACCTCCTTGCCCTTCTACTCACAGATGTCATAAACGTCTCCCTGTGCACTGGCACCATTCCCACACATTTAAAAACGTCATCACTCCTATCCTTAAAAAACCTTCCCTAAACCTTGAAACGAGTCGTCGTTTCCCTGCTTCACTCCTTCCTCTCCCACCACTCCCTTCACGAACCTCTCCAATCAGGTAAAAAACCTTTGGACAAAGTATCAAATCACTGTTTGTCCATCTGTGACCAGGGATCCCTCTGCCTCCTCGTCCTCCCTGACTTCTCTGTTGCCTCTGATACCAATGACCCTCTATTTTCTTCTACCGCCTCTCCCTTCACCTTGACTTTCCTGGTTCTGTCCTTGAGTGGTTCAGATCCTACCTCTTACACCATCTCAACTTCATCTCCACAAACGGCTTCTCCTCTAGCCCCCGCACCATCTCATGTGGGGTTCCTCAGGGCTCTGTCCTTTTCAATATCTATATGCTCCCTCTTGGTGACATTTGTGCGCAATTGGTTGCCACGATTCACCGACAAAATGTACAATCAATCAATCCTCTTTACAGTATATCCTGTGAAGCGCTTTGAAATTTCTCAAAGACGTGATAAGGCGCTATGTCAAATGCAAGGATTATTATCATCATCTGCAGACATGGGGTCAATTTCTACATGTATGCAGATGACACCTAACTCTATCTCTCTGCCTCCACCCTTGACTCCAGAACCACTGCTGTCCTGACAGAATGTCTGTCAGACATCAAGTCCTGGATGAGAGATAACTTTCTTCAGTTGAATGTCAACAAGACCGAGGCTCTCCTGATTGGATCCGGTCAGCGCCTCCTCACCTCAGACATTGGCAGCATCACCATCCAAGGTTGCACACTATAGCTCACTAAGCCAGTCCAGAACCTTGGGGTCTTGTTCGACCCTCAACTATGCTTTCTACCCCACATCCATGCCATGACCCTCTCTGCCTGGCCCCACCTCCGCTACATCGCTTGGTTCCGCCACTGTTTACACCGCAGGCCGCCGAGACCCTCATACACACATTTATAACATCCAGGCTCAACTGTGCAAACTCCCTGCTTGACGGCCTCCCCCACTCATCATCCAGAACTCTGCAGCTCGTGTGTCCCCCGCACCAGGCTCCGCGACCTTATCACCTCCATTCTCACCCAACTCCTCTGGCGTCCCAACACAGTTAAGATCTTTGTCTTCATCTTCAGCCCAGCTCATCAACAAAATTACATTTGTAAAGCACCTTCCACGTCAGGAGGACATCCCAAAGCGCGTCCCAAACTCAGTCAGGAACTCTCTCGCCTTTGAATCAGAAGGTCGTGGGCCCAAGCCCAACGTTTGATCTTTGAGCTGACAGTCTCGGCTGACAATCCAATGTAGTGCTAGGAAGTGTTACATTGTTAGAGATGCTATCTTGTTCAGCTGGATGTTAAGATAAAGTGACACGATTTGGAAATAGTTTCTCCCAGTGTCCTGGTCAACAATCTACCAGGTCATTTACTTCTTAGCTGTTTTGGGGATATTGCTGTGTGCAGATTTGCTGCTGTGTTCTTCTACAAATACACAGTCCACTACACTCAACAGTAAATCCTGTGAAGCGCTTTGAGATATTTTGACAATGTGATAAGGTGCTATACCAACTCGGGTGCAAAGCCAGTGCCTTGGGACGTCCTCCTGATGTGAAAGGCGCCATATAAATTAAATAATAATAATTTGGTCACTCAAATGTTTTTGGGACAATGCTGTGCGCAATTGGCTGCCACATTCCACGCACAAAACATAGTCAATTGACTTTACAGTATATAATAATAATCCTTGCATTTGATATAGCATAGCACCTTATCGTGTCGTTGAGGCGTCTTAAAGCGCATCACAGGATATTCTGTAAAATGGATTGACTGTAAATGTTGTGTTTTGTAAAGCGCTTTGAGACGTCTCAACGATGTGATAAGGCGCTATATCAAATTCAAGGATTATTATTGTTATAAACAAGTAACCTAGCTCAGTGGTTAGAGCACTTTGCAAGCGAGATACCTGAGTTCAATTCCAGGCACAGGGCGAAACCTTGGGCAAGTTTCCTTACTCCACACAGAGCCTAATAATAATCCCTCCAAAACCAAAAACAATAATAAATTGGTCATTTTCAATCTACGACTGTTTGTGGGACATTGCTGTGCGCAATCGGCCGCCGCGTTCGCCCACAGTCAACTCACTTTACAGTGTGTTCCGTGAAGCGCTTTGGGACGTCCTCCCGACGTGAAAAAGCGCTATATCAAATGCAAGGATTATTATTATTATTATATTATTATTATTATATTAAAATCGCTCAGTACGCGAGGATGATCAGGACTTTTAGCTCCATCAGGAAAACGTGTAGCATTCAGCACAGGGGGGTGTGCAAGAGAAACAGCCACTTACCACTGTAGGAGATGGTTATCCTGGGAAGCGAATCCGAGGTGAAGCCCAGAGCGCAAAATAAACTCAAAACACCAACGAATGTGATCACGGCTCCGACTTTCATGGTGGCAAAAAAAAAAAAATTTTTTTTTTAAAAAACGTTTCTCAAACACGAAAGCAAAATCGTGTGTCCCCCCGAAAAAAAAACAAAAAACACCTCGAGGAGAGGAGAGAGAGAGAGGGGGAAAAAAAAGGCTTCCGAAAAAAATGTGGGGTGTTTTTTTAAAAGCAAAACTTTACAGTGTGTTTTTTTTTGGCAAATTTGATTTCTGTCGAGAACCAATCGACCAGGAAAAGGGGGGGAGAGAAAAAAAAGGTAATAAGAGAGATCCAGTGAAGAGGTTCACTCCTTCCTCTCACGTATCGCCGACTGAGTTCGAGGTCCCCCACCAACAACGCGTTGAAAGTCGCCTGAAACTTGTCAAGATGTCAGAGAACGTGCCCGAGCCGCGGCCGTAACGAACCCCCCGGGGCTCTGGGTGCCGGGTGGTCGCGGCCGTAACGAACCCCCCGGGGCTCTGGGTGCCGGGTGGTCGCGGCCGTAACGAACCCCCCGGGGCTCTGGGTGCCGGGTGGTCGCGGCCGTAACGAACCCCCCGGGGCTCTGGGTGCCGGGTGGTCGCGGCCGTAACGAACCCCCCGGGGCTCCGGTTGCCGGGTGGCCGCGGGTCCGCAACGAACCCCCTCGAGGCTGCAGCACCGTCCGGGGCTCACAGCAAAGGTCGGGTCGGGGGGAGGTTCGGCGGCTCTCACGTTTGTCGCCCAAACACTCGCCTCAAAAGTAGCGCAGTGCTCACTCAGCGCGTCGGTCAGCACCGGGGCCGTCCGGTTCAGGTGAGCGCTTTTTTACAACTGTGCGGAGAAAAGGTCTTTTTTTTAAAAAAAAAAGGGGCGGAAAACAGGTTTCGATTTAAATATTAAAATGACGCGCGCGGCCCCCAGTGACTTGAGCGCAGAAGAGCAACAAAGCCCAATCGGGCGTGAAACCCGCCCAATCCGGTAACCTTTGCCATTATATTATTATTATTATTATTATTGCTGGTATGGTTTGGAGCGGTAAAGCGCTGAAATGATTCGCAGGCGAGTCAAGCCAACCAGACCCGGGTTCGATTTCCCGGGGCCGGAGGAAACCTCGGGCACGTGTGCGCACCCCCACCCACCTCGGCGTACCTGGCAGTAAGCAGGAACCCGGTTGTCTAGTCGATGAGCGGATCACTTTCCGCAGATAATAATCTCTTTTTTAAAAAAATAATCATCGCGATTTGGTCGCTCGGTCCACCCTGTGTGTGTGTGTGTGTGTGTGTGGGACGCTGCTGTGCGCAATTGGCTGCCGCGTTTCGCCCACAAATATACAGTCACTTTACAGTATGTGCTGTGAAGCACTTTGAGACGTCTCAACCCCGCGATAAGGCGCTATGTCAAATCCAACCATTATTATTTTTTATTAGTACGTGTTCCATTGGTGTCAGCCTGTCTCAGTGGATAACACTCCCACATCTGAGTCAGTAGATTGTGGGTTCAAGTCTCCACGAGGGGACTTGGAATTACATAGTCTAAGTTGAAGCTCCAATGCAGTGTTACGACACACCATCCTCCTCCGTCACGCCATCCTCCTCCACCGCCTCTCCTCCCTCCCTCATCCACCTTAGTGGGATCGCACTATCCTGGTTCGAGACCTACCTATCAAACCACCTTCACTTTATCTCTTCAAGCAGTTTCTCCTCCCGCCCCTCCCGTTCACCTGTGGTGTACCCTAATGCTCCATCCGTGGCCCCCACCTCTTCCTCATCTATATGCTCCCTCTTGGCAATGTCATCCACAGATATCGGGTAAACTTCCACATGTGTGGAGATGACACACAAATCTACTTCTCCTCCTCCAGATGCGACTCCAGGTCCATCAATATTCTCTTGGCTTGTCTGGCGGACATCAGGGCTTGGATGAGAGAAAACTTCCTGCAACTAAATGTTGACAAGACGGAAGCCATACTCATTGGCTACCATCAACATCTTCTATCCTGCAGATCTGACCTCCTCAACCTTCCCGGCCTATCCCGCAGACTTACCGAACCGGTGCACAATCTTGCATCAGGTTCGACCCACAGCTGTTCTTCCTTCCCCACATCCAGTCCCTGACCAGGACCACCTTCCTCCACTTCCGCCACATTGCCCACCTCCAACCATGCCTCCAGAGGCAGCCAAAACTCTTGTCAAATCGTTTGTCACCTTGTCACCTCCCAACTCGACTTTTCAAGTGCTTCTTTGCCGGTCTCCCCAGTTCCACCATGCACAGGATCCAACTGATCCAAAACACAGCCGTCCGTACTAAACTCTGTACCCCCATCACCAGTTCTAGCCAGGCTCCACTGGCTCCCCACTGCCGAACACATCGATTTCAAGTTCCTCACACTCATTTTCAAATCCCTTCATGCTCTGGCAACTCCCTCCCTCTCTGACCTGCTTACCCCCCCCCCAACCCATAACCTGCTGCCTCAGCTCGACTGTCTCTGGCCTTCTGCATGTCTCCCGTGCCCTCTGTTCCACCATTGGTGGCCGTGCTTTCAGCCACTATGTCCCAAAACTCTGGAACACTCTTCCTCTATCTCTCCACCTTGCCCCTTCCTTCCCCACTTTCAGGTCACGCCTGAAGACCTTCCTCTTCGACCATGCCTACGGTCATCTCAGCCTCCCCCCAGCTCAGTGTCATGCTCCGCAACTGTCATGTACTCTGGGACACTACCCTGCGTGAGGGGCGCAAGTTGTTGTTGTTGACGAAGGATTTGAAAGTTATTCCAGTGTAACATGCCATTGATCACAATGCAGGCACAATGTACATAAACACACACTGCAAGAGGTCACATCTATACTAGATAGTTTCATTTTATGTCTAGAAAACATCTGTTCTTAGACATTAATGGAGAATAAACATGCTGGGGAAGTACTTTCTATTTGCCCAATAATAATAATATAATAATAATAATAATCCTTGCATTTGATATAGCGCTTTTCACGTCAGGAGGAAGTCCCAAAGCGCTTCACAGAATATACTGTAAAGTGAATTGACTGTATATTTGTGGGCGAACGCGGCAGCCAATTGCGCACAGCAATGTCCCACAAACAGTCGTAGATTGAAAATGACCAATACTGAAGGCAGTGCAGAGAAGAGCATCAAAGCTGATCCCCAATGTTAGAGACAATTCAGAAGAATGGCCCCTCTGATAAGGCAGCACTACCCCAAGCAATGTCCTGGATAGTGAACCTGGACTGAGTTCAAAGTACCGACACGGTGCTTAAACCTACAAACCTTCAGGCTCCAAGGTTCTTACCAACTGAGCCAAGCTGACACCGAAAATTAAGAGTAGGGTGTTCCAGTGTGTGTATGTGTTTGTGTGTGTGTGTAGGGGGGTGGGGGCTAGCATCAGCACAGACATGATGGGGAGAGAGCAGAAAAATGAGATTAGCACTATTTAAAAAGAAATGGGAGTTTCTTTATCCCCTGAAATGCTTTGAGATGCTTCCCAACATGAATCAAATGGAAGAATTCCTATTAAATTATTAAATACATAACAATATCAATAAATTATTAAATTATTATTAAATTGCAATTTAACAAATTTAACAATCTGGGTAGGATGAATATCCATAGTCAAAATCCCTCCATGGCCTTATCCCAATGTATCTCTGTGACCTCCTGTCATCCTACCGCTCCCTCCACCCACCCAGCCTGTTTCATGTTTCCTCCAACCCACCATCCATCACCATCTGCGGGCAAGCTTTCAGACTCTCTGCCCTCGCTCCCTGAAACTCCAACCCGGAGTCCCAACGCCCTGCTGTCTCCCTCCTCACGTTAATAAAATGTTGACAACAAAGGCAAAAATTGGCTCATGGGCTAAAACTAGGTAGAATTTTGGACTGTGCATTGGCTGGGGCAGCCATTTTGAGCACACACATCAAGGTCCCACATAAACCCACAAATGATTCCACATAGCTAATGGCCACACTGTTATTGGGTAAAAACACTAACAGACTATTGCTGAGGTCTTGAAATAACTTGAAGAAAACTCAGTTACACTGTTTTAAACCGAGATAAAGATAAGATATTCCATGTACATGCATGAAGAGAGTAATTTTGCAAGGCTGCAAGAGTTTCTTTTTCCCCGATATGGTAACAATCAAACAGCTTCCCTTCAATGACAAGCAGCGGGAGGGCTTTCTAAAGACAAGCTGCCAGATGGGTTTGCGGTAACAAGCAGGAACCATGCAGCAAAGGCTTCAGCCTACATTGAATCTATCACTCTGTCTATGGAGTTCAAATCTCTTCACACACACTGATAGCTTCATGAGTTCTTTAACATCCACCTGAAAAAGCAAATAAGACTTCAATTTAAAATCTTATTTGAAGTACTGCACCTCCAAAAATTGCTGCGCTCCCCCACCACTGCACTAGAATGACAGCCCAGGTCAAAATCTCCAACAAAGCACTTAAACCAAAAAATCGAGGGTTGTGGGGAGGACAAGTTTGCAGGGTTATGGGGTGGGATTGATTTGGATAGCTCTTTTCAAAAAGCCAGCAGACACGATAGGCCAAATGGCCTCCTTCTCTGCTGTATAATTCTACGATTCTATATCCCAAAGTGCTTCACAGAATATACTGTAAAATAAATTGACTGTACGTTTTGTGGGCTAAACATGGCAGTCAATTGCACACAGCAGTGCCCCACAAACAGTTGTGGATTGAGTGACCAAATTGTTTTTTTAAGAGATTATTATCAAACCCAGGTCCTCTCGCTTGCAAGGGGGTTGCTTTAACCACAGGACAAGACTGATATTCCCAAACTCTGCTTCAAACACCTCGTGAAAACTACACTCCAAACGTGCTTGATGAGCAGCCAAGCCATAAACCAAGGAGTTTTCCGAATTCAATCCCGTTTGTGCTGTGTGGGGGCAGCGGTTGAATCCACAATTGGCTTCAATGGCTGACGTTCAGGAGGGGAAATCAGCCAGGGCTTTGAGTTTCTGATTGTAACTCAGCGACCCCTGGTGCTCAGTTTGTGGATATCAGGCAAGAATTGGATTGACTTTGGTTTCTTTCCCCAACAGCCTGCTCACACTGCTATCCAGTCTCATAAATCCCGAATAGCCACCTAGGCAACATACCGGGGATTGAGGAGAGCTGCAGAACCATATCCCAATTGAAGAGAATAAAATGAAGCGGTGGAGGCAAATCGTTTCAGTAAATTGTAAGAGGAAATTACAGGAATTTATATGAAACATCACAGCACAGAAACCGGCCAACTAGTCTGTGCAGGCGTTCGCCTTGAAAGCCCTCCACGGCCTTGCTCCTACCTGCTATTGTGATGGGCTTGCACTATATCGAACAGTCCGCTCCCTCCACTCAGCAGGCCAACTCCACGTCCCCCGACCGTCCTTCAGCCTCTCTGCCTCACCCTCTGAAACTCCATCCCACAATCCCTTTGGCTTGCTCCCTCCAATGCCTCCTTCAAGGCATGTCTCAAGACCCTCTTCTTCAACCATGCCTTTGGCCACCCTCCTACCCCTACCATCTCTGACCTCTATCTCTCCCGATCCCAACCCCCTCCTTGGATCCAAATCCCTGACTATCCAGCACCTTGGCACGTCCTCCCGACTTGAAAGGCGCTAAACACATGTCATTTGTTGTTGGTGGTGTTGTTTTATACTCCTTATAAATCTCCAGCCCTAATAATGACCTTGCCCATAACCATTTATTCGCTTCTGCCTCATATAAGATAAACTTTGGATAGATTAGGTACATATTTGCTGAAGAAATTGATTGGAGGGCGTGAATGAGAAACAGAGCAGTGTTGAAATATCTATTTTTTGTTTCAGTTTTGTTTGCCTCAGATGGATAGTGATAGCCTTTTCTGCCTAATTTCCTATGCGTTCAGTAGAAAGCAGAGAAAATTGTAGGATAAAATTATTTGAGAACCAACATAAATTAAAGACAGAAGTGCAGGTTTTATTTACACACAAGGAAACAATGATCTCTTCAATGTTCTCTCACAATCTCCATACGTAACCTTACTTTACACTTCACATCCACTACCAACTCCCAGCCAAAACTACAACAAAACAATAACTTACATTTATATAGCAAATTTCACTTAGGATAAGACATTGAAGTGCTTTACAAAATAAGATTAGAAATAAAATTCAAATACAATAATAATCCTTACATCTGATATAGTGCCTTTCACATAAAGAGGACATCTCAAAGTGCTTCACAGGATTTACTGTAATCTGTCATGACTGAGTTTCTCCTAGTTTCCTGCCAAACAATCCTCTAAATAAAATTGTGGACGTTGCTGTGTGTTTATTGGCTGCCACATTTCACCTACAAAATACACATTTTACATTAACTCCTATGAAGCACTTTAAGATATCCTCCAGATATCAAATCCTAGGATAAGAATATGTATTATATTTTGCACTCTGCTAGCAAGAATCCCATCGTGTTTCTTGGAGTATTTCACAATCATGTCCATCAAGCTGTGCTGCCTATTCCTACGGCCTCCGTCTCTTCAGATGAACATTGATTTTCCCACCTCAGTGCTGATGCTATGCTAAAATAAGTTTGTGGACTGAGTGACCAAATTATCATTTATTATTTATTTGAAGGGATTATTACCCCCGGAGAGCAATCCGCCAATTGACTAACAACTAGATTCCTACTTACTGCTAGGTAAAGAGAGGCATGTGGAGTAAGAAAACTTACTAAGATTTGTCCAATTTTTCACCCTGTCTGGGAATTGAACCCAGATTGTCTTGCTTGTGAGGCGTGGGCGCTTGCTTCACGTCCCCGCCCTATCCACACCCCCATAGGCGGGCATCCTTTCAGCCATTTTGCCCTACTATCCAGAACTCCATCCTGGAATCCCTCCAACTTGCTTCCTCCATGCCCTCGTTCAAGGCTGTCTTGTCAGTTTGCCCTGGTTTTGCCCATCTTTCCCCTTTTCAGCCCCTCGGCTCCTTGGGTGCCCATCCAGCACTGTCAAGCACTTTGAGATTTTCCCCCTACATGAAAGGCGCTGTGTAAATGTAAATTGTAGTCTATTGTATCTGCGCACATAATATAATAATGATCCTTGCATTTGACATATAACAACTTGCATTGGTATAGCGCCTTCATGTAGGATAATGTCTTGAAGAGATTCAGCATCTATAGCATCTATAATGTCGATACATTTAAAAGTGCTTCAGGGTAATTTCTATCAACTGTAGTAACTGTGTATTTATAGGCAAATGTAGTAGCCATTGTGTATACAAGATCCCCACATGCCGATGGAAGCCGATTCGATAACAACTTTTAAGAGAGAAGTAGATAATTATTTGGGAAGGACAAGATTGCAGGGCTATGGAGAGAGCGCAGGGGAGTGGGATTGAATTGGATAGCTCTTTTAAAAGAGCCGGCAAAGACACGATGGGCCAAATGGCCTCATTCTGGGCTGTATAATTCTATGATCTATGATCTACTCTATGATCTATGCAGCCATGACGCAAATGGTCTTTTTACATCCTGCAAGGTTTTTGACCAGGAAACCTGGCAAATCTTCCTTCTCTTTTCCAATTATGCCACAGGATTTTTAACTCCTGCTTGAGATAGACAGATAAGTCTTGGTTTAAGGTTTCATCTGAAAAATAGTACTTCCGACAATGCACTGCTCCCTAGGTTTGTGGTCGTCTAGACTAAGTTCAAGTTTCTACAGTGTTAGATCCCACATCCTTCTGACCTGTACCTTTCTTGTACTTATGGAATGCCTACAATATTAGCCAAAGCCTTATCAATAATATTTCCTTACTTATTTCCTTGAGGTTTACAGTGGGGAAGCCATCTGGATCAAGTGCCTGAGGACATTTAATTCCTGGTGTTACTTTATTGCTTTATTGATCCTTCCATGTGTTACAGACACAGAAAACTTGGTCTAGAATTTGCTCACAGAGTCTGTGAAGTCCCGATGGGAAGAATTAATTTAATACCGCTGCTATCCTGATTGGCTCGCGGGTCAGGCTATGGCAACATCAACCTCCGTGGTTGCACCCTACAACTCACCAAGCCAGAACTCTGCAGCCCATGTCCTCTCCCACCACAAACTCTGTGACCCCATTTCCCTCACTCTCGCCCGACTCCACTGGCTCCCTATCGTTCAGAGGATCCAGTTCAAGATCCTGGTTCTCACCTACAAAGCCCTCCATGGCCTCACGCCATCCTACCTCTGCAACTTCCTAACCCCCTACCAACCCGCCCGCTCCCTCCGCTCAGCTGGCTCCGGCCTGCTCCATGTCCCCCGACCCACCCGCCCCACCATTAGCGGGAGAGCCTTCAGCCACTCTGCCCCCAACCTCTGGAATTCCATCCCCCAGTCACTCCGCCTCACCCTCCTCAGCCTCCTTCAAGTCCCGCCTCAAGACCCTCCTCTTCATCCATGCCATCAGCCAGCCCCCTTCCCTTCTCTTACCCCCCCAACCCCAGCTCGGGTCTGAAATGTTGTACTCTGTTCAGCGTCTTGGGACGTCCTCCCGACGTGAAAGGCGCTATACAAACGTAATCTTGTTGTTGTTGTATTCCCTGTACTGTATATTATTTTTACCAGGAAATCAGTAGCCCGAAATGCCTCACATCATTTAGGCTGTAAAGCATTGTCTTAAAAATTAAGATCACTTAAATTTTGATGCATTAAATCCAGTCTTAATTTGGAAGCTGGTTTTTCACAGTTCTTAAAAGGACCAGTCTTTTAAATTCTAAATGTAAGAAATTCTGTGAAGCACTTAAAGGGTTTCTCCTGATGTAAAAGGCGCTATAATAAAAGCACGGATTATTATTTTGCCTAAACGGTAAAACACTGCGGCCTTTGGTTTGTCACTCACATTGTTTTAGATTCATTTTGCTGCGTGTCTGCAGTATAGCTTTTTCCAATTGTTTTCTTTACTCCCCCAAAAGGCTATGGATGTTGGATCCGTTTACATTTTCAAGAGTGGGGTGGATAGATATTTGTTAAGTAAGGGTATCAAGGGATATGGGGCAAAGGCGGGTAATTGGAGTTGAGGTACAGATCAGCAATGATCTAATAGAATGGCAGAACAGGCTCCAAGGGCTGAATAGTCTACTCCTGTTCCTATGGGAGCAGACAGGCTGATACGCTGTTAGGTGGTTAGAGAGGTAGGAGAGAGCAAGACCGTGGAGGGCTTAGAAGGTTTTGTACTCGATTCAGTGAGGGATGGGGAGCCAGTGAAGCTGGGCAAGAACGGGGGTGGTTGCTTCCCGGAGCCTGGTGTGGGAGAAGACATGAGCTGCAGAGTTCAGTATAATCTGCAGCTTGTGGAGAGAAGAGTTGGGAAGTCCATCAAGCAGATAGTTGCCACAGTTATAGCAGGTTCTAGTTAGTCCAGTGGAGGGGATGAGCAGAAAAGTAGGGTAAGAGAAGGTCACAGAGATGCAAAGACTGAAGCGAGTTGTAAGTGTGGACAAAGATCTTGCCCAGTATTTGAAGCTCACACAAACCTCTATATGCAATAAAACGTAATTACGTTATTATCCAAAAACATTGCAAGAACAACTTATATTTGTGTAGCACCTTTCACATCGGGAGGACATCTCAAGATGCTGGACAGTTAGGGGTTTAGAGCCTGGCCGGGGGTTTCGATCAGGAGGGGTGGAGGACAGGGTGGGTAGGGGTAGCATAGGGCTAAATCCATAAATGTGATTTGCAAAGTTAACCTGATATCCTTCCTTCCTTACATGTCTGTGCAGATGCTGTAAATAGACGATGGGCAGAAGGTATAGTAGTGGGGGGGGGGGGTTGAACTGGTCACATTCTGTTCAGTGCTGGGAAGTTACACAGAGTACCTCTCTTTGCCCAGAAGGGGATATTCAGAGATTCACAGCAGGTACTACATCTGTGGAGCTAAATCTCACACAACTTCAGCCTTAAGGCCCTTTTATCTTAACATTTAAGATTGTGGAAAATTCTTAAATCCAGTCGCAGCCTGGAAGCCAAAACTTTGTAGGAACTGCAGAAAACCAATCTATAATCCTTGCATTCGATAGTGTCTTTCTCATCGGGAGGACATCTCTAAGCACTTCTAAGGATTTATAAACTCTGGAACATTCCTTCAATCCGTTCGCCTTGCCCCCTCCTTCCCCATCTGCAGGTCGTGCCTGAAGATCTTTCTCTTTGACCTGCCCCCACCTCGAGCTCAATGTCAGGCTCTGCCACTGTCAAGCACTCTGAGGCACTACCCTGTGTGAGGGGTCCTACATAAATGCAAGTTATTGTTATAATGACTGTGCATTTTGTAGCTTCCAAATTAAGACTGAATTTAACCATTTCCCACCATTTTCCAATATTATTGATATACAGAACTATAACTTTTAAGGCAATGTTCTTTGGGCTAAGAACCGATCAGGAGGCACCTGTACAAACTAAATGATTATTGTAAGGACCTACATTAGAACAATTAGTATTTCAGATTGTTGTTCTGTGCAGGAGTTAGTTGCTTTCAGCTAAAGTGGCAGTTGGAGGAGCTACTACTATCCTCAGTCTCCATTGGTGAGGTGCGGATGACTGAGATTTCTAGAAACGTACTCCAGAGAATATTAATGTCTTGAGTAAAGAAAAAGGGATAGAAAAATATAATTTAGGGAATGCTCATAGTAATTTCATTGTTTCTATATGTTTTTGTTGTCATTTTACTTTCAGTTAAAAAGTGTTTTCCTGGAAAACGATGCTAAAAGACATAGAAAGAAATAAACATATGATCCTGATCAGGGAACACTGAGAGAAAAGATGATCCTATTTTTGGTGCTCAACTTGTGCCTGTAAACAACAGAAACAAGCGAATTCCTTGGTCAAAGACCTACCAGTTTGCTAGCAGATTGGTTTTCTGTTTGTGTTTGGGAGGGATCTCTCAGAAATTGCTGAGTGTGTTACGTTGGTAGCGTTTCCACGTGTCAGACACCCGCCCAAGCAAAAATGGCGGTAGTAACTTTCCTAAATTGGCACAGTGGGTGGTGGTAGTGGGTGAGGAAACTACTGTCTGGATAACACTCGTGAGGAGATCCTTAACCAGATGACAATGGTGTGGAGACTTTTATCCAATAACAACAACAAATTGCATTTCTATAGCACCTTTCATATCTGGAGGATCCCCCACATGGTGTCCAGGTGCCAATGGCGAGAGGGGGCGGGAGAGGAAAGCTCTCAAACATCACATAAGTCATTGAAAATAAACTGATATCTATCAAAAGATTAAAACCCGTGACAGTTAAATGTGGCGCTGGGGGTGGGTGGGGGGGGGGGTCTCAGATATATGAAGAGAAGTAAATGTAATCTTATTTTGTCAAGAAAAATAAAACAAATGGAAAGTCAGTTGGAGGGGGGATGAGAGGGGAGAGGGGGGGGGGAGGGAGGGAGGGGGGGAGGGAGGGGGGAGGGAGGGGGGGGGGGAGGGGGGGGAGGGGGGGGAGGGGGGGGGGGGAGGGGAGGGAGGGAGGGGGGAGGGAGGGGAGGGGGGGGGGAGGGGGGAGGAGGGGGGGGGGAGGGGGGGGGGGGGGGGGGGGGGGGGGGGGGGGGAGGAGGGGGGGGGAGGGAGGAGGGGGAGGGGAGGGAGGAGGGGGGAGGGGAGGAGGGGAGGAGGGGATGGAGGGAGGAGGGGAGGGGAGGAGGAGGGGGAGGAGGAGGGAGGGGGGAGGGGGAGGGAGGGAGGGGGGAGGAGGAGGAGGAGGGAGGGAGGGAGGGGGGAGGAGGGGGAGGGAGAGGGAGGAGGGAGGGGAGGAGGGAGGGGGGAGGGGGGGGGGGGGGGGAGGGAGGAGGGGGAGGAGGGAGGGAGGGAGGAGGGAGGGAGAGGAGGAGAGGGGGGGAGGGGAGAGGAGGGGGAGGAGGAGGGAGGGGGGAGGAGGGAGGAGGGGGGGGGGAGGGAGGAGGGGGGGAGGGGGGGGGGAGGGGGGAGGGGAGGGGAGGGGGAGAGGAGGAGGGGGGAGGGGGGGAGGGGAGGGAGAGGGGGAGGGAGGAGGGGGAGGGGGGAGGAGGGAGGGGAGGGAGGAGGGGGAGGGGAAGGGGGAGGGGGAGGAGGAGGGAGGAGGAGGGAGGAGGGAGGAGGGGAGGGAGGGGAGAGGAGGAGGGGAGGAGGGAGGGGAGGGAGGAGGAGGAGGGAGGGAGGGGGAGAGGAGGAGGGGAGGGGAGGGGGAGGGGAGGGGGAGGAGGGAGGAGGAGGGGAGGGGGAGGAGGAGGGGAGGGGGAGGAGGAGGGAGGGGAGGAGGAGGGGGAGGGGAGGAAGGAGGGAGGGGAGGGAGGAGGGGAGGGGGAGAGGAGGAGGGAGGGGAGGGAGGAGGGGGAGGAGGAGGAGGGGGAGGAGGGAGGAGGAGGAGGGGGGGAGGAGGGGAGGGAGGAGGGGGGGGAGGGGAGGGAGGAGGGGAGGGAGGAGGGGGAGGGGAGGAGGGGAGGAGGGGGAGGGGTGAAATCATCCCTCCTTTTCCAACGGCTCTGACTCGAGGCGAGGCTGGTGCGCAGGCGCGCCCGCTCCTGCCGCACAGAACAAAACACGAACAAAAAAGGCGGGAGAGCGGCCGCACGCGCTAAGCCCCGCCCCCGGGAGCCGGGCCGGCGGGTTGCACGGGTTGACGTCCAATTGGGCGGTTTTTTTTTATTTGTACTGCGCGTCCCCCCGTCCCCCCCCAAAAAAAAAGGCTTTCGGCGGGTGCCCTAAATTTTATTTTTTAAATTAAACCTGAAAAACGTCCCCCTCCGCATTTTTTTTCCCCTCCAGTTCCAAAAAGCGCGAACCTAAATCGGACACGTGGGGAGTGCTGCTGAATGTCGGGCTACTTTGGGCGGGTATTTGGGCGATTTGGACTACTACTTTTTGGAGCGAGAGGGAGGGAGGGAGAGAGGTGATGGGGAGCGGCTGGACGGCGAGACACCCACACACCCAGTCAGTCAGTCAGACAGTCAGACAGACAGACAGACTGACAGACAGGCGCTCCGGGAGCCGGGCCATGTGGCGCTGAAGGTCTGTAACGGGGATGTGTGGCTCGAGCCAGAACGAGCCGCCTGGACATTTGCAGCTCACGTTTCCCCGCCCTGTCTGGGACCTGCGTCACTCTTTTTAGTTGTGAGGAAAATGGGGGGAAAGAAACATATTTGGACGAGACTCAACTGGAAGAGCAAGTCAAGCTGGAGGGTCATCTGCCATCACCTGACAAAGCCTCCACACACACAGAGAGAGAGAGGGAGAGACACACACACACACACAGATGGGGGTTATTGGGACTTGTAGTGGGGAACCTGTAATGACCTTTGAATGGGAATTGGACAAATGTTCAAAGGGTTTTTTGTCTGTGAGTGAGTGTGTGTCTGCACTCATTGGGGGAAACGGACTGGAATTAGCGCAGAGGGACTGGATATAGTTCGCCACAAATTTGCACAGGAAACTCCCGATAACTCGTTGCTTCCAGGGGAAAAGGGCGCGGTGACGAGGTATCCGGAGCGGCGAGTTAGGCCAATGTATAAATACACACACACACAAACAAACGCGCAAACAAATAAATAAATGTGGCCGGGATACCGACAGCGTGACGACCCAAGTGGTAGTGACAAGTTGATTGAAGACGCCCCCAAAAAATTGTTATACGCACAGAGGATTATTAGAACGTAAGACGCTGACCAAAAATATAACTTGAAGCAGAATCCGTAAGAGGTTTTCAAAGGAAATCAAGTAAATAGTTGAAGAGGGAAAAATATCAAAGGGTGTGAAGAGAAAAGGACGGGGGAACGGGACTGATCGGAAAGCTCGGGGAGTACAGTCCGGGGAGAATGCAGCTGGCAAGGCTTGTTGCGCAGAGCGCCATCGAGACATCATTTAACACTCAGTAATTAAGGAACAAAATTCATGACACCTCACAACTCGTTCCTTGTGTTACTTGTCATAAGAACATATGAAAACAGGAAAAGAATGAGGCCATTGAGCCCATCTGTTCCACCAGTTTATGAGATCTTGGTAGATCTTTTAATCCTAATGTTCTGCCTTTTGACATTTTATACCTCAATCTCCAAAGTACATCTACCACTCAATCGTGTCCAACATGTTAAGGCTTAAGCAATGTTAAAAATTTCAGCCCTATGATTCTAAGCAGGATTCTTTCATCTTCATTTGCAGGTTTGTTTTGCTGAGTTGATCCCTTAGAAGCATTGCTGTCTAAATGCATGTTTCTGCAGGTTTTACATTTCTCTTTTGGCAGGGTTTCCAAAACAGGAAAAAATGTGGAGTTTTTGTGTTTTCCAAACTTTTGTTTGCAAATACAGTCACTCCACAGTAAATCCCGTGAAGCACTTTGGGCTGCAGCGCCTTGGGACGTCCTCCTGACATGAAAGGCGTTATACAAATGTAATTTGTTGTTGTTGTCCTCCCGATGTGAAAGATGCTACACCAAATGCAAGGACTATTTATTATAAGTAACGAAATAATTCTGTTGGTGAATAATTCAGTAAAATTTCTTTTGTTGGAAATGTTGTGGGGATCTAACAGTGCTCAACATGGCTGTCATATTTGTCTCATTAAAGCAGTCACTACCAGTGGCGGCCCATCTCAACTCTGTTCAACACCTACCTCTTTGACTGTCCCTTCGGTCATTCTCCTACCGCCCAACTTCGTGATTCCAACCCCCAGCTCGGGTGCAAATCCTTTACTGTCCAGCGCCAAAATGAAAGGTGCTTTTTTTTGGTCTGCCAGATGTCTGACACATGCGGAAACCCATCACCGTGCTTAAGAGTATCCAAATCACAGAGATAGATTGTTGGAATGAATTGTGCACTCTCCCTGAAGGGACGCATCCTGCTTATCTAATCCTGGAAAGTATTAGGTGAAGGTTGGCAAGACCCAAGGCATCGGGGACCCCAGTCTGTGCATTGGGTACTGCTGGAGCCTAACCAGCTAAAATCATACAGCTTGCTTTCCTGCTGCTTGTCCAGCTAGGACAACAACAACAACAAGATTGCATTTATAGAGCGCCTTTTATGACGGGAGGACGTCCCAAGGTGCTGGACAGTTGGGTCAGGACCTGAGCAGGGGGGAAATGGTCAGGGTGAGGGGAAGGAAGGGAGGGAGCGAGGAGGGGGTAGAGAGTCGAGAGGGGAGCTGAAGGCACGGTTGAAGAGAACCACCCTACCCGTTAGGGCTTTGGCTTGCAGGGTTAATAGGAGCTGAGTGGAATGACTCCCTGCCCCCAGTGACTGGTCTGCCCTTCCAGATCCTGCCAATGAGTCTATGCTGCATCAGCAGTGCTCTGTAATTCTGCGGACCTGCCTGGTGCTATATTAATGCAGATTGGTGTTGTTTCTATTGAGAACCGTAAAGGGCTCTCAACTTTCTCTGACAGGATAGCAAGATGTTACCGGGGATGCAATTTACAGTCCTTAGTAAACTCAGGCGTAACTTTGCGTACAGTGTAGGATTAGAGTTAGAGAAAGAGGCGTAATAGACATAATAATAATAACTATAGACGTAGAGGTAGAGTAAGTCATAAAGAAGCTGAGAGAGAAGGGACTCTCACAGAACGAAAGTGAGAGAATCACATAGAATCTACACCGCACTGAAACGTGCCCGAGTAGTCTATGCTGTCTTTACTCTACAGGAGCCTCTATCCATTCTAATCCCCACCTCCCTAGCATCCCGCATTCCCCTCTCTCCCCCTGTAGCTCAGTGGTTAGAGCACTCGCTTTGCAAGCGAGAGACCTGAGTTCAATTCCAGGCAGAGGGCGAAACCTTGGGCAAGTTTCCTTACTCCACACAGAGCCTAATAATAATCCCTCCAAAACCAAAAACAATAATAAATTGGTCATTTTCAATCTACGACTGTTTGTGGGACATTGCTGTGCGCAATTGGCTGCTGCGTTCGCCCACAAATATACAGTCAATTCACTTTACAGTGTGTTCTGTGAAGCACTTTGGGACGTCCTCCCGACATGAAAAGCGCTATATCAAATGCAAGGATTAGGTAAAGGACAGCAGCAGAGGCTAGACTCAAAACAGTTTGGGATTCTGACACAATAGCCAATAAAAACAAAGGGTTTCTCTTTCTGTCTGAGAAATGAACGATTTTCTTCCCTTATATCTCCCCTTATTGATGGCAGGATCTGCTACTAGAATTAACTATAATAATTGAAGTGCACTTAAACCTGCAAGGATTTGGGGTTTACAAAGATTATAAAGAACAACAACAACAAGATTCCATTTATAGAGCGCCTTTCACGTCGGGAGGATGTCCCAAGGCGCTGGACAGTTGGGTCAGGACCCGAGCAGGGGGGAAATGGTTAGGGTGAGGGGAGGGAAGGGAGGGGGCGAGGAGGAGGGAAATGGTCAGGGTGAGGGGAGGGAGGGAGCGAGGAGGAGAATGTACAGTATGGAAACAGGCTACTCTGCCCAACCAGTCTGTGCCCATGTTTATAATCCACACGAGTCTTCACCCACTCCTTACTCCATCCCACACTCTCTATTCCACTCTCCTTCATGTGAAAGTCTAACTTCCTCTTGAATGCATCTACACTTTGTTTCAACCACTGCTTCAGGTAATGAGTTACACAATCTCCATATCCTCTGCATGAAGTAGTTCCTCCAAAATTCTCTTTCTGATCCCTTAGTCACTATCTTATATTTGTGTTCCTTGGTTAAGAACTCCCCAACCAGTGTAAACAGCCTATATATGTTAAATCTATCAAAGCCTTTTATAATTTTAAGCACTTCTGTAAGGTTCCCCTGCAAATTGCACTTCTCTAGCGAAAAAAAGCCTTACTCATCCATTCTATCCTGGTAGCATATAATCTATCCTGATAGCATTGAAGAAGGTAGACTCATACAAAATTCCAGAAGTTTCAACCTTTTAAAGACCTACAGTCTTTAACTGAACCAAAATTCACATTTGGAGGATGTCTCAAAGAGCTTCACAAGATTTACTGTAAAAATGTATTTTGCAAGCAAACAGTGGTGGAGGTACTGCCATCAAGATTTCCATTCACAGGCTTTGCCGATGCTCCAGTGCAGTATTGGGTGGGGGACATCTATTTTGTCAAACTGTCTCTCTTTCGGATCAGATGTTAAACCAAAGGGATGTCCTATCTGTCCGTGGACAACAATATTACATTTGTATAGCACTTTTCACATCAGGAGGATGTCCCAATGTTAAAGATCCCATGATGATTATTTGTGAGCCAAATTGAGGAAGAAGGGGAAGTGTGAACAAATATTCAAAATAAGGACATTTAAAACAAATAGAAAGTGGAAGATAAATATTTTTAGTAAATGGATGAGAGGTGTGTGGAACTGACCACCAGGTAGTGGAACAAGGAACTACTGTACTAAAGGTTTCAGAAAGGAAGTGGACCATCTATGGTGAGGCCTGCTACCTCGTCTTAGTAGGTGAGAGCATTGTATCTTAAAATCGTATAGAATTGTGAAAAATTCTTCAATTCAGACTTAATTTGGAAACTCAGTTCACTTTTTAAGAACCGCAGAGAATGGCTTCCTGAATTGAGGCTGAAATGAATCATTTTGCACCATTCAGCCCAAATTGTAAAGACCAAATGGAATTTTGGACCACAAACATCTACCTTTGACTAAAATTGTTATTGCAGTGTATTTTATTGCTCTTTCTGTGGTCTTTTCAGCTGCAAGAGGGCTGGAAATATCAATAACCACCGCAATGAATTCAGGGAAGTCCTTGCCTGAGAAACGGAGCAGCGACAATGAGAGAGCCTATGCTTCCACTGGCACAAGACAGCCGCCTCGAATCCTCGTGGTGGATGTTACACCTCCCTTTTGGTCAGACATTTGCACTTGCATCTGTGAAGCCCTGGAAAATTTCTTTGCGTTGGCTTGCAGTTTGGGAGGACCGCCTCGGCTCCCACTGCTCAGTTTGTATGTGGTCCATAATCAGCAAGAATGCCTTCTTCCTTTTGTGGTATGTTACACTCAGCTGTGCATCTGGGTTTTGTTTCACTACCTGTCTTGAATGTGACTGAAAACTTCAACATTGAGGGAATTCAAATGTATGAATATTTATTCATTTAACTGTAATGCTGCTGTTCTGCAATGGGGGAGGAAGATTTACCTGGAGGATTGTTGAGCAGGATGCTCGGAGAAACTCCCTTCTCATTTCCAATCCTGTCACATGATCTTTAGTAACATAATAATATTCCTTGCATTTGATAGAGCACGTTATCATGTCTTCAAGACGTCTCAAACCGCTTCACAGAATATACTGTAAAGTGAATTGACTGTATATTTTGTGGGCGAAACACGGCAGCTATTTGTGCACAGCAGTGTCCCACAAACAGTCGTGGATTGAGTGACCAGATCATTCTTTTTTTGATGGGATTATTACCCCCGGAAATGCAATCCGCCAATCGACTAACAACCGGGTTCCTACTTACACAGTCGTGAATTGAGTGACCAAATTATTATTTATTTTTAATGTTAATCTGAACAGTACAGATGTGATGGCCCCTTGATTTAACATCTCATCTAAAAGACAGAGGTCTCCGACAAAATACTCTGACAATACAGCACTCCCTCCCCCTCCCCGCAATACTGCACTGGAACATCAGGCGAGACTTTGAGTTAAGTCTTTTCAGTCTTTTGTAGCTGATTCCCAAACATTGTGCTGCCATCTTTGAATTTTCGACACCAATGGAGATTTGAGATCTTGAAGGCCTCAATTGAGACATGGTGACAGGACATTGACCACGTGAATATCCTCTTACAGTTGCACTCAAATGCCAGCCTTGATATTGCCCAAGGAATTTTCTTCCCTCCTTTCCAATAGGGAGTTACAAAGCCACACACCTCCAGATATGTTTCCTCCCCTCCATTATACACAGCATTCATTATAGTTAAATAAGCTGTTTTTGTGAATTTCAGTTCCTTATGTTACAGTTTGGGTTGATAGGGAAGAAAGGGAGATGCTGAGTGTTTGTGTGTGTGTTGGGGGGGAGGTGGGGAGCACAGTGTGTAAGATGCTAAATGGGAATGAGAAAGTAAACCCAGAACAACAACCAAGTATTTACCTTTATGTATTTGGGAGGACATCTTAAAGCACTTCGAATTGCTGACTAGGTGAGATATGTGAAGTCCTGCAGCGTAGTGTTTAGCGCGCTCACCTTGCAAGTGAGAATACCCGGGTTCGATTCCCAGGCAGGGCGAAACCGTAGGTAAATTTCCTTACTCCACATGCCTCTGTTTACCCAGCAGTAAGTAGGAACCTAGGTTAGTCGATTGACAGATCAATTTCCAGCAGTAATAATCCCTTAAAATAATTTGATCACTCAATCCAGCTTCAGATAAACCCAGACAGCAGGACAAAATAGTACATGTTGAAGTATGAAAAGGAGAGAGCAGTTCACCAGCCTGTTGTCTTGCCTAGGGTGGGGACAGGGGTAGAGGGTAGTGTGCTGTTGGGGCAGGGGTAAAGCAGAGGTGGAACCTCAAGAGGAGAAAACAAACAAAAAAATTGCATAGGACATTTTAATTGTATTGTTTCTGTACACTGTAGTTAAGTTGTGCTTTCTCAAACATTGTTCTCTTCTGGAACAGCAAGTGAAAGGGAACTTTCCCAGGCTCCACTCCTGTGTCACTGAGCTAAGATCCATGCCAAAAGAGGGCTGTTTACGCCAAAAGCCAGACTCTCTAAAACACGCCGTAGAGGATGGTCTCCTGCAGTTTAAGCAGTACATGAGGCATTTGACGGTGGGAGGATCTCTCAACAACTGTTCAGTGGAGGTGAGCCATTCAGATTTAAAAATGATGTTATTGAAACAGAAGCTCCGAAATTCATCTCGTCTCAGCCTGTGAGAATGTTTTGTAGTCAAATTTCAGATAATAATAATAATCCTTGCTTTGGATATAGCGCCTTATCACATCGTTGAGATGTCTCAAAGCGCTTCACGGAATATATCGTAAATTGAACTCACTGCGTTTTTTGTGTGTGAAATTAGGCAGCTAATCTGGGATTGAGTGACCACATTATAATTTTTGGGGGTGGGGGGGGGGACAGGATTATTACGCTCTGTTAGCGATCCGCCGATCGACTAACAACACTCATTTTCAAATCCCTCCCCCTCCCCTTTTTCAAGTCCCACCTGAAAACCTCTTCCGCCCCCACCCCGGGTTCAGAGTTGGGCTCTCAACACTCTGAGATGGAGGTTGCTATATAAGTGCAAGTTGTTGTTGTTCCTACTTACTGCTAGGTAAACGAAGGCATCTGGAGTATTTTGGAAGCTGTGTTGAGTAAGGATAGTTGCCTAAGGTTTTGACCTGCCCGGGAATTCAGATGACACAGAATTACGAGGAAAAGATCACTTTTGTTGAGTTCATATGCTATCCCACCTTGGTGTCTTGATCCATGAGCCAGCAAGTCCAATGGCGGCATAGGTTAGCTTGACGTTCAACCATTTTGATAATGTTGATATGGAGTCCTGTAGAGTATTGGTTAGAGCACTGGCCTCGCAAGAGAGGAAGTGGGAGGACCCATGTTTGATCCCCAGGCATGGCGAAACCTTAGGGAAGGTTTCTTACTCTACACTCCTCTGTTTACCTAGCAGTAGCTAAGAACCCGGTTGGCAGATTTCTTTACGGGGGTAATGATCCCTCTTTTTAAAAAAATATTTGTACACTCAATCTAAGAATGTTTGTAGAACACTGCTGTGCGCAATTGGCTGCCGAGTTTCACCAACAAAATATGCAGTTAATTCACAATATATTCTGTGAAACACTTTGAGATGTCTCAACGATGTGATATGGCACAATATCAGCTGCATGGATTATTATTATTATGTTGGGGGTTGGTGAGGGGGTGGAGGAACCAAATGTTAACATTGTTTAGCAGCAGGCCTGAAATTCGATCCTAGTTGTAGTCTTAACACGTCTTAAAATGTAAGATTGCACAAAATTGTGCTACTAAATTCTGTCTAAATTTTGGGAGCTGGTTTTCCTCATTTCTCAACAAGAACATCTTCCAAATTAAGACTAAATCTGAGGATTTTCCACAATTTCAAGACAATAATTTTAACATTAACATTAAAATTTTGTCAATTCTAAAATAATCTTACAGGTTAAACCGCATTTCGGGCCAAATGTTTTAATTATTACAGGTCATATATTACATTGTTATATGTACAACAATGCCTTTACAACAACAACTTGCATTTATATAGCGCTGCTCCCAGAGCACTTAGCACAAAGCCGAGCCAGGGCAAGTGGTGATATAATAACTTTTAATTACAATAGCTTGCTGTGTATTATCTATAGGTTTATAAAGATTATTCACAAAACAAATCAGCATTTAAGTTATAAAGACCATTTTGGCTTAAAATTTATCACCATACAGAATTGTGAAAAATCCTGAAATGTAAGATCGGCGTTGAGGTCTGTAGCGTATTGGTTAGAGAACACGCCACGCAAGTGAGAGGGCCTGGGTTTGATTCCCGGGCAGAGCGAAATGTTAGTCCTTACTCCACACACCTCTGTTTACCTAGTAGTAAGTAGGAACCTGATTGTTAGTCGATTGGATTGCTTTTCCGTGGGGTAATAATCCATTAAAAAAAACAAAGGATTATTATTATTTTGGAAAAGACCAAAATTCTACTTAATTTGGAAGCTGCTTTGCTGCAGTTAATGTTTTATGCAGTGGAAACCAGTCTTCAAATTAAAACCGCATCGAAATTTCCAAACATCTGTACAATCTTCCATTTTAAGACGATGATTTTAAAAGCAATGGTCTGCCTCTCAAACTTCTGCCAAAGTGCCAGGCTCTAGTCTGTCATCAACATTGCCCTGGAGCACTGCAGCATTGCCTGGCTCAGGTAACACTCACTGCCTCAACTCAATCTCAAGCACCTAAAGCAAAGTACACGGGGAAGAAAATTCCAAGGAAGAAAGTAAACATTTTACAATTTCATCATCTTACAGGAAAGCAACAACAACAACAAAATTACATTTGTTTAGCGCCTTTCACGTCAGGAGGATATCCAAAGGCACTGGCAATCAGTGTTTCGGACCCGAACTGGGGCTCGGGATCGTCTAGGGTGGGGGAAGGAGGGTGATCAAAGGCACAGTCGAAGAGGGGTGGTGTGGTCATGAAGCCTGGTGTGGGAGAGGACACAGGCTGCAGAGTTCTAGATGAACTGCAGTCTATGGAGGGAGGAGTTGGGGAGGCCGACAAGCAGGAGTTTGGATAGTCAAGCCTGGATGGTCAAGCCTGGATGTTATGAATGCGTGTATGAGGGTTTCAGCAGCAGTGTGGATCAAGGCACGGATGTGGGGTAGAAAGCATAGTTGAGGGTCAAACAAGACGCCAAACAAGACGTCAAACAAGTTTCCGGAATGCCTTATCAAGGTGGTGTGTGCAACCATGGATGGTGATGCTGTCAGAGCCTGAGGTGTGGAGGCGCTGACAGGAGCCAATCAGGAGGGCCTCAGTCTTGTTGACATTCAACTGAAGAAAGTTTGCTCTCATCCAGGACTTGATATCTGACAGACATTCTGTTAGGACAGCAGTGGTCCCTGGAGTCAAGGATGGAGGCAGAGAGATAGCTTTGGATGTCATCTACATACATGTGGAAGTTGACCCCATTTCTGCGGATGACGTCAGCAAGAGGGAACATATAGGTATTGAAGAGGAGGGGACCAAGGACAGAGCCCTGAGGCACGCCATACGAGACAGTGCAGGGCCTAGAGGAGAAGCCATTTGTGGAGGTGAAGTGGAGACGGTGTGAGAGATACAATCTGAACCATTCAAGGACAGAACCATGAAGGTTGAGGTGAGAGGAGAGGTGGTGGAAGAAGATAGAGTGATCAACGCTGTCAAAAGCAGTAGAGAGGTCAAGGAGGACGAGGAAGCAGAGGGAGCCCTGGTCGCAGATGGACAAAATGTCATTTTCATTGTGACCAGAGCTGTTTCTGTGCTGTGGGCGGCACGGAAGCCCGATTGGAAGTGTTGGTGAAGGGCGTGGTGGGAGAGTAAGGAGGGAAGCTGGGAAGGAACGACTCATTCCAGCACCTTGTAGAGGAAAGGGAGGTTGGATATGGGGCGGTAATTTAAGAGTAGGAATGATCACCAAGGTAGCTGACCAGGCTCTCAAGGCAGGGTAGAGGAGAACAGCAAAGATAATCTCCAATTTTAGAAAGATTAATTATGAAGAAAGACTTGATAGACTAGGACTCTTCACCCTTGGAAATAGTATGTGCAAGAGCTGTTAAGTAAGATATGTGGGATTGATAAAGTAAATGCAGAACGTTCAAAAAATTAAGACAAACCAGGCACAGTTTCCAGATCATGGAGAGTGGCTTTGGGGTGTTGGACAATTTAATGCTGGAATTGCAAAGTTCACACAGTGATATGAACGCCACAAGTGATGCCCCACCACCACCATCACCCCCATACACACACACACACACACACACACAAACTACAAGCTCCTCTGCCAGCTCCATTTTTCGAAGCTATTCTCACAACTAGGCCCAAGCAAGGAACTTCAAGCAAGGAGAAAAAGCATTTCTGGGCCAAGCAGAGTGAGAATTTGGCTGCTTCTCAGCAGATCCAGCCCAGAGAATAACTCATAAACCGCACTCTCTAGGCCTGCAATATAAAAACAAAGTCACTTGTTGAAGAAAAATAGTGCAATATAGTTAGATTGGGGTTTGGGGATGGGAGGAGAGAGATCCTGACATCTAGTAGTCATTGAGTGTTGACCAATGTTGACGATTGTTCATTGTTGACTATTAACCACTGTTTAATGTGAATCTTCAATTTTTTTAATCTTACACTAAATACCGCAAATTGTGGCATTAAATTATTGAACTCAGCAAATTTCACCCTAGCCTGTAAGTTTTTCATACCCCATGGTTTATCTTCTGTCAATTCAGATTACCGTACTGACCAGTCAACCAGGAAAACGAGTGGTGAAGGAGCTGGAGTCAGGGCTGAATGAAACAGACATGGTTAGCCTCAGGCGGTTGCAGGTCCTCCAGATCTCGAAGTGTAATCCAATGGAATTGATGGACATGGAGTCAAGCACAGCCCTCAGCAGCGAAGACAATAATCCTGAAGGTCTGTGTTTACTATAATCTGTTACCCATAGACTCTTATTATATTTATTTTAGTACAAGGGATGTTTCCTTTCTATTTGCCTTGCCTTGAGTATTGCATCTTTCCCCCCACCCACTTCCACCTTGTTCATTTATAACAATATATTTAACTCTCTTTTTTTGGAAAGAAGGAAGGAATCTGTAATGTTTGTGTTACTGTCTGTTTATTTATGACCATTGCATTGGGTAATGTAGCAGAAATGATTCGCGCATCCCGCCCCCTTACCCCCTCTAAGCTTGATCACATTGCACATTCTGATTTATGTGTAAAAAAAAGGTCCTGAAGCGAGTTGTTTAAAGGCATTTGTTCTGGATTTGTTTTCTTTGGACTGAAAATGAAAGGTCAGTCTCTTTATGGGAAAGCCACAGTCTATAACTCAAGAAATATTTTTAAGTGCTTGAGAATGTGTCTAAGTAACTAAAATGAGTTGCCATTCCTGGACATCTTTTCCCCCTCTTTCTCTCTTACCTTTTCCCTCCCCTTGATTACCATCGCTGCTTATCACAACACTGCATTCAAGTCAACAGTCAGTCAACTACAACCTTCCCACACCTGAAATGCATTATGTGTTAAGATCATTGTCTGAAAGTTTAAGGTCATGCAGAATTTTAGAAGTTTTAAATTTAGTTGTAATTTGACAGCTGTTTTATTCGGTGTTCTTTCTATATATGAAAAAAACTGCTTCCAAATTAAG
This sequence comes from Callorhinchus milii, assembly GCF_018977255.1. Taxonomy (NCBI): domain Eukaryota; kingdom Metazoa; phylum Chordata; class Chondrichthyes; order Chimaeriformes; family Callorhinchidae; genus Callorhinchus; species Callorhinchus milii. The sequence goes on from NW_024704742.1 coordinate 71,362,587, forward strand.
ACTAGACTTCAGAATTTTTCCAATACTCTGTACAGGCTTAAAATTTTACACTGATTGTTTTAAAGCTGAAACCATGTGTGTTTGGGTCAAACGTACGGTGAGATATTACACTGGTTGTCCTAGTTGTGTGAATTGCCTCAGTGTTGCAGAATAGCTGAATGGTTAGTGTTGCTGGACCGTGATATGGAATATGTGCAACAAAACATCTTGGTTGTATTAAGATGCATTAATTAATACATCAGGAAATAGTTGCGTACATTATATACAGTCCTGTGAAAAACCCTTGCGTTGTTACAAAGACACCCCCTGTTATTAAGTTCCAGATTGCAATGGGAAAGACGCGCAGCCAAAAGGGCACCAATCTGTAAATTAACTAACTGCTTTCTATCCGCTTTGCGTCATCTTTCCCTTGCTGATTTTAGCAGCACTGCATTGTACTCTTGAGGTATTGTTGGATCATTTTTTCGGGGATAATAATCCCTTCAAAAAATCAATAATAATTTGGTCACTCAATCCAGGATTGTTTGTTGGACACTGCTGTGTGCAATTGGCTGCAGCGTTTCGCCCACAAAATATACACACAGTCAATTAACTGTATATTCTTTGAAGCGCTTTGAGATGTCTCGAAGATGTGATAAGGTGCTATATCAAATCCAAGGGTTATTATTATTAATCATAATCCTTGTTTTGACACACTATCTATAATGTTGAAATGTCACAAAGCGCTTCACAGGGATTTACAGTACTGCCAAGGGTAATGATTCTGTAGTTTGTATGTAAATGAGGCAGCCAATTTATGCACAGCAAGATCCCACAAATTGCCCTGAGATGAATGAGTGATTTCTCTGGAGGATTGTTGGCTAGGACACCGGTAGAAACTCCCTTTTTTTTTACAATAATGTTGCATGATGTTTAACATCTGTCTGGGCAAAGGGGACCTCTGTTTAATATTTCATCTGAAGGACAGCATGTCTGACAATGCAGTGCTCCCCCAGAACTTACTGGAGTGTCAGCCTGAACAGTGAGTTCAGTCCTTATGTGAGACTTGAATCTACAATTTTCTGACCTAGTGAGAAATGCTTGGCCCTCATGCTGACATCATCATGGAGGCCTTGACCCACTAGGCTTTTAAGGACATCATTATTTTGAATAGATGAGGGTCACTAAGAAATATGAGCTGAAATAGGAAAGCGTAAGATCTACCTGTAAAAGCAATTTGCATTTACATTGTGCATTTTATGCAGGATAACATCACAAAGTTTCTTACAAAAACAATGGGGATCAGTCAACAGAGAGAAGAGGAGGGAGAGGTCAAGAATGTTGGCCAAAGGCATGGCAAGTAAATTCTTTAGAGGTTTTTGAAGGCAAAGGAATTTTGAGGAGAGTGCCAGAAAGCAAGGCATAATGAGTGAATGCATAATCAATTGCCTATGGTGGGCCAGAGGGAACAGGTAATACGTGAGAGCCAGAAGAGCACTTGAATTACGAGATGAGTTAAGTCTGAATTATGCAACCAGCACTGAAACACAGGAGTCTGGGTAGCACCAGGTTCAAAGGTATTGCTGTCCAACCCAACAATAATAATCCTTGCATTTAATTTAAAAATCAGTGCCTTTGGACGTCCTTCCGACATGAAAGGCACTATGCAGATGAAATTTTGTATTGTATTTAGCACCTTATGTTATCTCACGGTTTCATAGTTATCATCAAAGTAAACATCTCCAAAGTTTTATGTCCCAACTTTTTTTAACAAATGAGTGTGTCCAGTTTGTGTATGTACTTCCCAGTGTCTGTCTTGAAATTGCCCTTACATACCTGAACCAGTGCCTTGTCCTGCTGCACTGGCCGACCTAAAGGTACTTATCTGAGTTTATTTTCTCTATGCTTGCCAGGAAGTGAGTAATTTTCCCCAATAAATAAGCATACTAACTTTTATTTCCTTCTGCCAGTTGGGATAAGGTTTGCGAGGTGATATCTGGTTTAGAAAGGAACTTGTGTGTGATTCTCTATGATTTGCTTATAGGGCTAAGTACTTTATTGCCCAGTACTTTTCAAACTATTTTTTTACTATGAAAACTTGGCAGCAGTCAACAATTAACACAACAGGCAAGCAACAAGAAGGCAACTTCTGGCACAGAAAAAACAGCGAACTTGAGAATCTGAATAAACTGCCAAGACTTATCACTTGTTCCAAAATATTATAAATAATAAAAACTCCCTAATCCCATTCCTCGTCACCTATCAGGAAACTTGTGATTTAGTGTTGGTTACTTTTGATGTTCTTTTCAAAGGAAAGTTTTTCCTTATTTACAACTTAATGTGGTATTTGCTGCCTGGTAACTGGAAGTGCATCAGTCCAACCCGTAAGAAACTTCTCTGTGCAAGTGGATCTCATTGGAACTGTTCTGAATAGCACCTTTCCAGTTTCCGTCAGGACTCGCTATTCATATTTCAGGCCTGCTATTTAATGAATCCAGTTAGCAAACACCTAACAACAACTTGCACTAATATAGTGTTTTTCACAATAACAACAAAATTACATTTGTATAGCGCCTTTCATGTTGGGAGGATGTCTCAAAGCGCTGAACAATCAGAGTTCAGACCCGAGCTGGGGGGTTGCGATTGGGTGATCGAAAGCACGGTCAAAGAGAAGGGTCTTGAGATGGGTCTTGAAGAAGGCAAGGGAGGGGGTGAGGCAGAGGGACTGCTGGATGGAGTTCCGGAGGATGAGGGCAGAGTGGGTGAAGACAGGTCCACCAATGGTGAGGCGGGCAAGACGGGGGATGTGAAGCAGGCCAGAGCCCGCTGAGCGGAGGGAGCGAGCAGGATGGTAGGGCGTTAGGAGGTCACAGAGGTAGGGGGAGCAAGACCATGAAGGGCTTTGAAGGTGAGGACCAGGATCTTGAACTGTATCCTCTGTGTGATGGGAAGCCAGTGGAGTCGGGCGATAGCATCTCAAAACATTTTGACGTAGGTTTTCTTTTGCACAGAATGCTCCATCCTCGGGACAGACATTGATCTTCAGAATGTTGAGAACATCACTGTCAGTCCTTAACAAGTCCACGTCCCAAACTTGCAAGCTTTGTGTGATGTGTTCATTTGTCGATACCTACCTTCCAGACTTGCACATCACAAGATTGGTTGCGATGAAGAAGGCCTTCAGACCATTTCATCTCATTCCTTCCAGAATACCTACCCTGTTGCCTTCCCAGCACAGAATCAACTGTCCTGACCTCAAGCACTCTTCCTTTCAACCTGTTAGTCATTAATCACCCTCTGGGTAAATAAAAAGCTTCAGGTGTCTGTCATAAGAATGAGATAAATAATGGCTAATTGGAAGTGGTGTTCCTTCCTCCCCCCCCTTTATTGGAACTCCCTGTATAAGGCTCATACATGGCAGTGCCTTCTGGAGAGGAGGAGTTAAAGTAGGAGAAATACAAAACAATTTTTTCATAGAACCTCATTAGAAAGCCAAGTGAAATTTCATCGTATGTGTCTGGACTGGATTCAACCCTGAATGAAGTGTTAAACAAAACACTAATACTTTGTAGCATACAATCTACCTGGAACGTATTGGCTTTGTGGTGCTTTATAATTCCAAAAGTGATTACCACTGTTCTATTGACAGGTTTCTGATCACCTCAATCTGTAGAATTTTGTGCCGAAGGTTGGTTCAAGTCTCACAGTTCAGGTTGGTTCCCGTGCACCAAAGGGAATGTTGTATTATTGGAGTAGCTGTTCTTCAAATGATATATTAACCTGGGGTCTGTCTGTTCTTCAGGTGGATGTTGAAAATCTTTTAATGCTATTGGAAAAGAGAAAGTGTCTTGGCCAACAATTCTCCAGATAAATTGGTCATTCACCTCATGGTAATGTGTGGGACATTGATGTGTTTGCCTTAAAAACAGTCATAACAACTTGGATTTATATAGCGTCCTGAACGTGGGAAGTCACTCAGAGTGCTTAACACTTGTCACTAAACTTGTCAGTAATCACTTTAAGATCTTTAATTGCTGCAAAAGTGCAAATTCTTTCTCGCTTAACAGAGATTTAATGCACACAATTTCTTTTCTGCACAGAGTGCTCCATCCTGGGGACAGACATTGATCTCCAGAAGATTGAGAACGACACTATCAGTCTGGAGAGTTTTTTCAAGGGCTGGTTACACAACCACGGGACAGATAGGGAGCATCTCCATTTACTACTTCCAGCAGGGCGTCTCTCAAATTCTACACAAAAGAGTAAGTTTGCGCGCATTGGTGTGACCACACCTGGAATACTGTGTGTAGTTCTGGTTGCCACATTACAAAAAGGACACTGCAGCTTTGAGAGAATACAAAAGAAGGGAACCAGAATGATTGAAGGGATGGAGGGACTGGAATATGAGGAGTAGTAAACTGGGCATATTCATGCTGGAAAAGAGAAGGTTGAGTGGTAATATGATAGCGTTTTTAACATCCACCTGAACAGGCACAGTTGTACCTCACTTTAACATCTTATCTGAAGGTTGTAAACTGAAGGTTTTGTTATAATGGATAAGGTGGTGCATAATTATAATTATTGATTCTACAGCACTAGCCGGACATCATGTCTTGTGCGTTTAAGTCCCAACCTGGGGCTATAATATATGAGTGCTACCAGCTAAGCTAACACCTGAACTTACTTCACAGAGGTTGTTTGAAAAGTAGCAAAGTTGTTTAAACAAAATCTGATTTGCGAGTCTTTGGTTCTGAACTGTAGCCTGCCTGAAATGTGATGTCCAAGAACGACTCATCAGTCCTGCCCTGCTTCCAGGAACAACTGACTTTGTGGGGAAAACTGAGGGCCTCAGAGATTGTCAGAACCCAAATAAAGCAGTGAACCCGGGATTGCTGCAGCACAAGCTTCAAGTTGTTAAGTACGTACTCTTCTGTCTAGACACAGGGTCTAATTTAATAATGATAATATTAATCATCCTTGCATTTGATACAGCGCCTTATTACATCTTCAAGATGTCTCAAAGAGCTTCACAGAATATACTGTAAAGTGAATTGACTGTACATTTTGTGGGCGAAATGCAGCAGCCAAATGCACAAAGCAGTGTCGCACAAACAATCGTGGATTGAATGACCAAATTATTATTCCTTTAAATTTTATTTAATAAGTGAATATTACCCTCGTAAAAGCAATCCGCCAATCTACTAACAACAGTGTTCCTACTTATTGCTAGATAAACAGAGGTGTGTTGAGTAAGGAAACTTGCCCAACATTTTGTCATGCCTGGGAATCGAACCTCGGTCTCCTGCTTGCAAGACGAGTGCTCTAACTACTACGCTACAGGACTCCACAGCTCAGGAATTTACAAGATTTCTTAACAGATTGTTTCATTCGAAATGTGCCATTATCAAATTATTATCTTTCTAAAACATTGAATGTGCTTTGAAGTATGATAATTGAATACCTTTTCAGCACATTTAGTTGAAGCAATTCAATAATTACTTTTCTTATTACAAAATCTGTTAGGAAATATTACAAAATAAACCTCACTGTGTAATGCGTGTTAAAGTGTCTGAGCACATCAGTGTTCAGGGGCTTTAGGATAACAAGGTGTCTGCAGTGTGCAACAAGGAACAATGTGAAAATGTTCACATGGTGTTTATATGGAATAACAAATGATCTGCGATGTCCAAGGCAGAAACATCAATGTTTTCAGAGGATTTATGCACAGGATAACAAATGGCCTGGAATGTGTTACAAAACCGAAACTCAATCCAGTCCAGAGTTCTTGGCTGATTTACAGAAGACACAATCTGCCATGTGTTAAAAGATATCAACACATCAAGGTGATCAGATGGTTTATATGCAGGATAACATGTTTTTCACATAGGGATTGTTAGCCTAAATCTTCCAGGAGCTGAGTTCAAGGTTACAGCAAAGAATGCATTGGGTTAGCTAACTCCAGTGGAGGAGTTGATATATGGGGAGTGGGGGTGAATCGAGCACCAGCACAGACACAATGGGGGGGAAAACATGGCAACCAGGATTAGAGTAGAAAGCTCCGTGGGGGAGCAACCGCCAGTCCAGTCACAATGGGAGAAAGAGTCCTGCAGAGCATTGGTTAGATCACTTGCCTCGCAAGCGAGAGGACCCTGTTTCAATTCCTGGGCAGGGCGAAACCTTAGACAAGTTTCCTTACTCCAACGCCTGTTTATCTAGCAGTAAGTAGGAACCTGGTTGTTAGTCAATTGGTGGATCGCTTTCTGGGGGTAATAATCCCTTCAAAAAATTAATAATTTGGTCACTCAATCCACAAGTGTTTGTAGGACACTGCTGTGTGCAATTGGCTGCCGCATTTTTCCAACAAAATATACAGTCAATTCACTGAATAGAGCTCTTCATGTTCTGTAATTGTCTATTCTATGATTTTTATTCCATAATTTTCTCTTCTATGATTTTTATCTTTTTTTTGGTTCTGCTCATTGATTGTTCTAACGACAATGTATACCTCCTGATTTACAGAGCTCTGAAGTCTGATGGGGTCTGTGAATCAGTATTTTATGGACTCCCCCTTGTAATTAGACCCACAAACTGCTGGAAGCTGGACTGGGATGAACTGGAGACAAACCATCATAACTTCCATGCACTCTGCCACACACTGGAGGTGGGTGAACGTAAAAACCACAGTAAAAAAAAATAGATTCAATATGATAATTATTATCAAAGAAATACCTTTTTCCCATCAATAGTTATCCACTGTTTTTCAATGTGAACAACCCTACCCCCTCCCTCGCCCTGACTTCACCACTAAGGTCAAGGCCAAAGATTTCAGGTCGTGCATTGTTTCTGACGATTGCAGAGAGCGGCGTTTCATCGCCTGTTCAGATTGAGTTCACAAGATAATAATAATCCTTTCATTTGATATAATGCCTTATCACGTCATTGAGATGTCTCAAAGTGCTTCACAGAACATACTGGAAAGTGAATTGATTGTACATTTTGTTGGTGAAACGCGGCAGCCAATTGTGCAAAGCAGTGTCCCACAAACAGTTTTGGGTTGGGTGACCACTTTTTTTTTTTGGAGGGATTATTATCCCCGGAATGCAATCCGCCAATCAACCAGCAACCGGATTCTTACTTACTAATAGAGGTAAACAGAGGCGTGTGGACTAAGGACTTGCCTAAGGTTTTGTCTCATCCAGGAAGTGAACCCAGGTCCTCTCGCTTGCAAGGCGAGCTCGCTAACCACTATGCTATGGGACTCCACATCCCCTACTCCACAGAACTAAAGACTCCACAGATCACATAAGAGGTTAGGATGAAGAAGCCCTTTGACCCAAATTATTTCATCCTTCCTGAATAACCACCTACCCTTCCTCCTATTCCAACATCGAGCTGTTTCTTAAGCTGGTCTCAAGCAAGGCTTTCTGATCAGCCATTTCTCTGCCAATGGAACAATGGCAGTAGTGGGAGCAAAGATGACAGCTACCAGTGGCTTTCCACCAAACTCGTGTGCTGAACTTGGTGGGCTTGAAGGGAAATATTCACACCCAGATATAGTTGATAATTATTAAGTAATTTGTTTTTGATCAGCCAGGTGTCTGACACATGTGCAAACCCATCGCCATGTATCTAAACCAAACAGAGAATTCATGCATCCCACCTGCACATGGAAATTCCAGAAACAGTTTAAATGAAATGCGCACTCTCTCTCTGGAGGGATGCATCCTGCTTACTTAATTACAGAGAGTATTAGGCGCAGGTTGGAAAGAGCCAAGGCTTGGGGACCCCAGAGTTTTTGAAATTGTGATCAGAAACAACAAATGGGAGCACGGACATATTCAGGCCTAACCATTGTGCTGGAGGTAGTGGGAGTGGGAGGGAGTTGGAGATAGAGGAGGTTATATTCGTTTGTTAGTAAAGAAGTTTGGATCATAATTTTCTGCCAGTTGATAGTTATCATCAGCAATAATTATACAATTAAATCTTGTACTATTCACCTCATTCACTGTTCCTTAATTACTTGTCCAATTCCCTTTAAAATGTTGCTAGGGTCTTAGCCTTTGTACCTAACTTGCAGTAAGTAAACATGAAACAAAGAGCTTTTTTTAAAAAAAGAGTGAACGGGAGAGGAACATTATAGGTCTGTTGGTTCCTCCCACTGAAGCTCTATACTCTAATTCCAATTCCATGCTCTTTCCATATGGGAATGAGTAGATAGTCTCTTTGGAAGAAGTGAGGCTCTACTGAAGGAAATGGGATTAATTTGGTCACTCAATCCATGATGGTTGTGGGACACTGCTGTGCACAATTGGCTGCCGCTTTTCTCCCACAAAATATACAGTCAATTCATTTTATAGTATCGTTTGTGAAGCGCTTTGGGATGTCTCAATGACGTGATAAGGTGCTATATCAAATGTAAGGATTATTATTATAATTGTTACACTACACAGTCATTAATGTACTCTGTATTCTAAGAATTAATTATGAACAATTTTGAACACAGTTAATTCTCTTTTTCCCAGACCTAGGCATCCAATTAAGCTCTTTAAAGGGCTCTGCTTCAAACTGACTCGTATTCGCTTTTTGGTTGCATAGGCGTGAACATGAGGAGTTAATTACCTCCGGTTGTGAGGTGGCGTTTTTGCTGGCAACCCAGAGGGAGCTGAGTGGCAAAACATCTCCTCACAGCTGTAATTTTTATGGTGTTAATCAGCAGATGTGCAAATGGAAACTATCAAGGCCACACTTTCTTAGGTTCAGCAATACTACTCAAAGGCTCTGCTCCTTGCTCATGACCAGGAGACACGACCTGCAATAATAATCCTTGCATTTGATTTGGCACTTCATCAAGTTGAAACATCACAAAACACTTTACATATTTCATCTGCTAAATAACCCAGTGAAATTGACAGCTGTGCGGATATGTTTTTCTACTCCGAACTCACAGGTCTGCCAGCATCGTCACTTCAGTAGCTGGAGTTAATTGGCTCTTCATGTTAATGCTGAGATGTGGGCTGCACTAAAACAGAACCCTTGTTGAAAGAAGCAAAGAACTTGAATTATTACGTTAGTTTATCATGGTGAAACAATTCAAAGTGATTCATAGAAAGTATTGTATTTGTAGGCATTAAAGTAGCCATTTTGTGAATAGCAATAAAACAGCCATAAAGTGAATGATTAACTTTTTCTGGAGAATTGTTGGCTGGACAACAAGAGAAACTACCTTCTCTTTTCCAATATTTCAAACGTTTAACATCCACCTGAAGAGGCAGGAGGGTCCTCGATTTAAAGTTTCACCCTTCATATTGCAGCAATACCCCTCCACCCCCCACCGGACTTGGACTGTCAGCCTAGACTGTGATCCTAATTCCTTAGGTGAAGTTTATACCCACAACCTTAAGCAAAAGGACCTGGGTTTGATTCCAGGGCAGGGCGAAATGTTAGGCAAGTTTCCTTACTCCACACACCTCTGTTAACCTAGCAGTAACCAGAAAGCCGGTTGTTAGTTGATTGTCGGATTGCTTTCCTGGGGGTAATAATCCCTTAAAAAAATGTGGTCACTCAATCCACGACTGTTTGTAGGACACTGCTGTGCGCAGTTGGCTGCCATGTTTCATCCACAAAATATACAATCTATTCACTTTACAGTATATTCTGTGAAGTACTTTGAGACATCTCAAAGACGTGATAAGGTGCAATATCAAATGCAAGGATTATTATTATAACTAAAGATCTTTGATCTTGGAGTGAACTCTGAAATACCAATTTCTAGCCACGAGGGGGAGAATTTGCTTTACATCTCTAATTTACTGAGGACCTCTTGTGGCAGAAATCATTCAAAGCAGCATTGCAACACAGGAAAGAGATTCTTTATTAGAACAAGTTAACACTTGAAAAATATCAAGGTCTGAAAGTTCATCTGGTGTTAGCCTGTGAGCCAACTTTTTTATACCTCAACCTTTCTGGCTGCTCTATTCACCTTAATATCTCTTGGCCTCAACCCTTGACTCCAGGACCACTGCTGTCCTGACAAAATGTCTGTCAGACATCAAGTCCTGGATGAGAGGTAACTTTCTACAGTTGAAAGTCAACAAGTCCGAGGCTCTCCTGATTGGCTCACCTCAGCGCCTCCTCACCTCAGGAACTATCACCATCCATGGTTGCACACTCCACCTTACGAAACCAGTCCGGAACCTTGGCATCTTGTTTGACCCTCAACTATCCTTTCCACCACACATCCGTGCCATGACCCACTCTGCCTTCTCCTATCATCGCCCGGCTCCCCTACTGTCTCACACGGCAGGCTGCCAAAACCCTCATACATGCATTCATAACATCCACACATGACTATTGCAAACTCCCTGCTTGTCAGCCTCCCCAACTTCTCCCTCCATAGACTTCAGATCATCCAGAACTCTGCAGCCCGTGTCCTCTCCTGCATCAGGCTCCGTGACCCTATCACCCCCATCCTCGCCCGACTCCACTGGCTTCCCATCACACAGTGGATACAGTTCAAGATCCTAGTCCTCACCTTCAAAGCCCTCCATGGCCTTGCTCTATGTTGTTGTTGTTGCCAGATCTACTGGCTTTTTGTCTCCTGGGTGCACTACCCTCAAGATCCCCTATGTGAAAGCTGCTATGCAAGTTGTCAACGGGATGGTCTTAGTTTAACATCTATCGGCAAGTGCCCTACAAAATAGCATCACTACAGTCTACTGTAAATCCTGTGAAGCGCTTTTGAAATGTTTTGATGACATGAGAAAAGTAATATATCACATTTAAAGATTATGGAGTCCTGTAGCTCAGTGGTTAGAGCATTGGCTCGCAAGCGAGAGACCTGGGTTGGATTCTTGGGAGGGCGAAACGTTGGGTAAGTTTTCTTGCTCCACACGCCTGTTTACCTAGCAGTAAGCAGGAACCTGGTTGTTTGTCGATTGTCTGATCATTTTTTTGAGGGTAATAATCCATCAAGAAAATAATTGATCACTCAATCCATGACTGTTTGTGAGACATTGCTGTGCGCAATTGGCTACAGCGTTTCTCCCACAAAATAGTCAATTTACTTTACAGTATATTCTGTGAGGTGCTTTGAGGTGCTTCAAAGATGTGATAAGGGGCTATATCAGATGCAACAATTATTATCTCATGTGAAGAACGAAACCCCTGACATCACTGCGCTCCCCAGCACTGCACTGGAACATCAGCCTGGTCTGTGAATTCTAACCACAAGATCACATGAGAGATTCGGATTAAGAAAGAAAGCCCTTTGCTCCATTTGATCTTATCCTTCCACACTACCATGCTGTGTCTTCCAATTACAGCATTGAGCAGCTTTTCAAATGAGTCCCACGTACTGAAGTGGGGTTTGAATCCACAACAAAACAACAATAATAATAATCCTCGTGATAGAAATTACGCCTTATCAAATCGTTGAGACATCTCAAAGCGCTTCACAGAATATATTATAAAGTGCATTGACTGTATTCTCTTTGCAAAACGCAGGGGTCAATTGTGCATAGCAATTCTTCACAACAGTCATGGATTGAGAACAAACAACAACAAATTGCATTTATATAGCGCCTTTCAAGCCGGACATCCCACCACACTGACAACCTTCTGATCTAGATGCAAAACTGAGTCATACTGATACAATGATAATTGGTAAACATCACTCTCGTTGATTGCTCTATCTGAAAAGTTGTTTTTTCATTTGCTAGAAAAGAAGCTTCATGCTTTTAGCTCGTTCTGAGCCACAGGTCACAGGATCCAATTGTACTGTCCACGTCTACTCTTACTACATCTTACTGCCCTCCAGCACACTGACACTTCTGGTCAAGCCTATTGCTGTCCGTGAGCTACTTTTACCATGCGAGCTTCCCTACAGGTCAGAAGCACCACCTGAGACAGCACTGAGCAAAGTGGAGGTGAGTGAGTGGCTGCAGAGGAATCAACATTCTAACCACCTACTGTGTTAAGATAGTTTATCTAACCTCCCTTGTAATACATTTATGTGATTACTATCTTCCTTGGGGGGTGGGATATAAGTGGGGTCTCTTTGGAGCTGAACTGGCTCCATGGTGACATGCTTGGTAATGGAGTATTGGAATCGAGCCAGCCCTCTGTGGTGGTCTTGATAGTCTGCGCCAGGTGGGTATGCAGTATTTCAGGGCACAGCTGATAACAGCATAGCTCATCATCAGGATCTAGAATTTATGTGATTATCTAAAATATTTGTAGGATATCCTGGATGGATTAGAGGTGGAGCCCACATATAACCCACTGGCTGTGAAAAGCAACCTTTACAAGTACCTGCGAGGGACTTTAGCCAGAACGCCTTATCGTCCACAGTGCAAGCAAGTTCAGCGCAAGGAGCATCACCCTGCCGAACATCCCAAGACACAGGTATTTATAACAACAAACTCACAGAATCCTGAAATGTTTATAGTATAGGCGGAGGCATTGTGTCTGTGCTGGTGCCTCCTCCCCGCAGGAACTATCTATTCTAACCCCGTTCCTGTGCTCTTTCTCCATTGTCAATTGCTGGTCCTATCTCGCCCAAGATAACTCTAATCCCATTTTCCTGCTCTTTCTATCATGACTGTGCTGGTGCTAGTCCCGCACCCCACACACACTGGAACTCCTCTACTCTTAATTTTAAGTGTCAGCTTGGCTCAGTTTGTTTAAGCACCTTGGAGCCTAAGAATTTGTAGCTTCAAGCACCACATCGGGACTTTGAACTCAGTCCAGGCTGACTCTCCAGTACATTGCTGGGGTAGTGCTCCATTATCAGAGGGTCCGTCCTTCTGAACTATCTCTAACATTGGGGATCAGCTTTGTCCCTGTTCTCTCCAATACCTCCAACATTGGGCAGATCGAAAGTACGTCCCCAGGATGTTTGTTCTCCATTGATGACTAAGAACAGGTGTTTCCTAGATACATGCAAGAGGTCACATCCTAACCACAATTGGCCAAGTAAATATGATTTAAATATTGGCAAACCACAAGCTGGTGATCTTGAGCTCACAGAACATTGCTGGGAGAGCGCTGCATTGTCAGAGGTGCCATCCTTCAGATGAGGCATTAAGTTCCTGTCTATTTAGATGGACATTGACAATTCTATTCTCTATTCAAAAAGAGAAGGAGGTTTCTCCCAGTATCCAGGTCCTGGCTGACCCCAGATAAAATTGGTCATTCGCTTCATATGTGTTTGAGGAGGTCTTACTGTGCTCATTATGGCCACAGTCACTACAGTTAACTACACTTCCCTGTGAAGATCTTTGAGGTGTTTGAGGTGTTTTGACAATATAAGCATTGCCTCAAATGCAAAGATTATCATATTCAATAACAACTTGCATTTATATAGCACCACAGAGAGCTTGACAGTAGAAGATCACAGTGGATATACTGGACACAACCAGTATCAAATACCGGACACTTATTTTATAGTATAAAATAATCTGTGCATTTAATATAGTGCCTTCATCAGACCATCTCGAAGATTGCATACAGAACGCATTTTGTCAAATGGAAGATTTGTTTTTGTTAATACTTTTCTTTCATTTTTCTTTCACCTCCAGCAACATTTCAGGCAGTACCAGAGTAAAATGAAAGCCACCGTGGCTCCTCTCCCAATGATTCGCCACTCCACAAACCAAGCCAAGAGTTTCAGGCCTGCTCTTCCTATGAATAGCTGCTCATACAGTATGTCCTTGCTCTCAGACGATGATGAGTTTCTCTCAGGCCTGTGATCAGCTCTTGCCATGTTTTCCCGGGGGGTGGGTGGAAAGGTGGGGGGGTGCTGTTTAGAAATAGACATTCCAGAAGAAAAACTCTGCCAAGGTATCAGAACATAAAAGTAAAGTGAGTATAGCACCCGTCTGAAGCTTTCATTCTGTCTCCTGAGTCTTAGCTGCTTCCATCTGTGTTTGTCGTTGCTAATTGTAGGCCACAGATCTATGTTGCTTGGGTCAGTGCCTTTCAATCTTAGCAACTGCCTTTCTTAACCACTCGTGGTGAACTTTGTTAGTTCGGAAATTGAATCTTATCTTATGCCACCCTGAATGTGAAAGCTTTATCACAACCTGTCACAACAGGAAGTGTAGCACTACATTCACAGCAGGTGCATCGAGTGGAACTCTCTCCATTGTTTGAGACTACAGTAACATTGAAGGAGAAAATACCTGTACCTTGTGTAGGGCCACTATCTGCATTGGATATGGCATAATCTAATTGGTCCCACAGTGGATAGTCTCCTTCCCTCGTCACAGGACAACTTGTAAGCAGTCCTGTATTTGTAGCACAGTCTAATTGCGGTTAAATTAGGGAATGATTTCTAAATACCACATTAATCTATCTACCAGATATCTGAAATTACACCTCATCCCAGTCTGCAAGAATGTTTTGTCATAAAATTTAAGACATCAAGGAAGTGTAGGAAAAAAATTCTTAAAAATCTAAATTTGAAATCTGGTTTCTTTTCTTTTTTTTAAAAGCCACAGGAAACCAGATTCCAAATTGAGCCTGGATTTCAGAATTTTCAACAATTCTGCCCCATCTTAAATATTGAGAGAAAAATAGTGTCACAGGCTATGACCAGGTGGAATTTTGGGTCTCCCAGCACTTTGCAGTGAAACCTTGGTATAAAAGGAACGTTTCTGTTGCGCATTTCTTTTGACTTCAGTGGGTACTTTCTCACAAAATGTAACCCGGTTGTGTGCTGTTTGTTGCTAACTTTTAATATTCTGCAATTTGACAAACCACAGAAATTAAAAATTCACGGAAAAACAAAAAAGTGGACAGATGTGCATCATTTTGCCAAGAATCGAGACAAAAACATATAGGTGAAAACTGAATGCAAAATACTGCAGATGCTAGAAATTTGAAACAAAATCAGAAGTCGCTGGGAACACTCAGCAGGTCAGGCAGCATCTATGGAGAAAGGAAAATGAGTCAACATTTCGGGTCCACTACCCTTCGTCAGACCTGCTGAGTATTCCCAGCGACTTCTGTTTTTGTAGGTGAAAACTGTGTCATTCTTAAATAGACTTTTTAAATCTATCACTGAAGAATGATTAAGGAACATTGCAGCAATTTCGGGTTCAAATGGGTCCTGTAAACCAAACTGACAGCCTTGGTGCTAATAATAATAATCCTTGCATTTGATATAGCACCTTATCACGTCTCAAAGTATTTCACAGAATACATTGTAAAGTGGATTGACTGTGGATTTTATGGGCAAAACGCAGCATCCAATTGTGCACCCCAGTATCCCACAAACAGTTACGGGGGAGCAGCTTTGTTGAAGGTGCTTACCTTTGGATGTGATAAGATCACTTACAAAATATGCAGTCATTATACTTTATACTTTACATTAAATCCTGTGAAGTGCTTTACTTCCTCCCCTCCTTCTCCCCCCGCCAACTAAATGCAACAATTATTATGTTAACAACAACAACAACAAGATTCCATTTATAGAGCGCCTTTCACGTCAGGAGGACGTCCCAAGGCGCTGCACAGTTGGGTCATGACCCGAGCAGGGGGGAAATGGTCAGGGTGAGGGGAGGGAAGGGAGGGAGAGAGGAGGGGGGAAATGGTCAGGGTGAGGGGAGGGAAGGGAGGGAGCGAGGAGGAGGAAGAGAGTCGAGAGGGGAGCTGAAGGCACGGTCAAAGAGAAAGGTTTTGAGACCGGCCTTGAAGGAGGAAAGGGAGGAAGCAAGGCGAAGGCACTGGGGGATGGAGTTCCAGAGCCTGGGGGCTGAGAGGCTGAAGGCCCGACCACCGATGGTAGGGCGGTTGGGGCGGGGGACGTGGAGCAGACCGGAGCCAGAGGAACGGAGGGTACGGGCAGGTAGGTAGGGGGATAGTAGGTTGGAGAGGTAGGAGGGAGCAAGGCCGTGAATGGCCTTGTAGGTGAGGATGAGGATCTTGAAATCAATCCTCTGGGGGATGGGGAGCCAGTGGAGGCGAGCGAGGGTGGGAGTGATGTGGTCCCGAAGCCTGGTGCGGGACAGTACACGAGCTGCAGAGTTCTGAATGACCTGCAGCTTGTGGAGGGAGGTGGCGGGAAGGCCGGCGAGGAGAGAGTTCCCATAGTCCAGCCTTGAGGTGACAAAGGCGTGAACCAGGGTTTCAGCAGCGTGAGGGGTGAGGTAGTGCCGTAGTCTGGCGATATTCCGGAGGTGATGGAAGGCGGTGCCAGTTGTGGTGCGGATGTGAGGGAGAAAGGACAGCTCAGGGTCGAACAAAACGCCGAGGTTCCTGACTGGCTTTGAGAGGTGGAGAGTGCAGCCTTGGATGCTGATGGTGTCAGCGCCTGAGGTGCGGAGGCGCTGACGTGAGCCAATCAGGAGGGCCTCGGTTTTTCGCACGTTGAGCTGAAGAAAGTTGTCTCTCGTCCAGGACTCGATGTCGGACAGGCAGGCTGTCAGGACATCGGTGGTCGTGGAGTTGAGAGTAGAGGAGGAAAGGTAGAGTTGGGTGTCATCCGCATACATGTGGAAGTTAACCCCATGTTTGCGGATGATGTCACCAAGGGGGAGCATATAGAGGGTGAAGAGGAGGGGACCGAGGACAGAGCCCTGAGGGACACCACATGAGACAGTACGGGGGGTGGAGGAGAAGCCATTCGTTGAGACGAAGTGAAGACGGTGGGAAAGGTAAGAGCTAAACCATTCAAGGACAGTGCCTTGAAGGTTGAGGTGGGAGGACAAGCGGTGGAGTAGGATAGCGTGGTCGACCGTATCGAATGCTGCCGATAGGTCGAGGAGGACGAGGAGACAGAGGGAGCCCTGGTCACAGATGGTCAGGATATCATTGGTGACCTTGACCAGGGCAGTTTCTGTGCTATGAGCAGCACGGAAACCTGACTGAAGGGGTTCAAAAAGAGAATGGGTGGAGAGGAAAGAGCGCAGTTGGGAGGCGACAACTCTTTCCAAGACCTTGGAGAGAAAGGGGAGGTTGGAGATGGGCCGGTAGCTTGATAGCTGCGACGCATCAAGGGAGGGTTTTTTCAGGGTGGGCGTGATGATGGCAGTTTTTAATGGAATGGGGACAGAGCCAGAGGAGAGGGACAGGTTTATGATGTCAGTGATGTGTGGGGCAAGAAAATGGAGCTGGGAGATAAGGAGTGGAGTGGGGATGGGGTCAAGGGAGCAGGTGGTTGGTTTTAGGGATAGGATGAGTTCAGTGACAGAGGGTGGGGAAACGGGTACGAAGGTGTGTAGGGGAGGATGGGTAGGAGTCGGAGTGTGGGAGGGAAGGGGTGGGTGGTGGGTGGAAGTTGGAGGGGAAGTGACCGCGGAGCGGATTCCCTTGATCTTGGATTCAAGGAAATCCAGCATCTCCTCGCAGTGAAGGTTGGAGGAGATGACCTGCGCGGGGTGGCGGGGGGGACGGAGGAGTCGGGATGTGGTGGAAAACAGTAGCCTGGGGTTGTTCTTCGCCTCCAGGATTATCCTGGAGTAGAAGGACGACTTGGCCGAGGCTAGAGTGGAGCGGTAAATTTTGAGGAGGTCCAGCCAGATTTGTCGGTGGACCGTTAAGCCGGATTTGACAAAGGTGCGCTCAGCAGCCCGCACCTGGCATTTCAGTGAGCGGAGGTGGGTGGTGTACCAGGGGGAGGAGCGGGAGTAGGAGACAGTGCGGGAAGTGATGGGGGCAAGAGTATCGAGT
The DNA here is from genome assembly GCF_018977255.1 of Callorhinchus milii. Classification (NCBI taxonomy): domain Eukaryota; kingdom Metazoa; phylum Chordata; class Chondrichthyes; order Chimaeriformes; family Callorhinchidae; genus Callorhinchus; species Callorhinchus milii. Next base: position 71,380,236 of record NW_024704742.1, read on the forward strand.
GTGGAGGAGAGGATATTGTGGAGGAGGGAGAGAGGAGAAGAGGGGTCGGTGAGGGTTGAAGGCCAGAGGGAGAGGAGTTCAGAGGACTCCAAGGCATCGGTTAGGGATTGTGGGGGTAACTTCTTCCAAGGGCGGTAGAAGATGGTGGTGGGTCTGGTGGAGGTGGGGAGGGGGGTGGAGGTGGTGAAGGAGATGAAGTAGTGGTCGGAGATGGCCTTGTCGGTAATAGTGACATCCGAGACACTGAGGCCCCGGGTGATCACCAAATCGAGTGGGTGGCCGTGACTGTGAGTGGGGGAGTTTATGTGTAGGGAAAGGTTGAGTGAGGAGAGCAGGGAAGAGAAGTCTGTGGAGATGGAGCAGGAGGGGGTGAAGTGTAGGTTAAAGTCGCCCAGGATGATGAGGCGATCAGAGGAGAGGCAAAGAGATGTGAGGAGTGTTGAAATGTCAGAGATGAAGGTGGGAGAGGTTTTAGGGGGCCGGTAGAGGAGGAGGATTTTAAGGGAGAGGAATGAGGGGTGGGAGAGGGTGAGGTGCTCGAAGGAGGGGAAAGAGCCAGAGGAGTAGGGGGATAGGGCAAGTGGTGTCCTTGAGATAAGGGCAACACCACCGCCACGGCGGTTGGGGCGGGGGATGTGGTGGGAGGTGTAGCCGGGTGGCGTGGCCTCCGTGAGGGGGAAGGTGTCGCCTGGGGTGAGCCAGGTTTCTGTCAAGGCCATGATATCAACGTTCTCATCAAGGATGAGATCGTTGATGACCAGGGCCTTGTTGCAGAGGGAGCGGACATTTTGCAGTCCGATGTGGAGGGAGCGGTTGACAGAAGGGTGTGTGGGAGGGGAGGGGGGTCCAGGTTGTGAGGCAGGGGTGGGGGAATGGGGATGAGGGAGGAGAGGTTGACTCCCCGGGTCTGTGTCCGGGGTGGGTGGCGAGTGTGGTGGGGAATGGGGCAGTCGGTGTGGCTGCTGCTGGACAGCCAACGCCGAGTGCCACGGTGAGCCCGGCGGAGGATTCCCAGACTGGAACAGAGGGAGGTTGTGGGAGGGTCAAGTGGGGATAGAAGACGAGAGGGACGGAGAGAGAGGAGGAGAGAGCGGGAGAGATGCAGAGGGGGAGGGTTTGGGGGGAGAGAGGAGGGGGGGGGGGGGGGGGGGTGAGGGGGCTCGGGTCAAAGCGGCAGCCATAGTGCGCACGCGGGGACCGGGAGCGAGCGGTCAGGTGGATGGCATTATCCCGTAGATTGGGGCATCGAACCCAACAGGACCATAGTGGGCTCTGATGTGAGCCCGGGGGGGGGGGGGGGGGGCGCGGAGGTTTTTTGTTTTTTTTGTTTTGTGCGCGCGCACTCACCTGAAAACTAATCTATGACGTCGCAGTTCCCCCGCTCCGCCTCCAGACCACCCCCTCCCTCCCCTGCCTAGCTGAACTCGCTCCGGCGTCGAGTTTAAGTACCTGGGTCAGTAGGCCCAGGCTCCTCCCCGCGCTCTCCTGCTGCCGCTCCCCGACTGAAGCTCCTATTCACCTGCTCAAGTGAACATTAAAGATTCCATGACACTATTCGAAAAGAGAAGGGAGTTTCTCTCTTTCAGTGTCCTGACCGACAACTCCCAGTTAAAATTGATCATTTCCTTCATGCCGGTTTGCAAAACCTTGCTGTGTTCAACAACAACAACAAATTACATTTGTATAGCACTTTCACGTTGGGAGGAAGGCACTCTACAGTCAGGGATTTGGACCCGAGCTGGGTGTTGGAATTAGGAGGAGTGGAGGGCAGGGAGGATAGGGGTAGGAGGATGACTGAACGTGTGGTCAAAGAGGAGCGTCTTGAGATGTGCCTGGTAATTACCCCTGGCCTCAGTGTCTCAGATTTCTCAATCACAGACAAAGCCATCTCCGATCACTACTTCATCTCCTTTTAACTCCTCAATCCCTTTCCCCACCGCCACCAAACCCACTTCCATCTACTACGGCTCGTGGAAAAAAATCCCACAATCCCTCTCCTCTGCCCTGGAGTCATCTAAACTCCTCCCTCTCTGGCCTACCTCCCGAACTGATTTATCCTCCTCGCTCACTCTCCTCCACAACTTGATCTCCACCACTTTTGATGCCCTTGCCCACCTCACCTCCCGAACCACCTCCTAAGCATGAACCTCACCCTGGTACACTGCTCCCTCAAGGGTCAGGTGCAGGCCGCCAAACACACCTGACTCAAATCTGATCTAACAGTCCACCGGCAGATCTGACCTGACCACATCAAAACGTACCTCTCTGCCCTCGCTTCCGCCAAATCATCCTTCTACTCCAAGATAATCTTGGAGGTGAAGGACAACCACAGGCTCCTATTCTCCACACCAACCGGCTCCTCCATCCACCTTCTCACGCCTAGTCCACTCTCTCCTTAAACATTGACTGTGAGGAGATGCTGGATTTCCTCGAGTCCAAAATCAAGAGGATCCATTCAGCTGCCTCCGCCCTCCCAACTGCTACTCCCTCCCCATCTACCCCAAACACTCCGACCCCTACCCATCTATTCCTCCACATCTTCGAACCTGTCTCCCACTCCTCTCTCATCATCACCATATCCAGCATAAAACACACCATCCGTTCCCTTGACCTCATCCCCTTACCTCCCAGCTCAACCTTCTCGCCCCTCTACTGTCCGACACCATCAATCTCTCCCTATCATTTGGCACTGTTCTCATCCCCCTAAAAATAGCTAATAATCACCCCCATCCTGAAAAAATCTTCCCTGGACACATCCCTGCTTTCTTACTACTGGCCCATCTCCAACCTCCTTTTTCTTTCCAAGATCCTTGAAAAAGTCAATGCTCCTTCCACTCCTATCACATCCCTCACGAGTCCCTCCAATCAGGTTTCCATGCTGCTCACAGCATGGAAACTGCTCTGGTCAAGGTGACAAACGACATCCTGTCCATCTGTGACCAAGGCTCCCTCTGCCTCAACCTCTCTGCTGCCTTCGATACAGTGGACCACTCCATCCTCCAATGCCTCTCCTTTCCTCAGAACCTTCATGGTTCTGTCCTTGAATGGTTCAGATCGTACCTCTCATGATGTCTGCAGTTTGTCTCTACCAATGGTTTCTCTTCCAGTTCCCACACAGTTCTCGTGTTCCTCAGGCCTCTGCCCTCTTCTTCAACCTATACATGCTCCCCCTTGGCGACATCATGCGCAGACATGGGGTCAACTTACACATGTACGTGGATGACACCAAAACTATCTTTCTGCCCCCACCCTCGATTCCAGGACAACTGACGTCCTAACAGACTGTCTGTCTGACATCAAGTCCTGGATGAGAGCCAACTTTTTACAGTTGAATGTCAGCAAGACCAAGGTCCTCCTGATTGGCTTGCGCCAGCACCTCTGCTCCTCAGGTACTGGCAACATCAGCCTCCATGGATGGACACTCCACCTCACCAAGCCAGTCAGGAACCTGGGCATCTTGTTCAACCATCAACTGTCCTTTCTCCTCCATATCTGTACCATGACCCATTCTGCCTTCTCCTCCCCACCTCTGAAACATTTGCTGACTCCACCACTGCCTCACCCTTCAGGCCGCCGAAACCCTCATACATGCATTTGCTACCTCAAAGTCTCCTTGTTGGCCTCTCCAACTCTTCCCTCCACAAGCTGCAGATCATTCAGAACTCTGCAGCTCGTGTCCTCTCCTTTGCCAGGCTCCGTGACCCCATCAACCGCACCTTGCCTGGCTCCACTAGCTCCCCATCCCTCAGAAGATTGAGTTAAAAATCCTTGTCCTCACTTTCAAGGCCCTCCTGCCCTTACCCCCTCTTACCTCCTTGACCTACTAAACCCCTATCAACCTGTCCGCTCCCTCTGTTTAGCGGGCACCGGTCTGCTCCATGCCTCCCACCCGACACACCCTACCATCGGCAGCCGGGCTTTCAGCCTCTCTGCTCCCACCCTTTGGAATTCCATCCCACAATCCCTTTACTTTGCTCCCTCCCTTTCCTCCTTCAAGGCACAACTCAAAACCCTCCTTTTCGACCGTGCCTTCAGCTGCCCTCCTACCTCTCTGCTCCTCCTCATACCAACCCCGCCCCTCAAGCTCGGGTCCTGATCCCTGACTGTTCAGAACCTTGAGACGTCCTCCCGATGTGGAAAGCGCTTTACAAATATAATTTTGTTGTTGTGGTTGAAGGAGGCAAGGGGGGAAGTGAAGGGACTGTGGGATTGAGTTCAAAAGCGTGGGGGCAGAGAGGCTGAAGGCCAGACCTCCAATGGTGTGGCGGGCCAGGCGGGGGACATGAGACAGGTCGGAGCTTGCTGATAGGACGGAGTTAAAATATGGAGTTAAAATATTCAAAGTTACTGTTATTTTTGGCAACAAAATGCAAAGTCACAACACTTTACAGCAATTCCCTCTGAAGCTCTTTGAGAATGGTTGGACGTCCTCAAAATATATAACTTTTTTCCACCTCCGCCCCATTGCCTGCTTCCATCCGTACCTCACAAACAACACAACTGAAACCCTCATCCACGCCTTCGACACGTCCCGGCTGGTCTATTCCACTTCACTCCTCGCTGATCTTCCCAGCCCCACCATACACAAAATACAACTAATTCAGAACTCCGCCTCCCGGGTACTCAACCGCACAAAACGTAATATCCCCATCAAACCAGGGGCTGCCTCCGCTCGGCTGTCTGCGGCCTTCTATTTGTCCCTCGTGCCTTCCCTTCCACCTTCGGTCGCCTTACCTTCAGCCACTACTCCCCAAAATTCTGGAACTCTGTTCTTCAATCTCTCCACCTTGCCCCCTCCCTCCCCAATTTCAAATCCCACCTAAAGACCTTCCTTTTTGATTGTGTTCAAGGTCACCTCCTCCCTCCTTCTTCTCCTGGTTTGTCAAACTCCGCCACTGTAAGCGCCCCGGGACGCTACCCCACGTGAAGGGTGCTATATAAATGCAAGTTGTTGTAGTAATAATTTTTGTTATCAAATTCAAGGATCATTATTATAATTCACTTCCTGTGCTAAAGTTGGCCTTTGACTTCTGTGACCCCACAGAGGCTGTTTTAACTTCCTCTTTTGATCCAAATGAGCCAAATGAGTCATTTTCAAAGGTCCAGTTGAGAAGTTCCTAATTTACACTTCAGTTTTCAACCCAATGACCGCAGTGAAGTGGTCCTGGCCCCTTTCAGCAAAACTGGATTTGTTCTGAAACTGACTCTTAATTCACCTTCCTTCTTAGGCTGAAAATGCTTTGTTTTTACAAAAATATTGAAGTCAGCCACTCCAAATGAAAAGTCAGTAACCACAGACTCAGCTTCTCCCCTCTCTTTCCATCCCATCCACCCTCCCCAATGGTTAAGAGCATTCATCCAGTGAATTCCTGTGCCATACAGATCAGGAGAGAATGACCTTGCAATTTCATAATGCTTTATTAGGGAGAAACATCTCAAACTCCTTTTTACACGTACGTCACTGAGAGTCCTGAAATTCACTGAGAGACTTGAAATTCAATCTTTTATGCAAAACCATTTTATGGAGTGATGATTTTTATCAGTTGCCAATTTGTGCACAGCTAGCTCCCAAATATTTTCCAGAGGATTATTGGTCACTGGAGGATGGTAGAGTGGGTATTCTGGAAGGAGGATGTCAAGACATAGGAACAGGAGTAAGCCATTCAGCTCCTGGAGCCTGTTCCACCACTTTATTAGATCATGGCTGATCTGTACCTCCACTCCAATTATCCGCCTTTACCCCATATCCCTTGATACCTTTACCCAAATCTATCCACCTCAGTCTTGAAATAGGTGTTGCATCAAAGGATTATTATTTACAGCATTCAGTTTGTCTGTATTCTTTAGCATCTAGCAGTTGAACAAAATGCCCGCAATTCTTCTGGGAATAAGAGAGCTTCCAACAGTCAAAGAGGAAGAAGCTTCAAAACACCCTTTTGACGGTCTATAACTGCTATCTGTTTAAACACTTCGTGGAAAAAAAAGTGGTTAAAAAAGAAACCACAAGGCAGCAACAAATTTGAAATAGTAGTGACCGATTTATCTGATGCCTTTCCGATGCATAGCAGACTCGTCAAGAGCAGCATCTGACATATGTCAGAGAAGCAAATTGAATTCTTTACTAAATATGGTCAAAAGCCCATCACTGGGGGGCAGGGGAGGAGGGAGCATCATGGTTTTCAAACAAAGTGTGGGGAGAGAAAGTCGAAGAAAATTATTGCAAGTGCTGCAGTGCAGATTGTGGTTAAGATGGAAGGGTTCGTCCGCTGACAGTGTGGGTTTCTTAAGACGAAATTGGACGTATAGCAAAGAGAGTGATCTCCACACCAGTTGAGACCAGCCCCATTACAGTTATAATAATCATAATCCTTATATTTGATATAGCGCCTTATCACTTCGTTGAGATGCCTTAAAGCGCTTCACAGAATATACTGTAAAGGGGATTGACTGTATATTTTGTGGGCGAAACACAGTAGTCAATTGTGCACATCAGTGTACAACAAGCAGTCGTGGTTTGAGTGACCAAATTAATTATTTATTTATATTTTTCGAAGGGATTATTAACCCCTGAAAAGTGATCCACTTACTGCTAAGTAAACAGACGTGTGGAGTAACGAAACTTGCCTAACACTTCACCCTGTCCAGGACTCAAACCCAGGTCCTCTCGCTTGCGAGGCGAGTGCTCTAACCAATATGCTACAGGACTCCATATGAAAAGATGATGGTGTTCGATCTCTGTGTTTCTGTGTAGAAAAACTTTATATATGCCATATGCCTCTCTAAGAGGGAATCTTTTAAGAGGGAATTAAAAGGTATCTAAAAAGGAGACATTTACAGGTTAACAAGACTGAATGAATGCTCGTTCAAAGAGCCAGTACTTACAAGATGGACCAAATGGCCTTTTGTGCTTTCCGGGGGTAAGAATCCCTTAAAAAAATTAATAATTTGGTTATTCAATGTACAGTCAATTCTTTACAGTATATTCTGTGAAACACTTTGAAATGTCTCAACGAAGTGATAAGGTGCTATATCAAATACAAGGATTATTATGAAATAAGAGGTATATATTTTACAAAAATTAATTTGCCAGGGAGGCAACAATGAGCATGAGTAGCAAGAATTGATGAGGTAACATTTCAGATTGGATGCCATTGCCACATCTCCTTCTGCAATCTCCACTTCCCTCCTCCTCACTATATGTATCTACAAAGCCTGAAGAATGCATGGATCAAGAGAGAACAGCTCACATGCAAACACAGGCCAGGGCCACATTCCCACATTTAACCAGCAATTCTCCTGATAAAAATCTGCTCATTCCCTTCACGGTTGGTTGTAAGATGTTGCTGTGCCACAAAATGACTGCCGACTTCATCTACAAAGTACACTTGACAGAAAACATTTCAGAAAGGCTTTGAGACACTGCGATGTTGTAATAATAATCCTTGCATTTCATATAGCGTCTTATCATGTTTTCGAGACATCTCAAAGTGCTTCACAGAATATACTGTAAAATGAATTAACTCTATACATTGTGCAGGTGAAATGCAGAGGCAAATTGCGCACAGCTGTCCCACAGACAGTCGTAGATTGAGCGACCAAATAATTTTTTTTACATTTATTTTTTGAAGGGATTATTACCCCCGAAAAGTGATCCGACAATCAATTAACAACTGGGTTCCTAGTTACTGCTAGGTAAACAGAGGTGTGTGGAGTAAGGAAACTTGTCTAAACTTTTGCCTTGCCTAGGAATCGAACCCAGGTCCTCTCCCTTGCAAAACAAGTAGTCTAACCAATACGCTACAGGACTCCACTGTGCTGTGTAAATGCAAGTATTATTGACATAAACTACTGTGAAGCACCTAGAGATGGCAATAAAGTAACTAGAAAAGAGGAAGTTCTGCTCAAAAACTGGAAGGAAGAGACTGGTCTAGCCTGAGATTCAGACCGTGAAATGTCCCTGAGCTCTTGCTATTTTTACCTCTGGCTCTTACCGCGGAGGAAGTAAAGGCAGTAATATTGCAAGATCTTTTGTAAGACTTTCCATTCACGCAAGAGAAGTCAAAGTTGGTTGATCTCAGCCCCCGGGGGTCGGTGGAGTGCAGATATGCTTCATTACCCCTTCCCCCCACCACAACTTTTTTTTGGGGTCAGCCAGGTGTCTGGCACATGTGGAAACCCATCACCGTGCTAAAGAGTATCCAAGGTTTGGGGACCCCAGAATGTGCATTGGATTAACTGCAGGAATTCAACCAGCTAAAACTGCATACCCTTCCATTGATATTGCTGTCTGGCAAGTTTTCCCGCTGTTTGTCCAGCTGGAACCACCCTACCCGTTAGGGGTTTGGCTTGCAGGGTTATCAGCCGCTGAGTGGGATGACTTCCTGCCCCCAGTGACTGGTCTACCCTTCCAGGTCCTGCCAATGAGCCAGGCTGGGCTGTGCTGTCATCAACAGTGCCCTGGAATACTACGGACCTACCTGGCTCAGGAACCGGACTAGAGACCATCACAGAGGGCTGGCTTGATTCCGACATTACATTTCCAGACATGTCACCTTGGAGCCAGTTCAGCTGCTTATCTCCCCCTCTCCCCCCAAGGAGGATAGTCACTAGTTGGTCATTCGACATCCGACAAGCGAAAGTTTGAGCCTTCACTAGGTGGATGATAAGTACAAGGTACTCCTTTTCCCAAAGGCACTGCGTCTCAGCATGAAATGCATGAGAGCATTGCCACCGTTTTCCTGTCTGCAGCTGGGGCACACATCCCTTCCCATTGAGAGATGGTTCTACCAATTGGAGGTACGGAGTTTAAGCAGCAGCTGCTTCCCTCTCTGCCGGCCAATCAAGGTGGATTCCAGGCGCTGGATGTACGAACGTGTGTTCACAAACTCGGACTCCAGGTAACAACTTCTAGCAGCTGTCGCCCAATCCTCAGCTCCAAGCTTGGGAGCTACTAACCATATTAGTAATGATGCATTGAAGTTTTGTGCTGTGCACAAAGTGGTAAAACTGGTTAAAATTGTAATTAGTGAGTTTAATATCTTATTGCTGATAATTCCATCATGTGAATCAGTACCAATTTCGTCCAATGGGTAAATACTAACCACCTGTGACTCCATCACAAATGATCAACTGTAAACAACAACAAATTGCATTTATATAGGCCTTTCATATCAAGAGGACGCTGGACAGTAAAGAGCTTTCACTGAGCTGGGGCCTGGAGTGAAGAGGGGTGAGGGCATGAGGGATGGAGGTGGGACGATGACTGAAGGCACGGTCGAAGAGGAAGGAGGCAAGGGAAGGAGCCAGGTGGAGGGGCTCCGGGATGGAGTTCCAGAAGGTGGGGGCCGAAAGGCTGAACACCCGACCTCTGATGGTGGAGCAGGCAGGGTGGGGGATATGGAGCAGGCCCACCGAGTGGAGGGGACAGATTGATAAAGTTTTAGCAGGTCACAGAGATCGGGAGAAGAAGGCCGTGGAGGGCTTTAAATGTGAGGATGAGGATCTTGAACTCTTTCCTCTGGGGGATGGGGAGCCGGTGGGGCCAGGCGAGTATGCGGGTGATTGGCTTACGGAGCCTGGTGCGGGAGAGGACACGAGCTGCAAATCTGCAATTTGTGGAGGGAAGAGTTGGGAAGTCCGGTGAGCAGGGAATTAGTGTAGTCATGACTGGATGGAATGAAAGCATGGGTGAGGGCTTTGCACCCGAGAGCACCTCAGGTGGCAAAGATGGGCAATGTTGCAGAGGTGGGGGAAGGCAGGCCCCAAATCTGTCCCACAGCCACCACTGGACTCACCAAACCCTGGGATAGGAGCCAGGATACTGGTTAGCAGGATACCAGTTAAAGGGTCACTAATTACAGGGATGTTCGCGCTCGTTGTACCGGCTTAACTCAAAAACAATAAAACTGCACACCACAGTTCTTCTGAAGAGAAACAATGAGGAAGTTTGCAAAGAGAGAACTAAAAGACACAGCACTGTATAAAGTCATGACATATGCCTATGTATAGTTCTGAAAACTGCATTTCTGACCTTGCACAGCTCCCTCAGTCATGTACTTCCTTTATGGTTGCACAACCCTGGGGCCGCAATCGACTTGACTGAGGTGTTAACTGAACCAATTGCATTGGCGAGTGGGTCAGCAAAAGAAGGATATTAGCTTAACATAATCTTCAGATGCAAAAAACACTCATTCTCGCCTGCACGTACGCAAACACACACACACTGTCTCTCTCTCTCACAAACACAGCACACACACACAGAGACACTGAATATTAATGTACACCGTTTATGGCGGAGAATTCTACATTGCCAATGCCTTGCGAGTAAAAGTAATTGTCACCCAGTCATCATGAGAAACTTCTCTTTTCAAAGAATAATGTCCACCTGAACAGACTTGGTTTAACATCTTATCTGAAGGATGGCACCTCCAACAATGTAGCACACCCCCAGCACTACATTGGAGTGTCAAGCCAACAACGACGACAACTTGTACTTACATAGCGCCCTCTATGCCGGGCGGCATCTCGGAATGCTTAGCAATGGTGGAGCCCAAGACCGAGCTGGGTGGAGGCAGAAGGTGACCGTAGGCGCAGTCGAAAAGGAAGGTGGGGAAGGATGGAGCGAGGCAAAGGGGTTGAGGGAGAGAGTTCCAACGTTTCGGGGCATAGTGACTGAAGGCACGGACGCTAATGGTGGAGCAGAGAATTCGGGGGGTATGGAGGAGGCCGGACCCAGTAGAGCGGAGGCAGCGGGTACTGCTGTGGGGAAGAGAGGTGGTTGGAAAGATAGAGGCGTGGCAAGGAATGGAGGGATTAAACACTACAGTGAGGATCTTGAAGTTGATCCGCTCTGTGACAGGGAGCCAGTGGAATTTGGCAAGGACTGGAGTAATCAAGGTGCAGAGTTTGGTGGGGGTGAGAATGCAGACGGAGGTGTTTTGAATGAGCTGAATTTTGTGAATAGTGGAGGAGACTGGCGAGTTCTATATAATCCACGCTACATGAGATCCGATGTGGGTCTTGAACTTACAACCTTCTGATTTAAAGAAGCAAGAGGTCTACCAATGAGAATGCTGACACCAATTACTGCTCACTCCCTTGCCCACCAGCCAGTTCCAGCATAAAGGCAGTCAATTTCCTGCTTATTAACTGCCAACATCATGCGGCGCGTGCGCAAAGAAGGAAGTGAGATCAGTGTTGATGACCTGGAAGCTGTGGCCGACAGCCAGATCATTGCCAAGGTTAGTTCCCACTATGTATAGCAAACAGAAAGTGACATCAATGGCAACCTAATGACCTGGAAGTCAGCCATTTTAGCTAGCCAGCATGTGGGAAGCAAGCTGGTTGCACTCATAACCGCTTATAACCACTTATAACCAAATAATACTTGCATTTGATTTGGTGCCTTATCAGGTTGTTGTGACATCTCAAAGCACTTCATGCGTAAAATGGATTGACTGTGTAATTTGTGGAGTGAAACGCGACAGCCAATTGTGCACAGCAGTGTCCCACAAACAGTCCTGGATTGAGTGACCATTTTTTTTGAGAGATTATTATCTCAGGGAAGCAATCCACCAATCGACTAACAACCGAGTTCCTACTTACTGCCGGGAGTGTGGAATAAGGAAACTTGCCTAAGGTTTCACCCCACCCGGGAACCAAACCCGGGTCCTCTTGCTTGTGAGGTGAGTATGCTAAGCACTACACTACAGGACTCCAAATCCATGCTATAAAGAAGCAGATTCTAACAGAGATGCAGTGTATTTTTGTAAATGAATCTAGATAAGGGGTTAAATCTCCAGGAGACTCCCAAGCATCACATGAGAGAGAGAGATAGCGAGAGAGAGTTGCAACAATTCAGTGCAGCATGTAGCCAGCACAAGGTCAGCGGAACCTGAAAAAATAGGGTAGGAGATGAAGAATGATTATCCATAGGGAAACTTGCAGTATAGAAAGTATGCGATTGAGGCAAGAATCTCAAGGATAAGTTTAAGAAGCAACATACATTTCTAGAGCTCCAAAACATCTTAAAAGCATTTCGCAAATATTACTGTAAAGTGTATTGACTGTGATAATCCCAGCATTTGATACAGCGCCTTATCACATCTTCTAGACGTCTCAAAGTGTTTCACAGAATACACTGTAAAGTGAATTGACTGTATATTTTGTGGGCGAAACGAGGCAGCCAATTGCGAACAGCAGTGTCCCACAAACAGTCATGGATTGAGTGACCAAATTTATTTGTTTATTTATTTTTTAAGAGGTTATTACCCCCCAGAAAGTGATCCGCCAACCAACTAACAACTGGGTTCCTACCTACAGCTAGGTAAACAGAGGCGTGTGGAGTAAGGAAACTTGCTTAAGGTTTCGCTCTGCCCGGTATCGAATCTGGGCCTTTTCGCTTGGCAGGTGAGTGCTCCAACCACTATGCTACAGGACTCCACAAAGTGTAGTGACTGTGTATGTTGTAGGGCAAACAAGAGCAATATTTTTGTGCAAAAGGGCCCCCTCAAACAACCAGAAGATGAACCGATGGTTTATCTGGGGGATTGTTGGTCAGGATATCAGGAGAAACTCCCTTCACTTTTCCAATAGCGCTATTGGTTTTTTAGTGTCTGTCTGAACAGGCACAGCCATTTAACGTTCCATCCTAAGGACAGCACCTCCAACAATGCAGCACTTACACCAGCACTGTATTGGAGTGTCAGCGTAGACACTATGAGTTCAAAGTCCCAACTTGGGGTTTAAACACATAACCTTGATTCAGAGATGAGAATGCTACCAACTGAGTCAGGCTGACAAACAGTCCCAAAGCTTAAAATGTAATCCTCCAACAGTCCATGTCTCTTATTGATTTCTTAACTAACTTTATAATTCTCTCCTGCATTTCTCCACTCTGCTGGGGGATACTAAGAGCAGAGAGTCTTCCTACTTGGCCCCCCTTATCCCTGCAAGCCAATAATAAATACAAATGCAAATTGGCTGCTGCGTTCACCCATAAAATACAGTTCAACTGAGTTTAGAAGGTTAAGGGGGTGATCTAATTGAGGCGTTCAAAAATGATAAAGGTATTTGATAGGGTAGTTACCCTGAAACTATTTCCTCTGGAGGGGGAATCCAGAACATGGGAGCATCATCTTAAAATTAGAGCTGGACCATTTTGAAGTGAAATCAGGAAGCACTTTTTCATGCAAAGGGTAGTGGAAATCTGGAACTCAAAAGGCTGTGGATGTGAGATCCATTCAAATTTTTAAGACTGAGGTAGATAGGTTTCTATTAGGTAAGGGTATCAAGGGATATGGAGCAAGGGTGGGTAATTGGAGTTGAGGTACAGATCAGCCATGATCTTATAGAATGGCAGAACCAGCTCGAGGGGCTGAATGGCCTACTCCTGTTCCTATGGTCCATTCACTTTACAGAATACCCTGTGAAGCTCTTTGAGACCTTAACGGGAAGGGTGTCCTAGCTGGACAAGTAGCCAGAAGCTTGCCATTGTTTACAGTTCTAGCTGGTTAAACTCCAGCAGTATCCCCAGCACATTGCTGTGTTCCCCAAATCTTGGCTCTCATCTCTACCGCCTCCCTGGCTCCTCCATTCCACACTCCCACCACTTGCTCATTCTGTGAAGTCATTCAGCCCATCACCTCCACCCTGACTTGGTTCTACTGCCTCCGCATCAGCCTTCGTGCTCACATTCAAATGCCTCACCCCACCCTACTTCTGCAACCTACAGCAACAATACCGATCCAGCCACTCCCTCCACTCAGTGAACAACAACTTGCATTTATCTAGTGGCCCTCACACATGGTAGCATCTCATACTTGACAGTGGCGGATCATGACACTGAGCCAGGGGTGGTGGTGGGGGGGAAGGTGTGTGCCTGCATACGCGATCAAAGAGGAAGTTCTTCAGGTGTGACCTGAATATGGGGAAGGAGAGGCCAAGACCGAGGGAATGAAGGAGTGTTCCAGAGTTTCCGGGCACCCTCCCTCAAACCCCACTCCTTCCCCATTTTCAGGTCACACCAGACAATTTCACGTCCCGCATCCAATCCACCCCATCATCGGTGGGTAAGCTTTAAACCATTTTGCCCCATTCTTTGGAACACCATCAGTGTCTCTCTTCTTCACCCCTCCCTTTCCACCTTTAAAGCCTGATGTAAGACCCATCCATTTGACAGCACTTCCAGTTGTCAAGCTCCACATTCAGGGAGGGCTGCATTGTAAGAGGTCCCATCCTTTAGAGGAGACATTAAACCGAGGTTCTGTGTGTGGCTGTGTGCCTGGATACTAAAGATCATATAATACTATTGGAAAAGGGTAGGGAATTTCTCCAAATAATACTATTGGAAAAGGGTAGGTGTCCTGGTTCACAATCCCCCAACTAAAATTGGCCATTCACATTTGCCAATATGTAATGTGGCATGTTAATGTAAATTGTGAATAAACAAGTTCAATCCCATCTTGTGGAGTCCTGCAGTGTCGTGGTTAGTGCGCTTGCCTTGCAAGCGAGAGGACCTGGTTTCATTTCCAGGGCAGGGTGAAACCTTAGGCAAGTTTCCTTACTCCACATGCCTCTTGTTTATATAGCAGTAAGTAGAAACCCGGTTGTTAGTTGATTGGCGGATCATTTTCACCAGGTAATAATCCCATACATAAAGAATTTTTTTTGTCTTTGCTAAGGATCCGAAATCTCCATTCGTGTCCAAAATTCAAAGATGTCAGCACTGAAAAGATTTAACTCAAAATCTAGGCTGATATTCCAGTGCAGTATTGCAGGGAGAGAGTGCTTTGAGATGTCTCAATGCTGCAATAAGGCACTATATCAAATCCAAGGATTATTATATATCTCTCTGTGATACATAACCTTTGACGAGGTTAACTAGCGTCATGCCATGCTCTGCACGAAAAACCCCCCACAGGATTTGTAAGTTTTCTGAAAAACATGTTTCTTTTATCCGTATTAAACAATTTTATCTGCAATTTGCCACATTTCATAAACTTGACTTTTTTTCAACTCAGTCTCAGGGCGTAGGCAAGAAAGCTTCCCCTGGTTTGTCCAGCTGGGATCACCTATCCTATCAGAGCCTTTTACCAGGAGCTGTGGGAAGTGCGAAGAATCCATGCTGTCAGCTCACTGACCCAAGTGGCTTCTCTTTGGTTTCCTTCAAGGCACAACTCAAGATGCTCCCCTTCAACTGCGTTTTTGGTCACCTTCCTACCCCAACCCTCCGTGCTCTCCACCCTCCTGATCCCAACGCCCAGCTCAGGTCCAGTTCCCTGTAAGCACCTTGGGACATGCTCCCAGTGTGCAAGGTGCTGTGTAAATGTAATTTATTGTTGCTAATTATGAAATGCCACAAATTATGAGATAATAGGTGAGGAAGATGCTTCATTTGATCTCATCCTTCCAGAATCCCCACCTGAGCTGTGAATGCCAGCAACGTCCTACAAACTGCCATGAAATGAATGAGCAGGAGGTTGAATTTGGGTGATTGTTGGCCAGGATACTGGGACACATTCCATTCTCTTTGAGATCTTTACTGTTCACCTAAACAGGTACAGATAGGAGCTCAGTTGAAAGACTCATCCAATAATGCAGTACTCCTTCCCCCGGCCAGCAATGTAAACCAGCACAAGCCGTATGGAGTCCCATACATAGTGGTTAGAGCACTCCCCCTCGCAAGCGAGAGGACCTGGGTTTGATTCCTGGGCAGGGTAAAATGTTGGGCTGTTTCCTTACTCCACATGCTTCCATTTACCTAGCAGTAAGTTGGAACCCGGTCGTTTCAACGCCTTGGGATGTCCTCCCCAAAAGTGCTATGCAAATGTAATTTGTTGTTGTTAGTTAAGTGGTGGATTGCTTTCCGTGGGTAATAATTCCTCCCCCTCTCCCCCCAAAATATTCACTCAATCTATGACTGTTTGTGGGAAATTGCTGTGCACAATTGGCTGCCGTGCTTTGCTCACAAAATACAGTCAATCCACTTTACAGTATATTTTCTGAAGTGCTGAGATGTCTGAACGACGTGATAAGGCATCATATCAAATGCAAGAATAATTATTATTATAACCCTAGCAAAGCACTGGAGCGCAAGCCTGGACTGTGAGCTCAAAGTCCCAGTGTGGGGCTTGAACCAATAACCTCCTTCCTCAGAGGGAAGAGTGGTACAGACTGAACTAGGCTGATATACAATATCATTTGAAAGTTACTTAAGAAAAACATTAATAATTCCTGCATTTGATATAGTGCCTTATCATGTCATTAAGCGCTCTGGGCGCTACCCTGTGTGAAGAGTGCTATATAAATGCAGGTTGTTGATGTTTCAAAGGACTGCACAGAATATATTGTAAAGTGGATTGACTGTATTTTGTGGGTGAAAAGATACAGCAGTGTCCCACAAACAGTGGATTGAGTGACCAAATTATTATTTTATTTTAAGGGAATCTTACACCCGGAAAAGCGATCTCCCAATCGACTAACCGGGTTACTAGTTATTGCTGGGTAAACAGGGGCGTGTGGTGTAAGCAAACTTGCTCTGCCCAGCAATCAAACCCAGGTCAGTGCTTGCGAGGTCAGTGCTCTAACCACCACACTACACAAGACCTTGTTCCTCTCAGACGAATATCCAGACACATTCACAAATTCATTAATTGTGGCACAGCCAGTGTTTCATACATCAGAGGCCCCGATATTCACTCCCTCCCCTACCCTCCCAATCCCCCATCTCGATTTTACAGGCTCAGCTGTAAATAAAAATCTCTTTAATAGTAAAAAAAACAAAAAAATCTTCCGTACGTCCAATCTTTCTGGGCAGGAGTTTAAGCTCCATTTTAAAAAAAAAGCAGAGAAAGAGTTATGGAATATTTCATCACTTCACTCCCTGCTAGACGATAAGGCAGCCGAGCAAGAAAGAAGATATTCAAATGAAACATAAAAGTGATAAAAATAATTCTCCCAAAGGTTGAGTGTTTGCCGTGCCCTGTACTCTCTCTCAGTTGTCTTTCTCAGATGCCGCCTCTGTGACTGTGTGTGTCTCTCTTGTTCTCTGTTGTCTCTCTCTCTCTCTCTCTCTCTCAAACATTCCCCAAATCCTCATAAATTGATTCCTGGGGGAGGCCGGAGCCATCGACTGACATCTCCTGCCCAGCCTGGCCTGACCTGGCAGATTTCACGACCATACTGTAGATGCAGTTGTTGGAGCAGTTGAAATTCCCTCTGCCCTGCGGTCTATCGTTCACGGGCTGTCCCTGATCCTTTGTCTCTGAGCGTCTGTCTTTCAGATTGCCAACTAGGGGCTTGGGCCCTGGCAGAGGTTTGAGCTTCCTGTTCCTGGCGGGCTCCTGCCCACCCTTGGCCACAGGAGGCACCAAATAATCGTCCATGCAGGGATTGTAAGGCACCTCGTGGCCCACCACCTCGCTCGTTCCTTTCCTCTTCCAAGCATCGCCCATGTCTGTGGTTTTCGCTTCGTCGTAGATGGTGCTTGGGTCTGGAAGAGGTTGTTGGCCCCAGCCCTCGGGCTCGTCGTAAATGTGATCCAGGGCCCTGCCTCCAGACCTAGGGAAGGCCACAGGCCCAGCAGGGTCATACTTGACTCTCTCGTACAAGTCAGCGTACAGCGGCTCTCCCCTGCCCCCCCGGCGTGGGGGTACTGGAGCTTTACCCTCCTTCGCCGGGCACCTAGAATCATAATAATAATCCTTACATTTGATGTAGCACCTTATCAGGTCTTCAAGACATCTCAAAGCACTTCACAGAGTATACTGTAAAGTGAATTGACTGTATATTTTGTGGCCGAAACGCAGCCGCCAATATCGCACTTCAGTGTCCCACAAACAGTCGTGGATTGAGAGACCAAATTGTTATTCAATTTTTTTTGAAGGGATTATTACTCTGAAAAGCGATCCACCAATTGATTAACACCTGGGTTCCTATTCACTGCTAGGGAGACTAATTGCCTAACTGTTTCTTACAGCACAGAAGGAGGCCATTCGGCCCATCGTGCCCATGTTAGTTTTTTGAAAGCTCCCCCGCTCTTACTCTACAAGAGTATAAGAAATAGGAGCAAGAGTAGGCCATTTGGGCCCTTGAGGCTGCCCCGCCATTTAATAAGATCATGGCTGATCTTCTAACCCAATTCAATTTACCCGTCCTATCCCCATATCCCTCCAAATCTTTCCTTTTTGAAAGCTGTTATCGAATTTGCTTCCACCACCTTTTCGGACACTGCAATCCGCCTGCATACGGGCCTGGACCAAACTCCGTAACCACATTTCACCAGTTCTGGCCAGGCTCCACTGGCTCCCTATTCCCAAACCATCAACTTCAAGATCCTCACACTCATGTTCAAATCCCTTCACTCGCTGGCACCTCCCTACCTTTCTGACCTCCTCACTCCCCAATCCACCACCCAGTGCCTCTGCTGGACTGGCACCGGCCTCCTGCCTGTCCCTTGCACCCTCCGCCCCACCATCGAAGTTCACGCTTTCAGCCACTATGCCCCAAAACTCTGTCCCTCAATCCCTCCACCTTCCCCCCTCTCTCCCCTCTTTCAAATCCCGCCTAGAAAACTTTCCTCTTCGACCATGCTTACGGTCACTCGCCCCTCCCCCCAGCTCAAAATCAGGCTCGGCCACTGTTAAGCGCTCTGAGACACTACCCTGCATGGAGGGCACTATACAAGTGCAAGTTGTTGTAACAACTCTCTGGATAAAAATTTTTCCTCATCTTCCTTCTGGTCCTTTTGCCAATTATCTTAAACCTGTGTCCTCTGGTTACCAACCCAACTGCCAGAGGAAACAGTTTCTCCCTATCTACCCTATCTAAACCCCTCATAATTTGGAACACCTCTATTATATCTCCCCTTAACCTTCTCTGCTCTAAGGAGAACAATCCCAGCTTCTCTCGTCTCTCCACACAATTGAAGTCCCTGGCACCATTCTTGCAAATCTGTTCTGCACCCTCTCCAAGGCCCTGATATCTTTCCTGTAGTGTGGTGCCTAGAATTGACCACAATACTCCAGCTGAGGCCTAACCAGCAATTTGTAAAGGTACAAACCTGGGCAGATTGTCCAGGGGGTCGGAGTAGAGGCTGTCAGCCCTGTGCTGAGGCCTGCTGGGCACCTTCACTGCATCCACGGGGTCTGAATATATGGAGCTGGGGTCAGAGTTCACTTGGGGCTTGGCAGTCTTGGGAATGGGCGAGCGGGGAGGGGTGGCGGGCGGGTCAGGCAGACTGCGGCCTTTCAGGAGTTTGGGGAGGTCCTTCTCCTCCGCCCCCATAGGGTTGACTCGGGAAGCCACTGTCAGCTTCGAGACCCCCACCCCCACCTCACTGGAGGAGGAGGAAGAGGAGGAGGAGTAGAGATTGGGGAAGACGGGGTCCTGAGAGCCCCGCTCGGCCCCAGCCTCCGCGTACCCACTCAGGTCCTGCTCGGAGGAGTGAAAGCTCCTGCGGTTTTCCTCAGCCTGGGCTTTCTGCTCCCGGATCCCACACTCCACTAGAAGGAAGATGTCGTTGCCATGCTTGGTCTCAAAGGTGAAGTTTCCCGCTCCAGATTCACAGCGTCGCCCGGCTTCAAAAGAGAACATGATCTGCGAGCACGAGACACGGAAATGAGGGGGAGAACAACAACAACAAATACATTTACACAGCACCTTTCACGTTGGGAGGATGTCCCAAGACATTCGACAGTTAGGGATTTGGCTCTATTTGAACATCAGTTACTGGCGCACTCGCTGGAGACCCCAACTCCTACCCAAACCCTCTCCGCTCCAGTGGCTCTTGCTCTACTCCCCACAAGCTCCATCTTTTCCGAACCTCCATGACCTGGCTGCCCCAGACCCTCATCCTCACTCCATCCCCCACCCAGGCGCTTTACTGTTAGGTACCTTTGTACTCCACATGAGCCCCTATGGCTTTGCCTCCTTCGAGGCCAGTCTCACGGCACTCCTCTCCGACTGCAGCTTCGTTCACCCTCCAACCCCTACCCTCCCTGCTCTCCACCTCCAGTTGGGGTGCAAATCCGTCTCTCTAGGCAGGCTGTTCTATATGTTTACTACTCGCTCACTGAAGTAGTGTTTCCGCTGACTTGTTTTGAATTTACCCCCTTTAATTGCAGATTGACGATTGAACAGTTGATTGAGCCAGTTATTAATATTGTGGTTGAACTGATGATCCCATTTTACATGCAGTGCTGAATACTACGCTCAGACACTCTGCAGTAAGCAGGCCCCTGTCTAGCTGCTCACCTTGTCCCTCCCATATCGCCTCAGCAGCTTGTATGGCCACATGTAGAGGGGCTGCTTGGTTTTGGCATCTTTCAGCACCAGAGCTTCCTGGTCAGCCTTCAGCAGGTATCTCCCATGTAGCCCGCACCTCTCTGCCGCCTCCGTCTTCTGTACTGCCACCCAGAACTCGTTCACTGAGGGCGGCAAGTCAGAAAGTGTTCATTACCTCATTTCATCTTCACCATTTCTTCCTTCTGCCACCCGCACTCACTCCCTCTCTACCCTTTCTCGCTCTACACTCTCTCCAGCAGTTACCTCAACGAACTCTCTTAATACTTGCCAACCTGCTCCTAATACTCTCTGGAATTATCCCTCCAGGGAGAGAGCGCACATTCCATTCCAACAGTCTATCTCTGGGATTTCCATGTGTAGGTGGGATTCATGGAATTCTCAGCTTGGTTTGGATACTGGAAGCATGGTTTCCACATATGGCAGATACCCGACTGACCAAAAAAAGTCAATATCAAAACAAACAATCTAGTATCTTCTCTTCGTTTGCCTCAGGACAGAGCGAACCTCACCTTACTCCTTTCCCACCATTCCACTTTTCTCTCCCTCTGGGGCGCTCTCCCTCGGGGGCGCTGTCTCTCTCTTGGAGGTAGCGGCCAGGTCAATGAGATGTGTTGTTTTCTCATGACTCAGTTGTCAGACACACAGCTCTATTTATAGACGACTCACTGCTGTGCTCGAAAGCAGATAATTAAACACTTCCTGTTCATTCAAAAGTGCAAACTTGGGGTGAAATTCCCCTTCCTCCAATGATTTTCTCTGGCACTTTGTGTATGTGTCTTAGTATCAGTTCCTGTGTGTGTGTCAGTTCCTGTTCGCTCCCTCCACTCTCGTGCCATCAACTGTTCTGCCTTCACCCACCTCCACCTCCACAACATTGCCCGGCTCCGCCACCACCCTCAGGGTGCCCTCATACACGTCTTCATTACATCGAGGCTATCACCCCCATCCTTGCCAACTCCACTGGCTTCCCATCACACAGAGAATATAGAGGATAGAGTTCAAGATCCTGGTCCTCACCTTCAAAGCCCTCCACGGTCTTGCTCCCCCCTACCTCTCCTACCTCCTAACCCCCTACCAGCCTGTTCGCTCCCTCCACTCAGCGGGCTCCGACCTGCTTCACGTCCCCCGCCTCGCTCGCACCACTGTCGGCGGGTGGGCCTTCCGCTACCCTCCCCCACCCCGACCCCCAGCTCAGGGTCCGTAACTCTGTCTGTCCAGCACCTTGGGACGTTCTCCCAACATGAAAGGCATTATACAAATGTAATTTTGTTGTTGTTATTATTGTTTATTACATCCAGGCTTGACTAAACTAACTCCCTGCTTGTTGGCCTTCCCAACTCCCTCCACAAGCTGCAGATCATCTAGAACTCTGCAGCTCGTGTGCTCTCCCGCACCAGGTTAAGTGACACTATCACCCCCACATTCGCCCGGGTTCAACTACTCCCCATCCCCCAGAGGATAGAGTTCAAAATCCTCGTCCTCAAAGCCTTCCAGTCTTGCTCCTCCCTATCTCTGTGACCCGCTAACCCTATACCAACCTGTCGACTCCCTCTGCCCTTCAGATATTGGTCTGCTTCATGTTCTCCGCATTACCGCTCCAACATCAGCGGTCAGGCCGACATCCTTTCTGCCCCCACCTTCTGGAATTCCATCCTGGAGCCCCTCTACCTCACCCCCTCCCTTATTTCCTTCAAGGCCCATCTAAAGACCTTTCTATTCGACAGTGCCTTCAGATATCCTCCCATTCCCACTCCCCCTTGCCCTTCGCCCCTCCCAATTCCAACACCCAGCTTAGATGTAAACCCTTCACTGTCCATCACATTGGGACATCCTGCTGACGTGAAAGTCGATGTGAAAATTTAATCTGTTGTATTTGGTACACGTAGTTTCGCCCACAAAATAGACAGTCACTCCACTTTACATTATATTCTGTGAAGCGCTTTGAGACTCTCATCAACGTGATAAGGCGCTATATCAAATATAAGGATCATTAGTATTATTTGACTGATTTTGCTTGTTAGAGAACAGCTGCTCTGAACAAATAGTCACGAGTCTCCGTTGGCCCACACACTGAGCTGTTACTGTCACTGCAGTCCATTGTGTAAGTGACCTTTCACTAGGGGAGGGGAGGGAGTGGGCGGAGGAGAACTTCCCTTTTTGTAGGCAGAAGTCGGAGAGACTAAAACCAATCCTATTCTCGGATTGATTAGTCTGTGGGCAACAGCACCAGAAAGTGAAACACACACATCCATCACTTCTGTGCTCCCTGCTTTCCTACGTCTTCCCATCTCTCTCCCTCTCTTTCCAATCCCCACATCCCAGCTTTCTCTTTCTCACCCTCCACACTTCATCTCCCTCTCTAACCCCCACATCCCATCTCTCTGTGTTTCCACACCCCTATATCCGCATCTCTCTCTCTGTCTCTCTCCCACACATCCCATCTCTCTCTCTCTCTCTCTCTCTCTCCCCACCTTATATCTCTCTCTCTTTCTCCTACAACCCATCTCTCTATCTCTTTCTCTCTCTTCTGAGAAGTAACTGGGAGCAAGAAATCCTCCCACTTAACTCCTGTTAACCCTGCAAGCCAAGGTCCTAACAGGCAGGGTGGTCCTGTCCTGGCTGGACAAGCAGAGGGAAAGCTTGCCAGACAGTGATATCAATAGCAAGCTATGTTAGACTCCATCAGTTACCCCAACACACACTCTGGGGTCCCCAAGCCTTGGCTCTTGCCAACCTGTGCCTAATACTTCCCAGAATTAGGTAAACAGGATGTGTCCCTCCAGGGAGAGAGCGCACATTCCATTCCAACAATCTATCGCTGGGATTTCCATGTGTAGGTGGGATACATGGAAATCTCAGTTTGGTTTGGAGACTCTCAAGCATGGGGATGGGTTTCCACATGTGTCAGATACACAGCTGACCAAAAACAAATCTCTCTCTCCCAACTCCACTTCCCATCTCTCTCACATGTCCTGAAGCTGCTCCCTTTACACAACTCGGTATGAAGCTGGTGTTTCAGCTGAGAAAAGGTGACCCTATGGAGAGGGTGGGGGTAGGGGTGAGGAGTTAGCTGCAGTGATCACTCACCTTCTTCTCTGGAGTAGTAGAGGCTGTTTTCCGCCATCTCCAACGACACAGGTTTTGAGTTTGCCCCACAGAAGGAGTCACTTGGCGACTGTGGAGACACAGAACAGCAATACTCAGCAAGGACACCCCCACCAGCCACAACGCCCTCCTGTCTCTCTACCAAAAAAAACTCGCCCCACACCCTCCCAATAACTGTCCACGAAATACAGCCGCGAATACGCGCACAGTGATGTGCCACAACCAGCCGTGAATTGAGTGACTGATTATATCTGGGAGATTGTTGGCCAGGACACTGGGAGAGAGAAACTCTCTTCTTTTTGAATAATACCGCGGGTTCTTTAACGTCAACCTGAATAAGGCACAGACAGGGAGTGAGGTTCAACTTCTCATCCAAAGGACGTCTCCTCCAAGATGTAATAAGGCGCTACATCAAATGCAAGGTTCATTATTATTATTATATGGGTTCTTCCTCCCATCCCTTAATCACCAATTTAAAGAAAACAGAAATGAACAGCACATAGAGAGACCATTTCGTCCATCATGCTTTGCAGCTGTCTGAAAGAGCTCTGTGTATAGCCCCATTCTCCTGACTCCCTCCCTCTCCCTTCAGATATTTAATTTAATTCTTCTTTGAAAGCTCCTGTGGATTTGAACTCAATCACAGTTCAACAATTCGCTATGTCAATAAAAACTCAAATCTTTCTCTCAGCAATTCTGATCTTTGCTCTTTAGGTGGTAAAATCGATTCCCTCTACATACTAACAACTGGCTGAGTACACAGTGGAATTCACTTCGCCCTGTTTATGATCCCAATCAAGAATCTTACAGCAACTTTAAAGTCACCTAAAGAAAAGGCAGATGAGACCATGGCTTAAAGTCTCAAAGTAGAGAGCTCCAGTGGGGGAGCGAGCAACCGCACGGACACGATAGGGGAGAGAGCAGGGAATGGGATTAGAGTAGAGAGCTCCAGTGGGGAGCGAGCACCAGCACAGAACATGGCGACCTACTGGAAACGCGGTCTCACACAGCTTCTCCACCCACTCAGAGCTGGTCAGTTTCTCGGCAGCAAAGGTGTAGAGCTTCTCTCCAGTCTCAATGCTGAAGGCAGTCATTTCCTTTGGGCAGGTCTCACCGGGAAGGGGAGTGATACTGATGCAGTCCGCCAGCCGGATAATCTTCTTGTCCAGCTTCTTGGTAGCTTGTTTCTCCGACACGTTGGAGCCATCTTTGCAATCGTAGAATTCCAGCCGGGAGATGCCATGCTGGCTGGCGGGATACAGGACAAACCAGTTCTTTCTCCAGATTTTCTGCAAAGGAATCGGAGGGGTTTTGGTCAACCAGAAACTGGGAGATTGTCACTCCCCAACCCATTATCTGCTGTCTCCGCTCAACTGGCTCTGGCCTAGTGCTTGTCCCTCGTGCTCTCTATTCCACCATTGGTGGCCGTGCTTTAATATAATAATATCAGCCAGTACACCCTGAAATTCTGGAACTCTCTTCCTCTATCTCTCTTCCTTGCCCCCTCCTTCCCGATCTTCAGGTTGCGCCTGCAGCCATTCCTCTTTGACCATGTCTATGGTCACCTCCGGCTGGGCATCATGCTTCATCACTGTCAAGCGCTCAGGGAAGCTACCCAGCGTGAAAGGAGCTATACAATTGAAAGTTATTTATTTTGGACACTCGAGAGAACCCCCTCCCCATGCTTAAGAGGTTTCAAACCAGTCAGTATACATCCTACATATGAAATTTCCTTGTTCCTGGACTAAAATGTGGTGCACACTTTCTCTGTCAAGGGACAACAACAATTTGCATTTATATAGCATCTTTCTGAAGAGAATTAGGCACAGGTTGGCAAGAACCAAGGCTTGGGGACCCCACAGTGTGCTGGCAAACCACATAGCTTGCCATTAATATTGCTGTCTGGCAAGCTTTCCCACTGCTTATCAATAGGACCACCCTATCTGATAGGGCTTTGGTTTTCAAAGTTAACAGGAGCTGAGTGGGCATGACTCCATGCCCCCAGTGACTGGTATGCCCTTCCAGATCCTCTGCTCTGGAGTTCTGCAGACCTGCCTGGGTCAGGAACTGAACTGGAGACCACCACAGAAGAGTATGTGTGTGTGTGTGTGTGTGGGGGGGGGGGGGTTGGTATATAAGAGATACGCAAGACACTGATTAGGATTCAGAAAACAGGATGAAAAACATTCTAATTCTTGTTAAAGGGACAAGATATAAGGAAACAGAATAAATACATGAGTAGCAGCAGCAACAATAAGTCCTGCAGAGTATTGGTTAGTGCACTCGCCTCGCAAGCGAGAGGACCTGGGTTCAATTCCAGGTCAAGGCGAAACATTCAGCCCATCAAGTCCGTTCCAGCAAGACCCATTCCTTGGTCTCCTCCAGTCCCACCTTGCTCTCTACCTTGAGAATTTTACTCTCCAATTCTCTCTCATATTTCTCTCAACCATTTGTCTCCCAGGCTTTCTGTAGCTGTGTCTTTCAGAATCACCTCCTCCCTACCCTCAACCTCCCCACCATCAACATCATCAAATTGCATTTATTCAAGCTGTTTTCAGGTCAAAAGGACATCCCAAGTTGCTGTTAATCACATCAGGGAAACTGTCTTCCCCCGTTAAACCAAGCACAAGAGTCTCAGATACGCCAGGGCAGCAGGACAAGAGGGTATAAAATCAGGCGTGTGAGGGGCAATTTCAGGACAGTCATCAGAAAGCATTTCTTTACCCAGAGGGGAAATTATCAGCAGGAAGGGAGGTTGAGGTGAGATGCTGGGATATTTACTGATTCCCTTCATTTAAGAAACAACCCGAAGCAGTAATGGGAAGACAAAAGACAGAGACAATAATAATAATATTTGCAATTTGCATAGCAATTTATCAAATGATAAGAGTAGATGGAGAGAAACTGTTTCCACTGGCAGGTGGGTCAGTAACCAGGGGACATGGATTCAACATAATCGTCAAAAGAAGGGGAGATGAATGTTGAGAAATGTTTTTACACAGAGAGTTGTTACGGTCTGGAATGCACTGCCTGACAGTGGTGGAAACCAATCCGATAACAGCTTTCAAAAGGGAATTAAGTAGGTACTTGAAGAGGACAAATTTGCAAGGATATGAGGAAAGAGCGGGGGAGTGGGACTGATTGTGTGGCTCTTCTAAAGAGCCAGCACAAGCAGAATGGGCCGAATGGCCTCCTTCTGTGCTGTAGGATTCTATTAAAACACCCCAAAGAACTTCACAGTAATAATAATAATGTGGTCATGACTGTTCGTGGGACACTGCTGTGAGCATTTGGCTGCCACATTTCACCGACAAAATAGTCACTACACTTTAACAGTATATTCTGTGAAGCGCTTTGAGACGTCTCAACGATGTGACAAGGTGCTATATCAAATGCAAGGATTATTATTATTTATTATGACTCTCAAGTGCAGTGATTGTACTTGCAGGCAAACTCAACAATTTATGCACAGCGATGTCCTTCAAACAGTCAGGTGACAGGAGAAACTTCTTGCCATCTCTTTTTGAATAGTGTGATAGAGTTTTTAATGTCCACCTCAACAGGGCACAGACAGGACCTCGGTGTCCAAACAACAGCAACTCTTGACAATGCTGACTCAGGAACTGGACTAAAGACCGTTACAATAGGCTGCAGTAATGACCCTTCCTGCAGAGGTAACCAGAAGCCAAAAAAGAAAGGAACTTGCACGTTTACAGTGGCTAATCACCCTGAAAGGCTCCATAGATAAACAAAGTCGAAGTTAAAGTTGAGCAGCTGATCTTCACTGCCTGATTTGCAGAACCATATCCTCGCTGCACTTCTCCTTTCTTCAGCGTGAACCAGGCTGACGTTTTCGGAGCTGCACTCACAGGCCCAGTCACTCGCGCCTCTGAGTCAAAAGCCTGTGGGTTCGAGCCGCACATCAGGTCTTGGAACGTCAGCCTAGACTGTGAGCTCAAGTACAGTGCTTGGGGAACCTGCGTTGTCAGAGGTGCCGTCCTTTGGACGAGACGTTAAACCAAGGTCCCAGAGTCTACAATGTGGATGAATGATCTCTCCCTCCCTCGATCGATCAATCGATTGAGTGAGGATCGATTGATCTTCCATTTGACATACTGTAGCAACTTATCCGCCTTTGAGATCGTTGGACAAGGAAATAATATACACTAAGCTCTAAGTCAGAAGGTTTCAGGTCCAAGTCCCAAGGCTGACATTCCAGTGCAGTGCTGGGGGGCACTGGATTATCTGAAGCAGTGGCCTTCAGATAAGATGATAAACCAAGGTCCCGTCTGCCTTTTCAGGTGAAGGTTAAGGATCACATCGCACTAGTCAAAAGTTTCTCTCTCCCAGTGTCGTGGGCAACAGTTTCACCGATAAAATCAGTCATTCACTTCATTGCTGTCTTTGTGCAAATCGGTCACCTCTCTCACATACAAAACACACAGTCCCTGCACTTGACAGTAAATCCTGTAAAGTGCTTTGAGACGTCCTCCCAGTGTGAAAGGTGCTCTGTCAGGTATGAGGATCATTGTTAACCTGAACCAAAACAGTTCTTTGTTTCAGAGGTTGGTGACTCAGGGAAGTGCGAGGCTCAGATTCAGTCACCAACCTGGAAAGCTTGTTGATTGCTGAGGAGGCAGCGCCGAGGAGACAGATCCTCGATGGGTGACTGGGCGGGGGGATGGTGGGGGGGTCAGTGACCTCTTCTTTATACAGCCTCACACTGCACCGAGCTGCTGACAGAGTCACAGGACAGTGTGGGTGGGAGAACTTCTCATATCCTGAGCTTGAAATCTGAGAATGTTCTGGAACTGAAACAGATTGTGCCCTGCCCAGGCCACGCCGGTGTTTGTTTCCATGTAAACCACTTGGTTCTAACCCCAATCCTGTCATAATAATCCTTACATTTGATATTGCGCCTGATCACGTTGTTAGGATAAACTGTAAAGTTGATTGACTGTGTACTTTGCGATGTCTCGAAGACAATGAAAAGCACTATATCAAATGAAAGGGTTACTATTTTGTGGATGAAACAGGCAGTCAGTTGCGCACAACTGGCAGATTGACAACAAGATCCTTCACATCCCTTCTCCTGCCCCACTCTGTGGCCGGTTCCCTCCATTCTCCTTGTTCCTCAATCCCGCCACTCACCATCAGTGACCCATCCTTCAGCCACTGAACCCTGCCCTCTGAAACTCACTCCCCAAATCACTAATTCCGGAGAGTATTAGGCACAGGTTGGCAAGAGTCAAGGCTTGGGGACTCCAGAGTGTGCGTTGGGGTAACTGCTGGAGTCTCAACTGCGAAAATGTCTGTCAGACATCAAGTCCTGGATGAGAGGTAACTTTCTTCAGTTGAACGTCAACAAGACCGAGGCTCTCCTGTTTGGCTCCCGTCAGCGCCTCCACACCTCAGACACTGACAGCATCACCCTCTATGGTTGCACACTCCATCTTACTGAGCCAGTCAGGAACCTTGGGGTCTTGTTTGACCCTCAACTATCCTTTCTATCTCACATCCGTGTCAACACCCACTTTGCCATCCCCCAGTTCCGTAACATCGCCCGGCTCCGCCACTGTCTCACACTGCAGGCTACCGAAACCCTCAAATACACACTGACTGTCCAGCAGGCAAGGCAGGGGGCAAGGCAGAGGGACTGCGGGATGGAGTCCCAGAGGTGGGGCCAGAGAGGCTAAATGCTCGCCCGCCAATGGTGGGGTATCCACGTGTGTCTATGCAAACTCCCTGCTTGTCGGCCTCCCCAATTCCTCCCTCCTTAGGGTGCAGATCATCCAGAACTCTGCAGCCCATGTCCTCTCCCACACCAGGCTCCGTGACCCTATCACCCCCAT
The DNA here is from genome assembly GCF_018977255.1 of Callorhinchus milii. Lineage (NCBI taxonomy): Eukaryota > Metazoa > Chordata > Chondrichthyes > Chimaeriformes > Callorhinchidae > Callorhinchus > Callorhinchus milii. Next base: position 71,409,497 of record NW_024704742.1, read on the forward strand.
CCTTGCCCAACTCCACTGGCTTCCCATCACACGGAAGATAAAGATAAAGATGCTGGTGCTCACGTTCAAAGCCCTCCATGGTCTTGCTCCCCCCTATCTGTGCAACCTCCTAATCCCCTACCAATCTGCCCGCTCCCTCCACTCAGCGGGCTCTGGCCTGCTTCACAACCCCCGCCTCACCTGCTCCACTATTGGCGGGCGGGCGTTCAGCCACTTTGCCCCCACCCTCTGGAATTCCGTCCCGCAGTCCTTCCGCCTCGCCCCCTCCCTTACCTCCTTCAAGAACCATCTCAATAGCCTCCTCTTTGACCGTGACTTTGATCACCTTCCTTCCCCCCGGCTCTCCACGCTCCCCAATCCTGACCTCCAGTCGGGTTCGAAACACAGACTGTCCAGCGCCTTTGGGTACGAATTCCCAACGTAAAAGGCACTATACAAATGTCATTTTGTTGTTGTAAAACCGCATAGCTTGCCATTGAGGGATGCTTGTCCAGCTAGAACTACCCAACCCGTTAGGGCTTTGTTTACATGGTTAACAGGAGCTGAGTGAGAGGATTCCCTGGTCAGGGCTTCCAAGCCCTGCCGATGAGCCTGGCTAACTGGACTGTCATCAGCAGTGCCCTGGAGCTGGGGTTCATACAATGGGTATGTGAGGAATGCCGAAGACCAGATAGTACACGTACTGTATGGACAGGAAAGAAGTTGCCAAGGGGGAAGCTGATAAATACCTGGGGTGTTGATAGGCTTGTTGCTCAATATATCAGAGCAGGCACAGACGGGACCTCAGTTGATCGTCTCATCTGAATGAGGCACCTTTGACAATGCAGCGCTCCCCTGTTATAGGGATGTTAGCCTAGACTGTGAGCTCATAGACCAAGGTTACAGGCAGCGTCACAGGCTTCAGCCAAGTGTAATAATAATAATAATTTCCATTTGATATCACGTTGTCAAGATGTCTCAAAGTGCTTCACAGGATATACTGTACAGTGGATTTTTTGTGGGCAAAACCATAAAATTGCACACCGCAGTGTCTCACAAACAGTCGTGGAGGAGTGACAATTTTATCTGGAGGATTGTTGGCCCGGACAGCAGGAGAGGGTAACTCCATTCTCTTTTCGATTTTTAACATCCAACTGAACAGGCAAATGTCAACTTCAGTTTAACTTCTCATCCGAAGGATGGCGCCTCCGACAATGCAACACCCCCCAGCACAGCATTGGAGTGTCAGCTTACATGATGTGATTCCAAGTCCTGAAATGGGGCTTGTACCCACAACCTTCTGACTCAGAGGAGAGAGTGTTACCACTGAGTCAGACTGTCGCACTATGTTCACCAGTCATCTTCCGCTCGGACAGTCAGACACTCTGCCATCCCGAGTGAAATGGGAGTAAGCCTGGCCGGAGTCTCGTCGCTCACTCCCATTCCCATCAGGAGTTAATGATGGGAAGCAAGAAAATCGTGGCTTCCATGTCCTAACAGGTCTGGACACACCTAGTGTGGAGTGCGGAGAATGTCAAGCCCTCGGGGTGTTAGTATCAATCTCACACATAACACAGTCTCTTCAGATGTTTATCAGATACCAGGAGCATTTCTCAGTATGGAGTGTGGACAGACAGTGTAGATGGAGCTACAGTCTGTTTCCAATCCATGCTGTCACTAAACTGAGAGTGTGGGCAGACAGTGTAGACCCTGTTGATTGGAAGCCAGGCTCCACTGGCTCCTCATCACCAAACGGATTGACTTCAAGAGCCTCACAATTGTGGACAAATCCCTTCACGTCCTGGCACCTCCCTGCCTCAACAACAACAACTTGCATTTATATAGCGTCCTCCACGCAGGGTAGCATCTCAGAGTGTTTAATAGTGGTGGAGCCTGATTCCAAGCCGGGTGGGTGGGAGGTGACCATAAGCACGGTCGAAAAAGAAGGTTTTCAGGAGGGACTTCAAAAAGGGGAGAGGGGGGGGCAAGGCGGAGGGATTGAGGGAGAGGGTTCCAAAGTTTCAGGATGTAGTGGCTGAAAGCACGACCTCCAATGGTGGAGCAGAGGGTGCGAGGGGCAAGCAGGAGGCCGGTGCCAGTCGAGCGGAGGCGCCGGGTGGTGGATTGGGGAGTGAGGAGGTCAGAGAGGTAGGGAGGTGCCAGGGAGTGAATGGATTTGAACATGAGTGTGAGGATCTTGAAGTTGATCCATTTGGTGATGGGGAGCCAGTGGAGCCTGGCCAGAACTGGTGAGATGGGGGTACGGATTCCAAGAAACTCACACTCATGTTCAAATAACTTCACTCCCTGGCACCTCCCTACCTCCTCACTCCCCAATCCACCACCCAGCACCTCCACTCGATTCCTCAGCCTTGCCCCCGTTCTCCCTTTTTTCAAGTACGCCTGAAAACCTTCCTTTTTGACCGTGCTTATGATCACCTCCCCCCTACCCCACCCCGGCTCAGAGTCAGGCTCCACCACTGTTAAGCGCTCTGAGACGCTACCCTGCGTGGAGGGCGCTATATAAGTGTAAATTATTGTTGTTGTCATTGAGACATGCTGCAAACTATCACATCACAAGATCACAAGAACACAAACAGGAGAATGGTTCTGACAAAGAAGGCCCTTCAAACCACCTGATCTCCTCCCTCCAGAACACCCACACTACAGTCCCCCCATCACAGTATCAAACTCCTTTTTATATAAGTTCAAACCCCCTTCCTGGTAACCCTGTTCCTGTCATTAATTACCTTTTGGGTAAACAAACACTTCCTGGTGTCTGTCCTGAAATTGCCCCCTTTATATCTCTAAACCGGTGTCCTCTGAAAGTGTTGATGTTGATTTACTTTTTCATTCTCATTTCAAATATTAAACACCTCTATTAGGTCCTTTCTGAGTTGTTTTCTCTCAACAATAAAGAGCTCTGCCTTGTCTAATCGTTGCTCACAGCTCATTCCACTAACACTGGGGATCAGCCTCAGGGCTTTCCTCTGCACTGGCTTTACAACAACAACTTGCATTTACACAGCGCCCTCCACACCGGGCAGCAATCCTGGGACCTAAGCAGCCCCTTATGTCACAGTGACCAGAACTGTCTGCAGTGCTCAAGGTGTGGCCTGACTCAAGTACAGTGTGACCTCTGGGGATCTGAGCTCACAAGATTGACGATCGAGCCCAGCACTTTGTTGCAACAGTTTGTTGCTGCCAAATGTAAATTGCTCTTGTAGAATGTATTGTAAAGCAGAGTTTATTTTGTGGGCGAAACACGGCTTGATATGAACCAAAGCTATAACTGGTTGACTGTCTGAAAGCTGAAACATAAGCTCTCATAAGATCAAGCTAATACTACTTACTCATTATTATGAAAATAAGACCTTGCGAAACATTGATCAAAAATACCGAATATGTCATCAAGTACCAGAAGTAAGAGGGCAAATTTCCTACAGTTGAATGTGAACAAGACTGAGGACCTCCTGATTGGCTCACGCCAGCGCCTCAGCATCTCAGGCTCTGGAAGTATCAACCTCCATGGTTGAACGCAAAAACTCACCGGCAGTCAGGAACCTCGGTGTCTTGTTCGACCCTCAACTGTCTTCTTCCCCACATCCAAGCCATGACCCGCTCTGCCTTCCCTCACCTGCGTAACATCGCCCGACTCCGCCATTATCTCACCCCTCAGGCCACTGAAACTCTTGTTCATGCCTTCATCACATCTAGGCTCGACTATGCAAACGCTCTGCTTGTCGGGCTTCCCAACTCCTCCCTCCACAGGCTGCAGATAATCCAGAACTCTGCAACCCGTGTCCTCTCCTGCACCAAACTCCGTGACCCCTTCTCCCCCATTCTCGCCCAACTCCACTGGCTCCCTATCCTTCAGATGATCAAGTTCAAGATCCTGGTCCTCACCTACAAAGCTCTCCATGGCCTCGCCCCACCCTACCTCTGTGACCTCCTAACCCCCTACCAACCCTCCCGCTCAGCCGGCTCTGGCCTGCTCCACATCCCCCGACCCACCATTGGTGGGAGATCCTTCAGCCACTCTGCCCCCAACCTCCGGAATTCCATCCCCCAATCACTCCGCCTCGCCCCCTCCTTAGCCTCCTTCAAGTCCCACCTCAAGACCCTCCTCTTCAACTATGCCATCGGCCACCCCACTTCCCTTCCCTTCCCCCCACCCCGACCCCAGCTCAGGTCTGAAATGCTGTACACTGTCCAGCACCTTGGGACGTCCTCCCGACGTGAAAGGCACTATACAAATGTAATCTTGTTGTTGTTGTTGTTCCTCAGGAAAACTGCAGCTGCACTTTTCTATTGGCTCTGGGTACGAACAATGATTAGACAAGCTCGGGTTCTTCAGTCTTGAGAGAAGATTATTCAGAGGGACCTTATAGTGGGGGACTCACTTAATAAAGAACCTTAGGCTGTGGTAGGAAGATGGTAAGGGTGGGTGCTCTGCAGGGATACATCACAATAAAAATTTACATTTATGTAGAGCCTCTGACAGCAGGCAGCACTTTTATAATAATAATAATAATAATCCTTGCATTTGATATAGCGCTTTTCACGTCGGGAGGACGTCCCAAAGCGCTTCAAAGAACACACTGTAAAGTGAATTGACTGTATATTTGTGGGCAAACGCGGCAGCCAATTGCGCACAGCAATGTCCCACAAACAGTCGTAGATTGAAAATGACCAATTTATTATTGTTTTGGGTTTTGGAGGGATTATTATTAGGCTCTGTGTGGAGTAAGGAAACTTGCCCAAGGTTTCGCCCTCTGCCTGGAATTGAACTCAGGTCTCTTGCTTGCAAAGCGAGTGCTCTAACCACTGAGCTACAGGATTCAAGTTGCTGGAAATCAGATGGGCCAGAGAGTCATCATCATAAAACATTACAGAGAGGTCCATTCCCACAGCCAACGTGAATCTCCATTGTGATTCTGCCGCTGCTGAATTCCCCCGCTGGAGGTCTTAACCAACCCCACCCATGTGCTCTTTTCCCGGATTCGTCTACGTCTGGATGGTCCATCAGGTGGCCCCCGGGCTGCATCTGGGCCGCATCCGGCAAGGGGGATGATTTCATCCGGCCCACGAATCATTCCATTGACTGACAATTGCCGCCAGATTGCCTAATCACCAGGGGACTCGAGCTCTGCCAAACAACAGGCCTGACCAGTCAGGATAAAATATTGTTTATGCGGCCGTTTCTCAAATCTGGCATCCGACCTCAGCTGCCAAACAGTGGGCCCCTGGTCTACATGATCAGAGCTATATAACATGCACTCATTTGCCTTCACTGCTCCAGCACTCGCAGCCTGAGTTAGTAAAATCTTTCACTCTGATATCCCTGTGAATCCCAAGTGCTCCCTGTGTCTCCCAGTGCTCCCTATTCTCCAGAATGGGATTGATCGAGTACCAGCAGAGTTACAATGGAGACTGCCGTGCTGAGTGCTATATTTAAGTGGAGTCCCGTAGCATAATGGTTAGAGCGCTCGATTCACAGGTGAAAGGACCCGGGTTCGATTCCCAGGCAGGGTGCAACTTTAGGCAAATTTCCTTACTCCATACGCCTCTGTTTATCCAGCAGTAAGTAGGAACCCGGTTGTTAGTCAATTGGCGGATTACTTTCCGGGGGTAATAATCCCTAAAATAAATGTGGTCATTTAATCCACAACTGGTTGTGGGACTATGCTGTGCACAATTGGCTGCCGTGTTTCACCCACAAAACACACAGTCACTCCATTTTACAACATATTCTGTGATGCGCTTTGAGAAGTCTTGACAATGCAATGATTATTATATAAGCATTTCGAGACTCTACCCTCATGAAGGGCATCATATGAATGTAAATTGGTGTCGTTGAACCAGCCGCAGTGTACATAAGAACATAAGAAATGCTAGACAAGAAAAACCAAGGACCATCTAGTTCGCTTTCCACCTTCCTGGCGGTCATATGCACATATGTCACAAACTACCTATGTACTATATCCCATAATGTTATTTCGTAAAAGAAAACAATCTAATCTGTGTTTGAAAGAATCAACGCTTCTTTGTAACCAATGACTAATTGAGAGTCAATGCAAACTATTTACTCTCATCAATACTGCTGCTTATAAAATCCCAGGGGCCAGTTTGCGATCTATGTCTATCTATTAAAATTTCTGGGCAGAGAACAGGAAGTATTCCTTTACACATAGGGGATAATTGACGACTGGGAATGGGTGACCAGGAAGAGTGGTCGAGGCTGGGACTCGTTTAACAAACCGCTCAACGCAGTGACGGGAGGATGGCTCTTTGAGACATCTCAATGACGTGATAAGGCTCTATATCAAATGCAAGATTATTATCACATTTTGAAATGCCTCACAGCGATGGGGAGAATCACTGTTTTCACTGGTTGGGGAGTCCATTATAAAATACAAAATTACATTTGTATAGCGTTTCACATCGCGAGGACGTCCAGGGAGATTGTGGAACTTGCTGCCTGAAGTGATGGCTGAATCAAATTGTGTAGATACATTCAAGAGGAAGCTAGACCTCCACATGAGGGAAGAAGGGAATATGGGGTGTGCGAGGGTGTAAAGAATATAATTAAACTTGTATGGACTGTAAACACTGGCATGGACTCATTGGGTAGAGCGCTGTACATTCTTTATAAATCACTGAGGAGGGAGGAGAGGAGCGGTGGGGAAAACTTTGGCAGGTGTTGATCAAAGGCATGTTTTTTTAAGGTCTTTAAGAGGGGTTTCAAAGACTTAGAGATGAAGAGGAAGGTAAAGAGATTTAAAGAGAGCAAGGCACATTGGCTGAAAGCTTAGCCATAAAGGTGTGACGGAGGGTGGCGTGGCTGGAGAGACTGAGAAGCAGACTCACAATGGAGCAGAGGTTATGGGGGATGGAGGGGAAACAGAGTCGGAAATTGCAAGGTTTGGGGGGTTGGGGGAGGGAGTGAGATTGTGAAGGGACAATGATCTTACAAATCAATCCTGAGTTGGTGTGTGTGTATGTGTGTGCGAGTGTGTGGAGATAACATGGGCTCTTTAGGAAGAGATGGAGTTGATAGAGGGTGGAGCTACAGGAAGCTGGCCAGGACAAGAAACCTTGTCTCAATAGATCGAGTATCAGGATCTGGGTCAAAGGTTTTCAGGAAAACAACATGACATTTATACAGCGTCTTTCATACTGGGAGGATGCCTCACAGCACGTTCCATATAACATCATGGATTCTTACAGCACTCGACCCATCGTGCCTATGTGGCTCTTTGAAAGAGCAATCCAACTAGTCCCATTCCCCTGCTTTTACTGCATAGCCCTGCAAGTTTTTCCTATAACATTCCCTTTTGAATGCTATTATCGAATCTGCTTCCACCACCCTTTCAAGCAGTGTATTCCAGACCCGAGTAAAAAAAAAATTCTCCTCGCCTCCTCTCCGCCAGAGGAAAAAGTTTCTCCCTATCTACTCTATCAAAACCCCTCACAATTTTGAACATCGATGGAATGAAGAATATCTCTTGGCTCATCTGATCTCATCCTCCCAGACTCCCCGCCATTTTGCCATCGGAGCGTTGAGCTGATTGTTAAACGATTCCCAGTGTCCCAGCCTCGATCACCCTTCCTGGTGACCCTTGTTCCTAGCTGTCAATTCCTCCTCCCTCTGTGTAAAGGAATACTTCCTGGTCTCTGTCCTGAAACAACCTCCACCTACTGAACCTGTGTCATCTTATCCTACTGCCCTGGCGTATCTGAGAGTACTGTTCTGCATTTAGCCCACCCCAGCCTTGCCCCTCTCTACCTCTATGACCTAACACCTTACCAACCTGTTCATTCCCTCTGCTCAGCGGGTTCCGGCCTGCTCCACATAGCCCGCCTGCCCATTCCACCATCCATAGTCGGGTTTTCAACCACTCTGTCCTCACCCTCTGGAACTCCATCCCACAGTCCCTCCACCTCACCTCCTCCCTTGCCTCCTTCAAGGCCTGTCTCAAGACATTCCTTTTTGACCACACCTTCGACCACCCTCCTCCTGTATTCTCCCTTCACTTCTCATGATTCCAACCCCCAGCTCGGGTGCAAACCATTGACTTTCCAGCACCTTGGGACATTTACCCAATGTAAATGTCGCTATATAAATTTGTTGTGGCCACTTTCTCAATCCCATTTAGAAACTTATATACACCTCTATAAGGTCACCCCAACCCCCCACAAAACAACTTGCATTTTACATTATCTTCATACAAAACAGCGTCTCAGAGTGCGGCTCGATGATGGGTTTGGACACTGAGAGAGGAAAAGTGAGGGGAGGTGACCCTAGGTGTAGTCGAAGAGATTCGTCTTAAAGACAATCTGAAATATAATAGGAATAATCCTTGCATATGATATAGCATCTTATCACACCATCAAGATGTCTCAAAGTGCTTCACAGAATATATTGTAAAGTAGATTGACTGTATATTTTGTGGGAGAAACACGGCAGCCAATTATGCACTGCAACGTCTCACAAACAGTTGTGGATTGAGATTTTTTATTTGAAGGGATTATTATTAATAATTATTATTATTAATAATTAATAATTAATCCAGATAGATAAGGAGGGAGCGAGACAGAGGGATTGAAGTTGAGAGTTCCAGAGGTTAGGAGGGCAGTGAGTGAAGCTACTGCCACCAATAGGGGCACAGAGGGGTTGGGCAAGCCTATGTTAGCCGAGTGGAGGGGGCAGCTAGGGAATAGGGTATAAGTAGATCAAAGAGACAAGGAGGTTCTACGGTGCGAGGGGATGTGAGGGTGAGGACCTTGAAGTCAATCTGCTTGGAGACAGGGTGCCAATGGAGTCTGGTGAGGACTGGGGTGACAGTTTGGTGTGGGTGAGGACACTGGTGGCAGAGTTTTAGCTGATGTTGTGGTGTCAGGACCCTCCTCTTCGGCGACCCTCTTCCCGACGTGAAAGGTGCTTTACAAATGTAATTTTGTATTGTATTGTAACTCCCTCTCTCAACCCCTTCGCCTCCTCTTTCCCCATTTTCAGGTTGTACCTGAAGACCTTCTTCTTCGACCGCACCTATGGTCACCGCCCCCCTCCCCCTGGCTCTGTCAAGCGCAGGCGTGGAGGGCGCTATATAAATGCAAGTTGTTGTTGGTCCTTCCACAAAATACACAGTCAATCCACTTTATAATATACTTTGTGAAGCGCTTTGATGGCGGGCGGGCCTTCAGCCTCTCTGCCCCCACCCTCCGGAACTCCATCCTACAATCCCTCCGCATCACCCCCTCCCTTATCTCCTTTAAGACCCATCTCAAGAACCTCCTCTTTGACTGTGCTTTCGGTCACCCTCCTACCCCTACCCTCCCCGCCTGATCCCAACCACTAGCTTGGGACATCCTCCTGATATGAAACACGCTGTACACATGTAATGACTTGATAAAGCGCTACATTATATGCAAGGAATATTATTATTACTCGAAGGTTGGAGGTGGTGGAAAATAGCCCTGGTCAGGTACTGGATAATGGGGTAGAAATGACAGCTGGGGATCAGATACCACGTTTGCATGTAGGTTTAGTGAGTTTGAAAGAAAGGCCGGGGAGGTTGATTAGGTCAGAGCCGAAGGTAAGAAGACATT
>NW_024704742.1:71424087-71574269 GCF_018977255.1 Callorhinchus milii
TCCATCCCTCCTCTTTCCCCTTCTCTCCTCCCTCCCTCTTTCCCCTTCTCTCTCCCTCCCTCTCTCCCCCTCTCTCCCTCCCTCCCTCTTTCCCCTTCTCTCCCTCCCTCCCTCCTTCCCTCTCTCTCTGGTCCGTTTCTTTGCTGACAGCTCAGTTATTGAACCTCCACCAACTCCTGAGTCTCCACACACAGTCTGGCACAGTACAGCCCAACCATGGTACCCCCTCCCCCCCTCCCAACACCTGCCCCCATCCAATAAGATATATTTCACCAATAAAAAATCTCCTTTCCTCCAATTGCAATCCTTCGACCCCAAAGAAACCCTCCCTCTCTCTGTAACAGCGATGATCCTTACATCTCACACAGTGGCTCGTCACGTCCTTGAGATGTCTCAAAGCAGCATTTCATTGTGAAATGTCGCGACTGACTGTGTTTTGTAATAAATAATCCTCGCACCTTATATAGCGCCTTATCATATCGTTGAGACATTTTCAAGCGCTTCACAGGATGGATTGTAAAGTGAATTGACTGTATATTTGGGGGCAAAACGCAGCAGCCGATTGCGCACAGCAGTGTCCCACAAACCGTCGTGGACTGAACGACCAATTTTTTTTATTTTTCTTTGAAGGAAGTATTACCCCCAGAAAGCGATCCGCCCATGGTGAAGTCTTGTAGCTTAGTGGTTAGAGCACTCGTCTCACAAGATAGAGGAACCTGGGTTCGATTCCTGGGCAGGGCGAAATGTTGGGCAAGTTTCCTTACTTTGCATACCCCTGTTAACCTCACAGGAGTAGGAACATTGTTGTTAGTCTATTTTAGTCAGATCGCTTTTCTGGGGGTAATAAGCCCCTAAAAAAATAGTAATTTGGGGTCACTCAATCCATGACTGTTTGTGCGACACTGCTGTGTGCAATTGGCTGCCACATTTTGTCCACAAAATATACAGTCAATTAACTTTATATTCTGTGAAGTGCTTTGAGGCGTCTCAAAGTTGTGTTAAGGCGCTATATCAAATGTGAGGATTATTATTATTACTATTAACAACCGGATTCCGACTTACTGCTGGGTAAACAGAGTCATGTGGAATACGGAAACTTGCCTAAGGCTTCGCCCTGCTTGGGATTGGAACCCAGGTCCTCTCACTTGTGTGCTAACCACTACACTATATAACTACGTAAGGGCGAATGAATGCAGCAACCAGTTTTGCACAGCAGTCTCCACAAATAGCCAAGCAGAAATGAGCCAGGTGGACACAAGGATAATAATAATACTTTTTTTTGGTCAGCTGGGTGTCAGCCACTATGCCTCAAAACTCTGTATCTCTCTCCCTCAATCTCTTCTTGTCCCCTCATTCTCCATCTTTACGTCGTGCCTGAAGATCTTTCTTTGACCATGCTTACAGTCACCTCCCCCCCGGTTCGGCATTAGGCTCCATCACTGTTAAGTGCCCTGCAATCCTACCCTGTGTGAGGGGCACTGCATACATGCAAGTTGTTGTTGTTGTCACCCTTGTATTCAAATCCCTCCCCCTACCTCTCTGACCTCCTCTCTCCTCAAAGCAGTACCCGTTGCCTTCGTTCCTCCGGACCTGGCCTCCTCCTCGTCCCCCGAGTCCTCCGCTCCACCCTCGGCGGCCGTGCCTTCAGCCACTACGCCCGAGGCTCTGGAATTCCCTTCCTCACTCCCTTCGCCTCGCTCCCTCTCTTCCGATTTGCAGGTCTCTGCTGTAGACCTTTCTCTTCGACCGCGTCTTTGGCCACCTTCCTCCCCCTCCCCCCGGCTCGGCCCCAGAATCCGTTACTGTAAAGCGCTCTGAGACGCCGTCCGGCGTGGAGGGCGCTATATAAATCCAAGTTGTTTTGTTGATGTTGACACATGCAGAAACCCATAAGTTCCATGCATCTCGCGTACACATGAAAAAACTTGAGATGTTTATTGGAATGGAATGTGCACTCTCTCCCTGGAGAGGTGACATTTGATACAGTGCCTTTCACATTCGGAGAGCATCTCAAAGAACCTCATAGAATTTTACTATAAAGTGCAGTGATTGTGTATTTTGTAGACAAACATGGCAGCCAATTTGTGCACAGCAACGTCCCATAAACAGCCATGAGGTGAATGACTGATTTTATTTGAGGGATTGTTGGCCAGGACACTGGGAGAGAGAAACTCCTGTCTCTTTTCGAGCAGTACCATGGGATCTTTAATGTCCCCTGAACAGGCAGACAGACCTCGGTTTAATGTCACATCAGAAGGAACTATCCAGAATATTGGTGAGAGTCAATCTTGATCAGACTCTTCATGTGTCAGCCTGGCTTAGTCGGAAGCGCTCTTGCCTCAGAGTCAGAAAGTTGTGGGTTCAAGCGCCATGTTTGAACTCTGAACTGTGAGCTCACAGTCTAGGTTGAATGCATCGTCAGATGTGCTATCCTTCGGATGATACATTCAACTTAACAACAACAAAATTACATTGTAGAGCGCCTTTCACATTGGGAAGGAAGCCATCGCAAGGCGCTGGACAATCAGTGTTGCGGGCCCGAGCAGGGGGTTGGGATTGGGGAGGGTGGAAAGGAAGGTGACCAAAGGTACGGTTGAAGAGGAGGTTCTTGACATGGGTCTTGAAGAAGACAAGGGAGGGGGCGAGGTGGAGGGACTGTGGGGTGGAGCTCCAGGGGGTGGCAGCAAAGTGACTGAAGGCCCACCCGCCAATGGTGAAGCAGACTGGAGCCCACTGAGCAGGGGGAGCAGGCAGGTTGGTAGGGGTCAGGTGGTCGCAGAGATAGGGGGGAGCACGACCATGGAGGGCTTTGAAAGTGAGGACCAGGATCGTGATGACTGACTTTCCTTTCTCCATAGATGCTGCCTGACCTGCTGAGTGTTCCCAGCGACTTCTGTTTTTGTACAGAGATAACTTTGGGTGTCATTCGCATACATGTGGAAGTTGACCCCTTGTCTCCGGATGATGTCACCAAGAGGAAGCATAAATATATATAGAAAAGGAGGGGACCATGGACAGTCTCGGTGAGGGGGCTAGATGAGAAGCTATTTATGGAGATGTAGTGGAGATGTGTGTGAGGTAGGAATTGAAGGACAGAACAATGAAGGTTAAAGTGAGAGGAGAGGACGTAGAGGAGTGGTCAATGGTATCGAAGTCAGCAGAGAGGTCAAGGAGGACGAGAAGGCAGAGGGAGCCCTGGTCGCAGATGGACAAAATGTAATTTGTCACTTTGACTAGGGCTGTTTCTGTGCTGTGGGCGGCACAGAAATCCAATTAGAGGGGTTTGTGAAGGGAGTGGCGGGAAAGGAAGGAGCAAAACTGGAAAGAAACAACTTCAAATTTAAGTCCCATCTGTGCCTGTTCATCAATGATCCTGTAGTGCTATTCAAAAAAGGAAGAGATTTTCCCTGTCCCAGTGTCCTGGCTAACAATCCCCTGATAAAATTAATCATTCACTTCATGGATGTTTGTGTGTTATACCTATATGTAAATTTGCTGCTACACTAACTACACAACAAAAACATTACATTTTATAGCGCTTTCACATTGGGAGGACATCCCAAGGCGCTGTTAATAGTAAATCCTGTGAAGCGCTTTGAAACAATTTGATGCTGTGATTAGGTGTGACATCAAATAGCAGTTCTCAGCCTCTGAGATCAATAATAATAATCCTTTATCTTGCATGGTATCAAGCTTCTCGGGTTGGGAGTGGGGGGGTAAGTCAGGTCTCCTCGGAGAGAATCTGGCTCCGATTCATGAGCCAGGCAGGTCCGCAGTATTCCAGGGCACTGCTGATGACAGTACAGCCCAGCCTGGCTCATCGGCAGGACTTGGAAGGGCAGACCAGTCACTGGGACCAGGGAGTCTTCCCACCCAGCTCATTATCCAAAGCCCTCACAGGTGAGGTGGTCCTAGCTGGACAAGCAGGAGGAAAGCTTGCCAGACAGTGCTCTCAATCGTAAGCCAGGCAGTTTCAGCTGATTAGACTCCAGTAGTTAACCCATGCACACTCTGGGGTCCCCGAGCCTTGCCAAGCTGTTCCTAATACTCTGCGGAATTAGGTAAGCAGGATATGTCCCTCCAGAAAGAGAGTGTGCATTCTGTTCTAGACAAGGAAATTTCCATGTGTAGGTGTATGAGGATTCTCAGCATGGCTTGGAGATTTTTAAGCACAGTGATGGGTTTCCGATTATGTCAGACACCCGGCTGACCAAAGGAAACAGAGATAATAAAGGGAAAAAAAATCAATTGTGCCTCCTAATGGCCAAGTTGAGAGTTCCACATGTGTTTGCTACCCACACAAAGAAATCGCTGTCTGGAATGGATTGCGCACTCTCTCTCTCCCCAGAATGAGCCATCTTGCTAATGCAATTCCAGAAAGTATTAGGTGCAGGTTGGCAAAATCCAAGGCTTGGGGACCCCAGAGTGTGTGTTGGGGTAACTGCGGAGTCTAACCAGCTAAAACCGCATAGCTTGCCATTGATATCACTGTCTGGCCAGCTTTCCTGCTGTTTGTCCAGTCAGGACCATCCTACCCGTTACGGCTTTGGCTTGCAGGGTTAACAGGAGCTGAGTAGGAGGATTCCCTGCCTCAGTGACTGGTCTGCCCTTCCAAGTCCTGCCATTGAGCCAGACAGGGCTGTGCTGCCATCAGCAGTGCCTTGGAATACTGTGGACCCGCCTGGCTCAGGAATTGGACTAGAGACCATCACAGAGGTCTGGCTCGATTCTGACATTCAGTTGCCAAACATGTCACTTTAGAATGGAAAATTGAAGTCGCTGGGAACATTCAGGTCAGGCAGCATCTATGGAGAGAGGAAGCCCGAACGTTGACTCACTTTCCTTTCTCCATAGATGCTGCCTGACCTTCTGAGTGTTCCCAGCGACTTCTGTTTTTGTTTCAGATTGCCAGCATCTGCAGTATTTCGCATTTTATTGCCACGTTAGAGCCAGTTCAGCTCTGAGGTGAGCCTGTTTACATTCCCCCTTCCCCACCCCAGGAGGATGATCACTCGTGCAGCCTGGCTCAGTCCACAGTTTATAGTATCATCAGTCAGGAGGACCTCACACATCACTAGCTGCTCGTGCAGCGACTCCTGCTGACACCAAAGGGAAATAGCAGCAAGAATTCATCAGACAAATCTCAACTATCAACAACTTTTATCATTATTATTATTATCCTCTTTCTCAGACTCTCTCTCCCTATCAGTCTCTCTCTCTCTCTCTCTCTCTTTCTACCTAACAGTCTCTCTCTCTCAGTCTCTCTCTCCCTCAGTCTCCCTCTCAGTCTCTCTCTCCCTCAGTCTCTCTCTCTCTCTCTCTCTCTCAGTCTCTCTCTCTGTCACTCTCTCTCTCAGTCTCTCTCACTCTATCTTTGACTGCCTGTCCGGCATTAAGTCCTGGACGAGGGACAACTTTCTCCAACTGAACGTCAGAAAGACCGAGGCCCTCCTGATTGGCTCGCAAAGCAGATCCGCACCTCGGGCGCTGGCAGCATCAGCCTCCACGGCTGCACACTCAACCTCACTAAGCCAGTCAGGAACCTGGGTGTCTTGTTTGACCCTGAACTGTCCTTTCTCCCTCACATCCGCGCCATGACCAGCACTGCCTACCACCACCTCCACAACATTGCCAGACTCCGCCACTGCCTCACCCCTCAGGCTGCCGAAACCCTCACCCACGCATTCGTCACCTCAAGGCTCGATTACGGAAACTCCTTCCTCATCGGCCTTCCCAACTCTTCCCTTCACAAGCTGCAGATCATCCAAAACTCTGCAGCTTGTGTACTCTCACACACCAGGCTCCGTGACTCCATCACTCCCACCCTCGCCCGACTCCACTGCTCCCCATCCCCCAGAGAGTCGAGTTCAAGATCCTCGTCCTCACTTTCAAGGCCATCCATGGCCTTGCCCCCTCCTACCTCTCTGACCTGCTGACTCCCTACCAACCTGCCCGCTCCCTCCTTTCATTGGGCTCCGGTCTGCTCCATGTCTCCCGCCCGACCCGCCCTATCATCAGCAGCCGGGCTTTCAGCCTCTCTGCCCCCACACTCTGGAACTCCATCCCACGGTCCCTTGGCCTCGCTTCCTCCCATGCCTTCTTCAAGGCCAGTCTCAAGACCCTTCTCTTCTCTTTGGTCTCCCTCTCACCTCTCTGCCTTCCCTCACCCCTACACCACCCTTCCCCCATGCTCGGGCTCCGACACCTGACTGTTCAGCGCTTTGGGACGTCCTCCCGACGGGAAAGGCACTCTATAAATGTAATTCTGTTGTTTCTCCCCTCTTGTTTGTATGTGTATGTCTCTCTCTTTGTGTCTGAGTGAGTGTATGTTTGTGAGTGTGTATGTCTCTTTCGGAGAATGTGGGTGTCTATTTCTGTGAGTCCATTTTTGTGTCTATTGTTTGAGGAGATTGATATTTTATTCACTAGATATGTTGTCATGCCATTTCTGAATAGTATTATTAACAGTTCCAGTTGCACTGATGACTATAGGAACTATGTTGGTTTTATACTGTCACATATGTCCACTTTCAATTTGTAGATCAATTTATTTCCTGATCTTCTCCAGTTGCTTATTTCTTATGTTGTAATCATTTGGGATAGCCACATCGATAATACTACATGTACAGTCTATTTGGTTCTTTATGATAATATCTGGTTAGTTACAGATTACTATTCTATCTGTATGTACTTGTGGATCCCAGATTATTGTGATGTTATTTGTCAATTTTGCTAGGTGATGTTCATACCATTGGGTTTTACATCAATATCAGAGTGTTTACAACCTGTCCAGTGAATATATTTAGCAATGTTATTATGTGGAATCAGAAACTCTGATTATGGTAGGGTTGACAATATATGGTCTACTACAACAACTACAACAACAAGATTACATTTGTACAGCTCCTTTCACGTTGGGAGGATGTCCCAAAGCGCTGGACAGTGTACAGCAGTTTAGATCCTAGCTGGGGTCAGGGGGGGGGAGGGGAGGGGTAGGGGGGGTGCTGATGACATGGTCGAAGAGGAGAGTCTTGAGGTGGGACTTGAAGGAGTCTAAGGAGGGGACGAGATGGAGTGATTGGGGGATGGAATTCCAGAGGTTGGGGGTAGAGTGACTGAAGGCTCTCTCAATGGTTGGGCGGGTGGGACGGGGGATGTGGAGGTCGCAGATGTAGGGTGGGGCGAGGCCATGGAGGGCTTTGTAGGTGAGGACCAGGATCTAGAACTGGATCCTCTGAAGGATAGGGAACCAATGGAGTCGGGCGAGAATGAAGGAGATGTGGTCACGGAGTTTGGTACAGGAGAAGACACGGGCTGCAGAGTTCTGGATTATCTGCAGCCTGTGGAGGGAGGAGTTGGGAAGGCTGACAAGCAGGGGGTTTGCATAGTCGAACCTGGATGTGATGAAGGCATGAACAAGAGTTTCAGCGGCCTGAGGGGTGAGGTAGTGGCGGAGTCGGGCGATGTTATGGAAGTGAGGGAAGGGAAAGCGGGTCATGGCTTGGATGTGGGGAAGAAGACAGTTGAGGGTCGAACAAGACACCGAGGTTCCTGACTGGCGGTGAGTTGTAGTGTGCAACCATGGAGGTTGACGCTTCCAGAGCCTGAGATGCTGAGGGGCTGGCGTGAACCAATCAGGAGGTCCTCAGTCTTGTTCACATCCAACCGTAAGAAATTTGCCCTCTTACTTCTGGTACTTGATGACATATTCGGTATTTTTGATCAATGTTTCGCGAGGTCTTATTTTCATAATAATGAGTAAGTAGTATTAGCTTGATCTTATGAGAGCTTATGTTTCAGCTTTCAGATAGTCAACCAGTTATAGCTTTGGTTCATATCAAGCCGTGTTTCGCCCACAAAATAAACTCTGCTTTACAGTACATGCTATGAAGCTCTTTGAGATATCTCAACGACATGATAAGATGCTATATCAAATGCAAAAATGATTATTATTTTTGCTATGTGTACATGTGTGAAGTTGCTGTTGTGCATGAGCCACATGTGAAATTCCACAGTGCTGCAAGAGCAATTTACATTTGGCAGCAACAAACTGTTACAACAAAGTGCTGGGCTCGATCGTCAATCTTGTGAGCTCAGATCCCCAGAGGTCACACTGTACTCGAGTCAGGCCACACCTTGAGCACTGCAGACAGTTCTGGTCACTGTGACATAAGGGGCTGCTCAGGCCCCAGGATTGCTGCCCGGTGTGGAGGGCGTTGTGTAAATGCAAGTTGTTGTTGTTGCAAAGCCAGTGCAGAGGAAAGCCCTGAGGCTGATCCCCAGTGTTAGTGGAATGAGCTGTGAGCAACGATTAGACAAGGCAGAGCTCTTTATTGTTGAGAGAAAACAACTCAGAAAGGACCTAATAGAAGTGTTTAATATTTGAAATGAGAATGAAAAAGTAAATCAACATCAACACTTTCAGAGGACACCGGTTTAGAGATATAAAGGGGGCAATTTCAGGACAGACACCAGGAAGTGTTTGTTTACCCAGAAGGTAATTAATGACGGGAACAGGGTTACCAGGAAGGGGGTTTGAGGCCAGGACACTGGAACTTTTATAACTTCAGGGCACTGCTGATGACAGTCCAGTTAGCCAGGCTTATAGGCTGGGCTTGGAAGGGCTGATCAGTCACTGGGGCAGGGAATCCTCCCACTCAGCTCCTGTTAACCATGTAAACCAAAGCCCTAACGGGTTGGGTGGTTCTAGCTGGACAAGCATCCCTCAATGGCAAGCTATGCGGTTTTACAACAACAACAAAATTGCATTTTGTTTTATTTTATTTGTTGTATTTTACGTCGCGGATTTGTCCCAAGGCGCTGGACAGTCTGTGTTTCGAACCCGACTGGAGGTCAGGACTGGGGAGCGTGGAGGGCCGGGGGGAAGGAAGGTGATCAAAGTCACGGTTGAAGAGGAGGGTCTTGAGATGGTTCTTGAAGGAGGTAAGGGAGGGGGCGAGGCGTAGGGATGGAGTTCCAGAGGGTGGGGGCAAAGTGGCTGAACGCCCGCCCGCCAATAGTGGAGCAGGTGAGGCGGGGGTTGTGAAGCAGGCCAGAGCCCGCTGAGTGGAGGGAGCGGGCAGATTGGTAGGGGATTAGGAGGTCGCACAGATAGGGGGGAGCAAGACCATGGAGGGCTTTGAACGTGAGCACCAGCATCTTTATCTTTATCTTCCGTGTGATGGGAAGCCAGTGGAGTTGGGCAAGGATGGGGGTGATAGGGTCACGGAGCCTGGTGTGGGAGAGGACATGGGCTGCAGAGTTCTGGATGATCTGCACCCTAAGGAGGGAGGAATTGGGGAGGCCGACAAGCAGGGAGTTTGCATAGACACACGTGGATACCCCACCATTGGCGGGCGAGCATTTAGCCACTCTGGCCCCACCTCTGGACTCCATCCCGCAGTCCCTCTGCCTTGCCCCCTGCCTTGCCTGCTGGACAGTCAGTGTGTATTTGAGGGTTTCGGTAGCCTGCAGTGTGAGACAGTGGCGGAGCCGGGCGATGTTACGGAACTGGGGGATGGCAAAGTGGGTGTTGACACGGATGTGAGATAGAAAGGATAGTTGAGGGTCAAACAAGACCCCAAGGTTCCTGACTGGCTCAGTAAGATGGAGTGTGCAACCATAGAGGGTGATGCTGTCAGTGTCTGAGGTGTGGAGGCGCTGACGGGAGCCAAACAGGAGAGCCTCGGTCTTGTTGACGTTCAACTGAAGAAAGTTACCTCTCATCCAGGACTTGATGTCTGACAGACATTTTCGCAGTTGAGACTCCAGCAGTTACCCCAACGCACACTCTGGAGTCCCCAAGCCTTGACTCTTGCCAACCTGTGCCTAATACTCTCCGGAATTAGTGATTTGGGGAGTGAGTTTCAGAGGGCAGGGTTCAGTGGCTGAAGGATGGGTCCCTGATGGTGAGTGGCGGGATTGAGGAACAAGGAGAATGGAGGGAACCGGCCACAGAGTGGGGCAGGAGAAGGGATGTGAAGGATCTTGTTGTCAATCTGCCAGTTGTGCGCAACTGACTGCCTGTTTCATCCACAAAATAGTAACCCTTTCATTTGATATAGTGCTTTTCATTGTCTTCGAGACATCGCAAAGTACACAGTCAATCCACTTTACAGTTTATCCTAACAACGTGATCAGGCGCAATATCAAATGTAAGGATTATTATGACAGGATTGGGGTTAGAACCAAGTGGTTTACATGGAAACAAACACCGGCGCGGCCTGGGCAGGGCACAATCTGTTTCAGTTCCAGAACATTCTCAGATTTCAAGCTCAGGATATGAGAAGTTCTCCCACCCACCCACACTGTCCTGTGACTCTGTCAGCAGCTCGGTGCAGTGTGAGGCTGTATAAGGAAGAGGTCACTGACCCCCCCAACATCCCCCCGCCCAGTCAGCCAGCGAGGATCTGTCTGGGACCTTGGTTTAACGTCTCGTCCAAAGGACGGCACCTCTGACAACGCAGGTTCCCCAAGCACTGTACTTGAGCTCACAGTCTAGGCTGACGTTCCAAGACCTGATGTGCGGCTCGAACCCACAGGCTTTTGACTCAGAGGCGCGAGTGACTGGGCCTGTGAGTGCAGCTCCGAAAACGTCAGCCTGGTTCACGCTGAAGAAAGGAGAAGTGCAGCGAGGATATGGTTCTGCAAATCAGGCAGTGAAGATCAGCTGCTCAACTTTAACTTCGACTTTGTTTATCTATGGAGCCTTTCAGGGTGATTAGCCACTGTAAACGTGCAAGTTCCTTTCTTTTTTGGCTTCTGGTTACCTCTGCAGGAAGGGTCATTACTGCAGCCTATTGTAACGGTCTTTAGTCCAGTTCCTGAGTCAGCATTGTCAAGAGTTGCTGTTGTTTGGACACCGAGGTCCTGTCTGTGCCCTGTTGAGGTGGACATTAAAAACTCTATCACACTATTCAAAAAGAGATGGCAAGAAGTTTCTCGTGTCACCTGACTGTTTGAAGGACATCGCTGTGCATAAATTGTTGAGTTTGCCTGCAAGTACAATCACTGCACTTGAGAGTCATAATAATAAATAATAATAATCCTTGCATTTGACATAGCACCTTGTCACATCGTTGAGACGTCTCAAAGCGCTTCACAGAATATACTGTTAAAGTGTAGTGACTATTTTGTGGGTGAAATGCGGCAGCCAAATGCTCACAGCGGTGTCCCACGAACAGTCATGACCACATTATTATTATTACTGTGAAGCTCTTTGGGGTGTTTTAATAGAATCCTACAGCACAGAAGGAGGCCATTCGGCTCTTCAGAAGAGCCGCACAACCAGTCCCGCACCCCGGCTCTTTCCCCCTATCCTCGCGCATTTGTCCTCTTCCAAGTACCGATTTAATTCCCTTTCGAAAGCCGTCGTGGGATCGGTTGCCACCGCGGTCAAGAGGCAGCGCGTTCCGGAGCGGAACAACTATTCTGCGTGAAAACATTTCCCTTCGGGTTCGTATGTTGAAGCGGTGTCCCCGGGTTTACTGACCCCACCCACCACACAGCGGGAACAGTATCTCCCCATCCACACTCCTATCATCCGGTACATTGCTATATGCAAATTGCAAGTATTATTATTATTGTTGTTGTTGTTGTTGTCTCTGCCCCCCCCCCCCCCCTGGGGTGACAGTGCAGTGGGGGCAGCGGCTCAGAGCCTCCCCCTCTCCCCCCCCCTCTCCCCTCCAGCCCCCCCTCTCCCTCCAGCCCCCCCCCTCTCCCCGGTCCCCCCCCCTCTCCCCAGTCCCCCCCCTCTCCCCGGTCCCCCCCCCTCTCCCCCCCCCTCCCCCCCCCTCTCCCCCAGTCCCCCCCCTCTCCCCCCCCTCTCCCCAGTCCCCCCCCCTCTCCCCGCCTCTCCCCAGCCCCCCCCCCCTCTCCCCCCCCCTCTCCCCAGCCCCCCCTCTCCCCCCCTCTCCCCCAGCCCCCCCCCCTCTCCCCCCCCCTCTCCCCAGCCCCCCCCCCCTCTCCCCCCCCCTCTCCCCAGTCCCCCCCCTCTCCCCCGCCTCTCCCCAGCCCCCCCCCTCTCCCCCCCCTCTCCCCCAGCCCCCCCCCCTCTCCCCCCCTCTCCCCCAGCCCCCCCCCCTCTCCCCCCCCCTCTCCCCAGCCCCCCCCCTCTCCCCCCCCCTCTCCCCCCCCTCCCCCGCCGCCCCCCCCCTCTCCCCCCCCCCTCTCCCAGCCCCCCCCCCTCTCCCCCCCCCTCTCCCCCCCCCTCTCCCCAGCCCCCCCCCCCTCTCCCCCCCCCCTCTCCCCCAGTCCCCCCCCTCTCCCCCCCTCTCCCCAGCCCCAGCCCCCCCCTCTCCCCAGCCCCCCCCCTCTCCCCCCCCCTCTCCCAGCCCCCCCCCCCCTCTCCCCCCCTCTCCCCAGCCCTCTCCCCCCCCCTCCCGGGGACCCGCCCCTGTGGGGCTGCGGCGCGGGGCACGTGACCAGTGTCACATGACCCCCTCCCGACAGCGATGGCGATGGCGGAGGGTTATGGAGGAGTTGAAGGGTCAGCGTCACTGAGAGGGAGTGAGGGAGAGAGTGTGAGAGAGAGGGAGAGAGAGTGAGAGAGAGACTGAGAGAGAGGGAGAGAGTGTGTGAAATAGAGAGAGAGTGTGTGTGAGAGAGAGAGTGTGAGAGAGAGAGAGAGAGTGTGAAATAGAGTGAGAGAGAGACAGAGAGGGAGAGTGTGTGAGAGAGAGAGAGAGTGTGTGAAATAGAGTGAGAGAGAGTGAGAGACTGAGAGAGGGAGAGTGTGTGAGAGAGAGAGAGTGTGTGTGTGAGAGAGAGAGAGTGTGTGAGAGAGTGAGAGAGAGTGTGTGAAATAGAGTGAGAGAGAGTGAGAGACTGAGAGAGGGAGAGTGTGTGAGAGAGAGAGAGAGTGTGTGTGAGAGAGAGAGAGTGTGTGAGAGAGTGAGAGAGAGTGTGTGAAATAGAGTGAGAGAGAGTGAGAGACTGAGAGAGGGAGAGTGTGTGTGAGAGAGAGAGAGAGTGAGAGAGAGTGTGTGAAATAGAGTGAGAGAGAGTGAGAGAGGGAGAGTGTGTGAGAGAGAGAGAGAGACTGAGAGAGGGAGAGTGTGTGTGAGAGAGAGAGAGAGAGAGAGTGAGAGAGAGTGTGTGAAATAGAGTGAGAGAGAGTGAGAGACTGAGAGAGGGAGAGTGTGTGAGAGAGAGAGAGAGAGAGAGACTGAGAGAGGGAGAGTGTGTGAGAGAGAGTGTGACAGAGACTGAGACAGAGAGAGTGAGAGAGAGTGAGTGTGTGAGAGAGTGTCAGAGACAGAGAGACTGAGAGAGAGAGAGACTGAGAGTGTGAGAGAGAGAGTGTGTGAGAGAGACAGAGAGAGTGTGAGAGAGAGTGAGTGTGTGAGAGAGACTGAGAGAGAGAGAGACTGAGAGAGAGTGTGAGAGAGACTGAAAGAGAGAGTGTGTGAGAGAGAGTGTGTGAAATAGAGTGAGAGAGAGTGAGAGACTGAGAGAGGGAGAGTGTGTGTGAGAGAGAGTGAGAGAGAGAGTGTGTGAGAGAGTGAGAGAGAGTGTGTGAAATAGAGAGAGAGAGTGAGAGACTGAGAGGGAGAGTGTGTGTGAGAGAGAGAGAGAGAGACTGAGACAGAGAGTGAGAGAGAGTGAGTGTGTGAGAGAGTGTCAGAGACTGAGAGAGTGTGTGAGAGAGACAGAGAGAGTGTGAGAGAGAGTGAGTGTGTGAGAGAGACTGAGAGAGAGTGTGAGAGAGACTGAAAGAGAGAGTGTGTGAGAGAGAGTGTGTGAGAGAGAGACTGAGAGAGAGTGAGAGAGTGTGAGAGAGAGAGACAGAGAGAGAGAGTGAGAGACTGAGAGAGAGTGAGAGAGAGTGAGTGTGTGAGAGAGTGTCAGAGACTGAGGGAGAGAGAGAGAGACAGAGAGTGTGAGAGAAAGAGAGTAAGAGAGACAGAGAGATTGTGAGAGAGAGTGAGTGTGTGAGAGAGACTGAGAGAGAGAGACTGAGAGAGTGTGAGAGAGACTGAAAGAGAGAGTGTGTGAGAGAGAGACTGAGAGAGAGAGAGAGTGAGAGACTGAGAGAGAGTGAGTGAGAGAGTGAGAGAGAGAGACAGAGAGAGAGAGAGACTGAGATAGTGTGAGAAATACTGAGAGAGACAGAGATGGAGATAGAGTGTGAGCGACTGAGATGGTGTGAGCGAGCGAGAGACTGAGCGAGCGAGAGAGGCTGAGCGAGCGAGAGGCTGAGCGAGCGAGAGAGGCAGAGAGAGAGAGAGAGAGACAGAGAGTGAAAGAGAGAGAGACTGAAAGAGAGAGAGAGAGACTGAGATAGTGAGAGACTGAGAGAGAGTGAGAGAGACTGAGCGGGCGAGAGACTGAGACAACGAGAGAGCAAGAGCGAGAGACAGAGTGAGCGAGAGACAGAGTGAGCGAGAGACAGAGTGAGCGAGAGACAGAGTGAGCGAGAGACAGAGTGAGCGAGAGACAGAGTGAGCGAGAGACAGAGTGAGCGAGAGACAGAGTGAGCGAGAGACAGAGTGAGCGAGAGACAGAGAGTGAGCGAGAGACAGAGAGTGAGCGAGAGACAGAGTGAGCGAGAGACAGAGTGAGCGAGAGACAGAGTGAGCGAGAGACAGAGAGTGTCTCTAAATTTATTTCCTTGTCTCACTTTTTGTAGCAGCTATGTCTCCTGACCCTTGACCCCCTGTGCTTCCTCGGGTGTCAGGGGGGCTCTGGGCACGGAGTATCCCGGCTGTAACGTGTTCTCTAATCTCCTCCCTCAGGGGCGGCACTCGCTCAAAGGCTGTCGTGCTGTCAGAGAATGGCACCATCTTGTCAGAGATTTCAGGACCATGCACCAATCCCTGGGTGAGGAGCCGGACTCAGCCCTGTATCTCACTTTCACTCACTGGGGTCAGAACACTGGGGCCATTGATATCAATGGCAAACTATGTGGTTTTAACTGGTTCGACTCCAGCAGTTACCCCAACGCACACTCTGCGGTCCCCGAGTCTTGGCTCTCGCCGACCTGTGCCTAACACTCTCTGGAATTAGGTAAACAGGATGTGTCCCTCCAGGGAGAGAGCGCACATTCCATTCCAACAACCTGACTCTCGGATTTCCGTGTGTAAGTGGGATACATGGAAATGTCAGTTTGGTTTAGAGACTCTACAGCATGGTGAAGGGTTTCTGCATGTATCAGACACCCGACTGACCAAAAAAAGAGGAAGACTTTGCTATGGGCTGCACACAAACTGTCACCCAGGCATCCCCCCGAGCTTGTGGGTTAAAGCTCCTACATTATGCTCCTCATAGTCCAGGTTGATGCTCCAGCGCAGTGCTGGGGGAAGTGTTGCAGTGCCCGAAGCCTCGCACTTCAGATGAGACATTAAACCAAGCTCATATCTGCGACGATTCAGGTGGATGTTAAATATCCTGCTGTGCTGCTCGAAAAGAGAATAATAATAATAATACTTGCATTTGATGTAGCACCTTATTGTCTCAAAGCGCTTCACTGAATATACTGTAAAGTGGATTGACTATATTTGTGGGTTTTTTTTGGGGGGGGTAGGAAGGATTATTACCCCCGGAAAGCAATCCACCAATTGACTACAACCGGATTCCTACTTACTGCTAGGTAAACAGGTGTGTGGAGTAAGGAACTTGCCTAAGGTTTCTACCTGCCCGGGAATCGAAGCCGGGTCCTCTCGCTTGTGAGGCAAGCGCTAACCACCACACTGCAGGATCCCCAGTGAGAAGGTAGTTTCTCTCTCCGGGTGTCCTGGCTGACAATGCCCCCCAGATAAAATCGGTCACTCACTCCCTACAAATGTTTGCGGAATGTTGCTGTGTGTAAATTGGCTGCCACGCTTTGCCTACAAAATACAGTCGCTGCAATTCACAGTAAAATCCTCTGAAGCGCTGTGAGACATCTTTATGACGTAATAAGGCTGTATCACTGTAAGGAGTCTTGTTCGTGCGCGGGCCGGTAACTCGGATTGTGACGTCCCTCGGTGTTTAAGATCCCTCTCTTTGTTTTGCTCTTAGCTGGTCGGGGAGGAGAAATGCATTGAAATCATTTACCATTTGGTGCAAGATGCCAAGGTTCAGAGCGGTTTAAACCCCAAAGTGCCTCTCAAGGTCCTGGTAGGTGACTGGCAGGGAGGGGGTAACAACAACAACAACAACAACAAGATTCCATTTATAAAGCGCCTTTCACGTCAGGAGGACGTCCCAAGGCGCTGCACAGTTGGGTCATGACCCGAGCAGGGGGGAAATGGTCAGGGTGAGGGGAGGGAAGGGAGGGGGTGAGGAGGGGGAAATGGTCAGGGTGAGGGGAGGGAAGGGAGGGAGCAAGGAGGGGGGAAATGGTCAGGATGAGGGGAGGGAAGGGAGGGAGCGAGGAGGGGGGAAATGGTCAGGGTGAGGGGAGGGAAGGGAGGGAGCGAGGAGGGGGAAGAGAGTCGAGAGGGGAGCTGAAGGCACGGTCAAAGAGAAAGGTTTTGAGACCGGCCTTGAAGGAGGAAAGGGAGGAGGCGGCGAAGGCACTGGGGGATAGAGTTCCAGAGCCTGGGGGCTGAGAGGCTGAAGGCCCGACCACCGATGGTCAACTTGCATTTACATTTACATTTACATTTGCATTTACAGAGCACCCTCATGCAGGATAGCATCCCAGAGAGCTTGACAGTGGCGGAGCACGATGCAGAAGGGGGTTGGGGTGTGTAACCCCAGGCACGGTCAAAGAGGAAGGTCTTCAGGCGCAACCTGAAGATGGGGAAGGTGGAGGGATAGAGGAAGAGTGTTCCAGAGTTTTGGGGCATAGTGGCTGAAAGAGGGCACGAGGGGTAAGCAAGCAGCTGGAGCTAGTCGAGCTGAGGCAGGGGGTAGAGGGTTGGGAAGTAAGCAGGTCAGAGAGATAGGGAGGTAATGAAAGGATTTGAAAACAAGTTAAATTAAAAATGAGTTAGATTATGAGGACATGTTGCATAAACTTAGTCTTTATTCCCTTGAGTTTAGGAGGTTGAGAGGTGATCGTTACTGTAAAGCGCTCTGAGACGCCACCCAGCGTGGAGGGCGCTATATAAATCCAAGTTGTTGTTGTGGTTGATCTGATTGAGGTGTCTAAAATAATAAAGAGGTTTGATAGGGTAGCTACAGAGAAACTATTTCCTCTGGTGACGGAATCCAGAACAAGAGGCATCATCTTAAAATTAGAATGAAATTAAGAGGCAGTTTTTCACCCAAAGGATTGTAGAAATCGGGAACTCTCTCCTAAGAGGCTGTGATATTGGATCCATTCACATTTTCAAACCTGAGGTGGATAGATATTTGTTAGGTCAGGGTATCAAGGGAAGGTTGAGGTGCAGACAATCTCGAGGGGTTGAATGGCCTACTCCTGTTCCTATGGGGGTGGGAGGAGAACGGAGGATTGATTCCTGGACTCGTGGTATTCCCGTTAGCTTTGCTTCATCTCCAGGGTATGTCATTGAGTGGTGTGGAACAGAAGGAAGCCAGTAGAAGGCTGAAGGGGCATCTGATATCCCGATACCCGATGATGGCCGAGCACATCTTCATCACCACAGACGCCATTGGAGGGATGGCAACTGCCAACAACACCGGTGAGCTCTCGACAGCACAGGGTTAAACATAATAATGTGGTCACTCAATCCACAACGCTTTCTGAGACACTGCTGTGTGCAATTGCCTGCCGCGTTTCACCCACAGAATACACCGTCAATTCACTTTACAGTATATTCTGTGAAGGGTTTAATTATGAGGACAGTTTGCATGAACTTGGTCGCTATAAATTGAGTTTAGAAGTTTAAGGGGTGATCTGATCTGATTGAGGTTTTTAAAATAATAAAGGTATTTGATAAGGTAGATACAGAGAAACTATTTCCTCTGATGTGGAATCCAGAACAAGGGGCATCAACTTAAAATTAGAGCTAAGCCATATAGGAGTGAAATCAGGAGGTAGTTTTTCACCCAAAGGGTAATGGGAATCTGGAACTCTCTCCCCCAAAAGTCTCTGAATGTTGGATCCATTCACATTGTTAAGACTGAGGTGGATAGATGTTTGTTAGGTCAGGTTATCAAGGAATACAGGGTGTCATGGAGCTTGGTATTTTATACCCAGTGTTTTAGTGATTAGAGTTGGGGCTTCTCGAGTCGAGAGGACAAAACCAGTATCCCGTTTATATTAACAAATTTAAAATATGCACTTCTTGAAATAAATTTAAAATATTAATGGGCACAAGCATATATTTTGACAACACCCCAAACTGAGTCAGAGCTGTAATATATAAAATGCTGGCTCTTACGGTTTGAGCAGAGGAGTGAGCTGACCCACTTGTTTGTTACAACAATAAATTACATTTGTATAGTGCCTTTCACGTAAGGAGGACGTCGCCAAGGTGCAACTCTCCTGCCTGCTCAAACTCCTAGTGTTTTATCCCCTTGTGCCTCTGACACTCACACAATACACATTCATATAGATGATAATTTTTCATGTAAATCAGGGCTACTTCAGACAACAACAATATCCTTTAACAGTTCCTCTACCTGTGGGGTGTAATAATAATACTAATCCTTGCATTTGATATAGTGCCTTTTCATGTCTTCTCGGCGTCTCAACGCGCTTCACAGAATATACTGTAAAGTGAATTGACCGTATATTTGTGGGTGAAACGCGGCAGCCAATTGCACACAGCAGCGTCCCACATACAGTCGTGGATTGAAAATGACCAATTTATTATTGTTTTGTATTTTGGAGGGATTATTATTAGGTGTGTGGAGTAAGGAAACTTGCCCAAAGTTTCGCCCTGCCTGGAAACCTGGTAAATGCTTATTAGGCGCAGTTTGGCAAGAGCCAAGGCCTGGGGACCTCAGGTTGTGTGTTGGGGTAACTGCTGTAGTCTAACCAACTAAAAACACATAGCTTACTAGATATTGCTGTCTTGCAAGCTTTCCTGCTGCTTGTCCCAGATAATGGGAGCCATGTGGCTAAGAAACTCACATAGCATATTCATAATATATCAAAGGCTTTTACAAGGACCGTACCAGAGAGTGAGCAATGCATGTCTGTGGAGGTGAACTACATTATAATAATTATACTTGCATTTGATATAATGACATTGAGATGTCTCAAGGCGCGTCACAGAATATATTATGAAGTAGATTGACTCTGTATTTTAGGTGAACGCAGAAGCCATATTTGCACACAGCAATGTCCCACAAATAGTCCGGAAGTGAGTGAGCAATTTATATTTGGCAGGATTGTCGGACAGGACATCAAGATAGAGAAACTCCCTTCTCTTTTCCAATAGTGCCACGTGATCTTTAACATCCACCTGAACAGGGCACAGACAGAACTTTAGTTTCACGTTTCATCTAAAGGACAGAGCCTCCTTCAATCCTCCGTTTCCCCCCAAACACTGCTTTGGAGCCTCAACCTGGATTGTAAGCTCAAAGTCCCCGCCATAGGGCTTGAACCCACAACCTTTTGATTCAGAGCCGAGAGTGCGAGCCGGACTGACATCATGATTTCAATGTACTCACCTATAAATTCTTTAACGCCTTAACACCTCCATATCTCTCTGAACTTCTCATATGCCAGTCCTTCGCCCGCCCCCTCTGCTTGGCTAACTAGAGCTTGTTGCATGCCCCCCCCCCCACCCCCGAGATGTTATTCTTTGTGAATGGCGCTGCATAGCTTTCAGGAGGGAACTAGATAATTAGGTATAAAAAGGAGTAAACAACAGTATGTGGGGATAGGGCAGTAAATGGGACTTAATGGATAGGAATGCTCTTTAGTATACCATGTGCCGAATGGTTATCTTCTGTGCCGGAGGTGTGGCGCGGGGAGAGACACGGAGTTGCATAGGTTAGAGTCATAGTGAGTTAAGGCCGAGTCTACCCCTAGCCTCCCTGCCTTACATTCTTCCTGATCCCAAACCCCAGCTTGTGTCCAAATCCTTGACTGCCCAGTGGTTTGGGACGTCTTCCCGATGTGAAAGGTGCGAGATAAATGTTATTTGTTGTTGTGGGGGTGAGAACACAAAGCAGGTTTGTGTTAGCGAGTGTCTGGGGGGACAAAGGAGTGAAGTACAGGTGGTCAGTGAGCTGCTGGAGTGTGGCGGGATTGATATTTGAGGTCAATCCATTTGAGACAAGGAGCCAGTGGAGCCTGGCCAGGTGATGGGGGTGCGGAGTTTGGTGCAGGTGAGGACACGAGTGGCTGAGGTTTGGATGAAGTGAAACATGGATGGTGGGGAGAACTTTTGAGAAATCAAGGCAGGAGGTGCACCCACTATTTCCCACCCCACTTGTTCTCTGTCAGGCATTTTAACTACAGCTGTGTAAGTACAAGTCACATCCTCTGTGTACAGTACTGAGAGAGAATCTGGCTGATCACCTTGCCCTCTCATTCCCTCCCCGAAGCCTTGAGATTCATGCTCATTGTGATAAGACTTTTATGACTACACAGCTTGCAGGTTATCTCTGCCCTTTGCATCATCCTGTACATTATACATTAGGAGGTTGTTGATTGTCTCGCCTCTGGGTCAGAAGGTTGTGGATTTATGTCTGAGACTTGAGTTCACAGTCTCACAGGCAGGGAGAGGAGGGCAGGGGAAGGTGTGTTGCTTTGTAGGAGGCTCCATCCTTCATACAAAGTGGAGTGCTGTAGCGTAATGGTTAAAGCTCTCGCCTCACAAGCAAGACCCGGATTCAATTTCTGGGCAGGGCAAAACCCTAGGCAAGTTTCCTTACTCCAAAAGGCTCTGTTTAGCTTTGAGACGCCTCGAAGACGTGATAAGGCGCTAGATCAAATGTGAGGATTGTTATAATTACCTAGCAGTAAGTAGGAACCCGGTTGTTAGTCGATTGGTGGATTGCTTTCCGGGGGTAATAATCCTCCTAAAATAAAATGTGATTACTCAATCCATGACTGCAGTGCACAATTGGCTGCCATGTTTCACCCACAAAATGCACAGTCATTCTATTTAAGGCGCTATATCAAATGCAATGATTATTATTATTATAATAGAATCTTATAGCTGAGCTCCCATCTGTGTCTGTTCAGGTGGACGCTAAAGATCCCGCGGCGCTATTGGCAAAGATGATTGTCCTGGCCAACAATCCCCCAGATAAATCGGTCATTCACCTCCCAATGGTGCAATCATTGACAGGTTTGACATAAATAGGCTATTTCCACTGGTTGGGGAGTCCATAATCAGAGAACACAAATATAAGATAATGACTAGGAGATCTGAAAGAGAATTTAGCTGGGTCGTGAGATTATGGAACTCGCTGCCTATAGCAGTGGTTGAATCAGATAGTGTAGATAATAATAATGTTTGTAGGACACTGCCGTGCACAATTGGCTGCCGCGTTTCACCCACAAAATATACAGTCAATTCATTTTACAATATATTCTGCGAAGTGCTTTGAGCAACGCAAAGACGTGATAAAGTGCTAAATCAAATGCAAGGATTATTATTAATATTCCTTGCATTTAATATGGTGCCTTATCACGTCGTTGAGATGTCTCAAAGCACATGACAGAATATATTGTAAATTGTATATTGACTGTGTATTTTAAAGGCAAAACATTCAATGATTCAAGATGCTTTGAAGAGGGAGCTAGACCTTCATATGAGAAAGAGGGAATAAAGGCTGTGGGAGGGAAGGGTGAAGACTCCTCTGGAGTATAAACACTAGCACGGACTGGTTGGGCCAAGTGGCCTGTTTCAGTGCTGTACATCACATGGACAAGGTTCTTCCAGATGCTCATTCTCCACCATTCACAAAGTTCAGCTGATTCAGATCTGTGCTGCCCATATCCTTACCCACACTGAACTCCGCACCCCCATTTGAAACAGGGAGTCAGTCCTTGCCAGACCCCACTGATTCCCTGTTGCAAAATGCATTGATTTCAAGATCCTGATACTTGCATACAAATCACTTCATGTCCCTACCTCCCCGACCTGCTCTCATCCGACTTCTCTACCTGCCTGCTCCAGACTCTTCCTGTACGTGCCTCGCCCCCTCCGCTCCACCATTTGTGGAGTCCTGTAGTGGAGTGGTTAGTGCGCTCGACTGGCAAACGAGAGGACCTGGGTTCGATTCCCAGGAGGGGCGAAGCCTGAGGGAAGTGTCCTTATTCCACAACCAGAACAGCAACAAATTGCATTTACACAATGCCTTTAACGTCGGGAGGACGTCCCAAGGCGCTGGACAATCGGGGATTTGGACCTGAGCAGGGAGTTAGGATCAGGAGGGGTGGAGGGCAGGGAGGGTAGGGGTAGGAGGGTGACAGAATATGCAGTCAAAGCGGAGGGTCTTGAGACATGCCTTGAAGGAGGCAAAGGAAGGAGCAAGGAGAAGGGAATGTGCGATAGAGTTCCAAAGGGGCAGAGCGGCTGAAGGCCTGACTGCAGATAGTAGAGTGAGCTCGGCATCATGCTCCGTCATCGTCCAGTGTGAAGGGCGCTATGCAAATGCAAGTTGTTGTTGTTAATGCTATCAGCGCCTGAGGTGTAGAGGTGCTGGTGGGAGCCAATCAGAAGGGCCTCGATCTTGTTGATATTCCTTACTCCACACACCTCTGTTTATCTAGCAGTAAGTAGGACCCCAGTTGTTAATCGATTGGTGGATCGCTTTTGTTCGCAGGTAATAATTCCTGAGAAAAAAATAATAATTTGGTCACTCAACCCATGACTGTCTGTGGGACACTGCTGTGCACAATTGGCCCCCACGTTTCGTCACAAAAAGATACAGTCGATCCACTTTACAATATAATCTGTGAAGCACTTTGAGACGTCTCAACGACGTGATAAGGCGCTATATCAAATGCAAGGATTACTATTATGTTATTATGAAGCACAAAGTGCTCAAAATCTCCACCTCAACTCAGGCCATTGTCCCCACTGACCCACAAGTTAGCTGTCCTGTCAACGATACAGGGAATCTGACAGCTGGGCATTTGAACGCAATGTAGCCCACCATCCTGTCTGTATCAAATGCAAGAATTATTATTATCTGGGGTGGGGGGGTTGGAGGGCAGTTAGGAGGGCAGTGTGGGGTGGGACTCTCTGCCGAGGTGCCCTGATGAAGGTTTGTGTTGCAGGAGGCATTGTGCTGGTGGCCGGAACGGGCTCTAACTGTAAGCTGGTGAACTCCGACCTCTCGGTCATTGGCTGCGGAGGGTGGGGGCACCTGATTGGGGACGAGGGTTCAGGTGAGTCGAG
Organism: Callorhinchus milii; assembly: GCF_018977255.1. NCBI lineage: Eukaryota > Metazoa > Chordata > Chondrichthyes > Chimaeriformes > Callorhinchidae > Callorhinchus > Callorhinchus milii. Next base: position 71,447,289 of record NW_024704742.1, read on the forward strand.
AGGGGAGCGGGAGGGGGCCAGCGCTGGGGAATCTCACCCCGGCTGCCCGCGAGGCTCTGGTTAAACTCACTAACTCTGGGCGAGACATGCCTTGTATGGGAGCTGCCAATAGGTGTTTGGGAGGAGAAAAAATATTCTGGTGTTTTCGCTCTCCACCGGATCGCCACGTTATCTGATTTCACCCCCCCCCCCCGCCCAGCCAACGCCTTATAACAGGGTTCACTGACTGTGCAGGTGGTTGATGTTGACTGGAGTCAGAGCGTGTTCCTGCCTCTATCTCTGTCTCTTACTCTCCCTTTCTGTATCTCTCACTCTTTCTCTGTGTCTCTCGCTGTATCTCTCGCATTTTCTCGTGCGCTTGCTCTGGTTCTCTTTTGCTCTCGCTCTTCCACTCAAGCTTTCTCCCTCTCTCTCCCTTGCCCTCTCTCTCTCTCTCCTGCTCCCTCTCATCCTCTATCTCTCTCTCGCTCTTTCTCTCTCCCCCCAGCATACTGGATCGCACAGACTGGTATCAAATGCGTCATCAACGGCCTGGATAACTTCGAGTTGCCCCAGTACAGCTTCCGCAACCTGGAAAGAAAGATATACGAGTATTTCCAGGTACCTTCTCGCCCCGATACCCCAACCGTCCTCCCAGCCTGAGCAAGAGAGGGACGGAGAGCAAGAGAGAGCGCGAGATCAAGAGGGAGAGAGAGAGATAGAGAACGAGAGCGACAGAGAGAGCTTGAGAGGTCGTCTCGTAGTGTGTCGGGTGGGTGACTGGGAGACCTGGTGTGGTGGGTAGGGGCGGGGAGGTGGAACGATGGATAACAGTGTGATTGAAGAGATGGGACACAAGGGGTCTTTAAAGGTAGGCAGAGGGGAACGGTGAGGTGGAGAGAGAGGAAAGGTGAGGCGGAGGGACTCTGGGATGGAGCTTCAGAGAGCAGGAGCAGAATGTCTGAACGCTAGCCCGCTGATGGTGGGGGAGGGGGCATCGACCAGCCCAGCGCTTGCTGAGCGCAGGGAGTAGCCGGGAAGGTAGGGCTGCAGGAGGTCACAGAGGTCGGGTGGGGATGAATCCATGAAGGGGTTTGAATGTGAGGCCGAGGGTCTTGAATAATAATAATAATCTTTGAATTCGATATAGCGATTGATCATGTTGTTGAGACATCTCACAGCGCTTCATAGAATATTCTATAATGTGAATTGACTGTATTTTGTGGGAGAAACTCCATCCGCTGAGGGAAGGGGAGCCATTGGAGCTGAGGGAAGATGGGAGTGATCCCCAGTGTTAGAGGGATAAACCACGAGGAATGACGGAGAAAATCGAATTCTTCAGCCTTGAAAGACATCCTCTCAGATGGGGAAATTATAGGGATTGTGGAGGCCATTCAGCCTGTTCTATATGTGTGTTAGTTCCTCTACTGAGTTAGAGAGCTCCAGTGGGGGAGCGAGCACCAGGGCAGACGCGATGGGCTGAGCAGCATTAAGAAGATAATTGACATTCTGCTTTGAGGAGGTAGGGGGTAGGGAGGGGGGGTGGTAGGGATTTGGTTTGAAACTCTTGTCATGTTGAGGTGATATTGAAAGCCGTTCCTATTACTCTTCTCTCTCCTCTTCCTCTCCCCCCACACCCTCTCCTCTCTTCTCTTTCCTCTCTCCCCCACCTCTCTCTCTTCCCCAACTCTCTCTTCTCTCTTTCTCTCCGCAGATATCGAATCCCTTGGATCTCCTTGATCACTTTTATCACAACTTTGACAAGTCTAAAATTGCAGGATTCTGTTACAAAATGTCAGAAGGTGAGCTCTCTCTGTTTAGGGGTTTCGAAGCCTTGTCTTTCTTAACCATCTACGCCCCACCATATACAAACACACAACTTACTCACCTCCAATCTTTCTCATTTTCTGCAACCGTCTCTCCTCTTTGAAGCCCTTTACAGCGCCACACTTTTTTTGGCCATATGCAGAAACCCATCACTATAATTAGCCGGGTGTCTTGACACACACGGAAACCCATCACCGTGATCAGCCAGATATCTTGATAGACACCTTGCTTGAGTCTCCAAACCAGACTGAGAGTTCCACATGTGTATGCCACTTACCCCTAAAAACTTCTGATGTCTGGAATGGAACATGCACTGTTTCTTTCTCTCTCTCTCTCTCTCCGCAGAGGGATATACTTACCTAAATCCGGAAAGTAGGCGCAGGTTGGCGAGGTCCAAGGCTTGGGGACCTCAGAGGGTGCGTTGGGGTAACTGCTGGATTCTGACCAGCTAAACCCACATAGCTTGCCACGGTGTCCGGATGCACGGAATACTCATTCTGATTTGGAGTCTCTTATGCTGTTGATGGGTTTCCACACATGTCAGACCCCCGGCTGACCCGAAACCAAAAATGATTGCGCCTCACACCACGTGACCCTCGTTATAACCTCTTGTCCCGCTCCTGCTGTCTTGATGTGTCTTTAGTTCTCGTTTTCTGAATTTAATATTTACTACCACTCCCCAGAGAGTGTCTGAGACCCGCCACTCTTGAGTGGCCTGTGACAGACTGGGGGGGAAGGGAAAGAACTGAGAATTATTTTTATTCTCTACCCCCCTCCCCAGTGGCGTACAACTCGGACCCCCTCGCTCGCCGAATCTTCCGAGACGCTGGAATGCATCTGGCTCGGCACGTGGTTGCTGTGCTACCGAAAGTCGACAAGGTAAGACCCCTGCACACCCCTCCTCCCACACAAGCCCCCACTCAACCCCACAAACACACATGAGACCTCAAGAATCCATTGTAACTGGGGGCAGGAACTCTTCCCACTCAGCTCTTGTTAACCTTGTAAACCAAAGCCCTAACAGGTAGTGTGGTCCTAGCTGGACAAGCAGTGGGAAAGCTTGCCAGACAGCGATATCGATGGCAAGCTATGTGGTTTTAGCTGGTTAGACTCCAGCACACACCTGAGTCCCCCAAAGCCTCGGCTCTCGCCAACCTGCACCTAACACTCTCCAGAATTAGGTGCATCCCTCCAGGGAGAGAGAGTGTAGACGTGGGGAAATTCCCATGTGGAGGTGGCATACATGTGTTTAACTCTGTCTGGTTCGGATACATAAGCACAGGATCAATCCCTCCGCCTTGCCCCCTCCCTCCTCACTTTCAAGTCCTGCCAAAAGACCTTTTTGATCGTGCTTACGGTCAACTCCACCCTCCCTCTCCCCCTGGCCCCCTGCCACTCCGCCACTGTCTTACACCGCAGGCCCGAAACCCTCATACACGCATTCATAACATCGAGGCTTGACTATGCAAACTCCCTGCTTGTCGGCCTCTCCAACTCCTCCCTCCATCGGCTGCAGATCATCCAAAAATCTGCAGCCTGGGTCCTCTCCCACACCAGTCTCCGTGACCCTATCACCCCCAACCTCGCCCGACTCTACTGGCTTCCCATCAACACAGAGGATACAGTTCAAGATCCTGGTCCTCACCTTCAAAACCCTCCGTGGTCTTGCTCCCCCCAACCTCTGGGATCTCCTAACCCCCACCATCCTGCCCAGTCTCTCTGCTCAGCGAGCTCCAACCTGTTTCACATCCCTCTCCTCACCCTTTCCACCATTAGCGGGCGAGCCTTCAGCACTCTGCTCCAACCCTCTGGAACTCCATCCTGCAGGCCCTCCACCTCGCCCCCTCACCTCCTTCAAGATCCATCTCAAGATCCTCCTCTTTGACTGTGTCTTCGATCACCCTGCTTCCCCCCTGCCCTGCATCTTGCCCGATCCCAAACCCCAGCACGGGTCCAGTGATTGTCCAGTGCCTTGGGTCCTCCCGACATGAAAGGCGCTATACAAATGTAATTTTGTTGTTGTTGTCAGAATGCCACTGTCGAGCGCTCTGGGATGCCACCTCATGTGAAGGGCTCTATATAAATGCAAGTTGTTGTTGATGGGTTTCTGTCTGTCAGACACACGGACACCCTAGATGCCCCTCTCCGCTAAAACCCCTTCTGGCAAACTTCTCCGCTAGAGCCCTCCACTCTAAAACTCTTTTCCCCCCCCCACCCAATAAAAAACACAGCAGACAATTACGCACAGCAGTGTCCCACTAACAATCATGGACGGAGTGGCCAAATTATTATTTTTTTTGAAGGGATTATTACCCCCAGAGAGTGATCCGCCAATTGACTAACAAATGGGGTTCCTACTTATTGTTGGTACAATGAGAGGTGTGCGGATTAAGGAAACTTGCCTAAGGTTGCACCCTGCCCAGGAATTGAACCGGAGTCAGCTCGCTTGCGAGGCGAGTGCTCTAAACAGTACACTACAGGACTATGTATGTATAGAGAGATGGATGTGGTTTGGGGTGCATTACTGTCGTTGACTGATGGAGAGCATCTCTTGTGTTGTAGAAGCTGTTTAAGGCTGAGACTGGGCTCCCCATTGTGTGCGTGGGGTCAGTGTGGAACAGCTGGGACCTGCTCCGGGAAGGTGAGAGCCTCGTTTCCACATCACACCATCAGCACTGCTCAACACCCCTCGAGGGAGCTTTACTCTGTCCATAATCCATTCTGTGGCTGACCTGGAAGTGTAAATGGACAGTGGTGTAAAACGTGTGTCTTGCATTGACAGGATTCCTGCAGGTATTGTTGGAGGCTCAGAGATCGTTTCCCAAGAACACCTACTTCAAGCTGAGCCTGATGAAGCTGACGTGCACGGCGGCTCTGGGAGCTATCAACCTGGGCGCCAAGGAGATCGGCGTCCACATTCCCATCTCCTACACCAACAATGTCAATATCTTCTACATTCACAACTTCCTGACTCCCAAGAGCTGATGGGGGAGTGTCCCCACTCCGCTCCCCACCACTAAATCCCGCCAACTATGCTTCCTTTGCTCGTGGGAATCGTGTGCTTTTCTTTTATCTTCACTCAACCCAAGCCAATCCCATTCCACCCACTCATGCACACACACACATGTCTTCTCTCTTCTTGTCCCCTTGAGTTGCTGCCCAGTCTCTAACTTGGGGTATTTCCTAAAAGGAAACCTTCAGAAGGAGCCCAAGTTACCTGATCATGGGCCTGTCTCCCTCGGGGAGATATCTATCCACTGACCAGGGTCTTTCAATGGTTGAACGTATGCACCGAGGCCCTCCAGTGGTGGAAATGTAGTTCTGCAGGACATCCCATAGGAACAGGAGTTCAGCCACTCGAGCCTGTTCCGTCGTTCAATAAGATCATGGCTGATCGATCTCAGCTCCATTTACCCGCCTTTGCTCCATATCCCTTGATACCCTGACGTAACAAGCATCTATCCACATCAGTCTTGAAAATGTGAATGGATTCAGCATCCACAGCTTTTTGGGGGAAAGAGTTCCAGATTTCTGGTGTACCCATCTCAGCAACACCTCGTGTTAATTTTAATTTGTGTCTTTGCCCTGAGACGAATCCCCTTCCCCCACATACCAGAAACTTCGCTGGGGGTAGATCTCACTCACTGAACGTCCACCGATCGCAAAATGTTATTGGAAACGCTTCCCTGATGTCCTGGCCACTGGGACGGAGAGAGAGAGAGGATGTTTCAGAGGTTATTCACAGTGCCTGTAAACTCAGACATTGATGGTAGTGCTGAGGGAGATGGAGTAGACAACGACCCTGTTAGCGGAGGAGGCGCGGGAAGGAGTGGGGAGTGAATAGATCAGAGAGATAGGGAGGTGTGAAGGGATTTGTAGATAATTGTGGGGATATTGAAACCGATCTGCGGGGGCCAGTGGAGCCTGGTGGTGAGTGGGGTGAAAGGGGTGTAGAGTTAGTGCGGGTGAGGATGAGGGTGTCAGAGTTTGGGATAGGCTGGGACTGGGTCTCGGAAACACTGATTTGCTTTAAGACCCATAGTCTGAAATTCCTGATGATTTAACTAGGTGCAATATCAAACAAAAATTATTACTGTTATTACTCCGCCTTCGCACTTCAACTCGCCTACTGCTTCTGGGACAGAAAGTCGCAGGTTCGAGCCGCTTTGCCTCCCACTCCCTCTCTTTCCCTCCCCCCAATAAAATTGATCATTTGCCTCAAGACTCGTGGGATATTGCTGCACGCAAACTTGCCGGAGTGTGTCTCATGTTGTCAAGAAATTCTTCAAATTCCTTCTGATCAGCAACTGTTCGAATAAACATGACATTTTTTTCCATTGTTTTTGTCATCTTTTTGGGGGGAGCTGGTGATCGGGAAATGGAGGGACCCAGAAAGTAGAGACTTTTGGCAAGGATGCGGGTGGGGAGAGGGCCGAGGTTATTCCTCGCTTGGAATAATAGGAGAGATTCCAGTCCATTGAATTTAGAACCATAGAATTATTCAGCACAGAATGAGGCCATTTGGCACATCGTATCTGTGCCGACTCTTTGAAAAGAGCTATCCAGTTCAATCCCACTCCCCCCGCTCTCTCCGAATAGCCCTGCCAGCTTGTCCTCCCCGAATAATTTTGAAAACTTCTATTAAGTCTCCTCTTAACCTTCTCTGCTCCAAGGTGAATAATCCCAGCTTCTCTAACCTCTCCTGATAACTGAAGTCCCTCATTCCTGGTACCATCCTGGAAAATCTCTTTTGCACCCTCTCCAATGCCTTGACATCCTTCCTAAAGTGTAGTGCCCAGAACTGAACACAGTCTCGAGCTGAGGCCTAACCAGTGTGTTATATAAAGGTTCATCATAACTTCCTGACTTTTGTATTCTATGCCCTATTTATAAAGCCTAGTATCCCGTATGTTTTTTTAACAGCTTTATCTACCTGTCCTGCCACCTTGAAAAATTTACCTATATGAACCCCCAGGTCTCTCTGTTCCTTCGCCCCCTTTAAGATTGTACCATCATCTTATATTGCCTTATATTCCCATTCTTCCTCTCAAAATGCATCACTCCGCAGTTCTCCACATTAAACTTCATCTGCCACTGTCTGCCCATTTTACCAGTCTGTCTATGTCCTCTTGCAGTCTGCTACTATCCTCCTCACTGTTTGCTACTTCTCCTAGCTTAGTATCATCTGCAAACTTGGCAATTGTACCCCCTACACCCAAGTCCAGGTCATTTATATATGGGGCAAAATCTTGGCAAGATTCCTTACTCCACATGCCTGATAATAATCCCTCAAGAAAAAAAAGCAATAAAAAGGTCACTTCAATCCACGACTGTTTGTGGGACACTTCTGTGCGCAATTGGTTGCCGCGTTTCGCCCACACATATATACAGTCAACTCACTTTAGAGTATATTCTGTGAAGCGCTTTGAGATGTCTAGCAGACATGAAAAAGCACTATATCAAATGCAAGGTTTATTATTATTATATAGATCAAAAACAGCAGTGGTCCCCATACTGACCCACCACTGCACACTTCCCTCCAGTCAGAAAAACTACCGTTCACCACTACTCCCTGCTTTCTGTTTCCCGGCCAGTTCTGTATCTATGCTGCCACTGTCCCTTTAATACCGTGGGCTTCTATTTTGCTTACAAGTCTCTTATGTGTCACTTTATCAAACGCCTTTTGAAAATCCATATAAACGACATCAACTGCACTACCTTCATCCACCCTCTCCGTTACTTCCATCAAAAAACTCTTATCAGGTTTGTTAGACACGATTTGCCTTTAACAAATCCATGTTGGCTGTCTTTATTAACTCATGTTTTTCTAAGTAAAAATGTATTTTGTCCCGGTTTATAGTCTAGAAGTTTCCCCACTACTGATGTTAGGCTGATTGACCTGTAGTTCCTGGGTTTATCCTTCTGCGCTTTTTTGTACAGGGGAGTAGCATTTCCAACCCTCCAGTCCTCTGGCACCACCCCGGTGTCCAAGGAGGGTTGAAAGGTTGTGGTCAGAGCTTCCGTTATTTCCACCCTCAGTAACCGAGGATGCATTGCGTCCGGACCGGGTGACTTATCTATCTTAAACACTGACAACCTTTTTAGAACCTCCTCTCTGTTTATTCTTATCTTATCCAATTTCTCTACCCTCTCCTCCGATACTGTGGCATTGGCTGCATCCTCTTCTTTTGTGAAGACAGATGCAAAGACTCATTCAGTACGTCAGCCATGCCCTCTGCCTCCACAAGAAGATTTCCTCTTTGATCCCTAATTGGACCCATCCTACCTTTGACTAACCTTTTATTCGTTATATGCTTATAAAATACCTTAGGGTTCCCTTTTATATTACCTGCTAATCTTTATACAATCACTTTGCCCCTCTTATTTCCTTTTTCAGTTTTCCTCTGTACTTTCTATAATCTATTTGATTATCTTCTGTATTTTGAACCTGACATTTATCACGAACATTTTTCTGTTTTCTTTTAATCCCAATTTCCTTATTCATCCAGGGAGGTGTGGATGCCCTACCTTTCCCCTTTGTGGGAATGGAATCATAGAATTATACGGCACAGAAGGAGGACTTGTCAGGACTGTTCTCGTTTGGAGGATTCAGGGAGAGAAAGAACTTGTGACTGATAAAATATCTCAACAGTTCTTCACAGGCAACTGCAAGTGAAGTGACTGTTTTGTGGGTGATTACAGCTGCCAATTGCAGCTGTACATCGACGTCCCACAAACAGCTTTGAAGTGAATGAGTGATTTTATAGGAACACAAATTGCTAGACAATAAAAAACCAAGGCCCTTCTAGTTCGTCTTCTCCCATTCTGGTCGTCGCAAGTTATGATAATGGAGATGCTGATAATAATAATCCTTGCATTTGATATAGCATTTTTCACATATTCCAGACGTCTCAAAGCACTTAACAGACTATACTGTAAAATGAATTGACTGTATGTTTGTAGGTAAAAATGCGTCAGTTATTGCACACAGCAGTGTCCCACAAACAGTTGTGGATTGAGTGATCAAATCATTATTTTTTTTGAAGGATTATTATCCCTAGAGAAGCGATCAACCAATCAACTAACAAATGGGTTCCTGTTTACTGCTAGGTAAACAGAGGCGTGTGGAGTAAGGAAACTTTGGCCCTGCCTAGGAATTGAACCCAGGTCTTGCTTGTATGGATTCATCCATAACAGTGTGCAGTGTAGTGGTTAGCACGCAAGTGAGAGGACCTGGATTCGATTCCTGGGCATTGAGAAACCTTAGACAAGTTTCCTTACTCCACACACCTCTTTTTACTTAGCAGTAAGTAGAAACCCAGTTGTTAGTCACTGGTCTAACAACTGCACTCCTCGCCGGTCTCCCCAGCTCCACCATTCAAAAGATCCAGCTCATTCAGAACTCTGCCGCCCGCATACTGACCCGGACCAATCTCTGAACCCACATCTCACCAGTTCTGGCCCGGCTCCACTGGCTCCCCATCACCAAACAGATCGACTTCAAGATCCTCACACTTGTGTTCAAATCCATTCACTCCCTGACACCTCCCAACCTCTCCGACCTCCTCACTCCCCAGTCCACCACCTGGCGTCTCCGCTCGACTGGCACCGGCCTCCTGCTCGTCCCTCACACCCTCCCCCCATGATTGGATGTGCTTTCAGCCAATACACCCCAAAACTCTGGAACGCTCTCCCTCAATCCCTCCACCTTGCCCCCTCCCTTTTTTCAAGTCCTGCCTGAAAACCTTCCTCTTCGACCATCCTTGCGGCTACCTCCCCACCCCTCCCCCTCACCTGGCTCGGAGTCAGGCTCCACCACTGTTAAGCGCTCTGAGACGCTACCCTGCGTGGAGGGTGCTATATAAGTACAAGTTATTGTTGTAGTCGATTGGCGGATCACATTTATGGCGGTAATAATCCCTTCAAAACACATATATAATAATAATTTGGTCACTCAATCCACGACTGTCAGTGGCACCCTGCTGTGCACACTGGCTGCCACATTTCACCCACAAAATATACAGTCAGTTCACTACAGTATATTCTGTGAAGTGTGTTGAAACGTTTCAACAACTTGATAAAGCGCGACATCAAATGCAAGATTATTATTATTATAACAAGCTTTTGGAACCTTAGATCCAAAGTTGCCTGGTTGTTCCAAGCCATACTGCACTTATTACATGTCATTTCTCACATTACTCATAATCTGTATCCCAAAATATTATTTTCTTAAAGAAATCTGGGGGATTATTGGCCATGATGCCAGGAGAGAGAAACTCCCACCTCTTCCAATCTTTAATGTTTCATCTGAAAGATAGTGCCTTCGACAATTCAGCGCTTCCCCCCAGTACTGCGCTGGAGCATCAGCTTAGACTGAGCTCAGAGGCTTGAACCCATGACCTTCTCACTTAGAGGCAAAAGTGCTGGCTGAGCCGGGCTGACGTGGAGATGGTGGGGAGAGGGCGGGGAGAGGGCGGGGAGATGGTGGGGAGAGGGCGGGAGAGGGGGGAGAGGGGGGGAGAGGGCGGGGAGATGGTGGGGAGAGGGCGGGGAGATGGTGGGGAGAGGGCGGGGAGATGGTGGGGAGAGGGCGGGGAGATGGTGGGGAGAGGGCGGGGAGATGGTGGGAGAGGGCGGGGAGATGGTGGGGAGAGGACGGGGAGATGGTGGGGAGAGGACGGGGAGATAGCAGGGAGAGGGCGGGAAGAGCACGGGGAGATGGCGGGGAGAGAACGGGGAGATGGCGGGGAGAGGGCGGGGAGATGGGGGGAGAGGGCGGGGAGAGGGCGGGGAGAGGACGGGGAGAGGACGGGGAGAGGAAGGGGAGAGGACGGGAAGAGGGCGGGGAGAGGACGGGGAGATGGTGGGGAGATGGTGGGGAGAGGGCGGGGAGATGGTGGGGAGAGGACGGGGAGAGGAAGGGGAGAGGACGGGAAGAGGGCGGGGAGAGGACGGGGAGATGGTGGAGAGATGGTGGGGAGAGGGCGTGGAGATGGTTGGGAGGGGAGGGGAGAGGGTGGGGAGATGGTCGGGAGAGGACAGGGAGATGGTGAGGAGAGGATGGGGAGAGGGCGGGGAGATGGTGGGGAGAGGGCGGGGAGAGGGCGGGGAGATGGTGGGGAGAGGGCGGGAAGAGGACGGGGAGATGGTGAGGAGAGGACGGGGAGATGGTGGGGAGATGGTGGGGAGAGGGCGGGGAGATGGTGAGGAGAGGACGGGGAGAGGACGGGGAGAGGGCGGGAAGAGGACGGGGAGATGGTGAGGAGAGGACGGGGAGATGGTGGGGAGATGGTGGGGAGAGGACAGGGAGATGGTGAGGAGAGGATGGGGAGAGGGCGGGGAGATGGTGGGGAGAGGGCGGGGAGATGGTGAGGAGAGGACGGGGAGAGGACGGGGAGAGGGCGGGAAGAGGACGGGGAGATGGTGAGGAGAGGACGGGGAGATGGTGGGGAGAGGACGGGGAGAGGAGGGGACGGGGAGAGGACGGGAGAGGATGGGGAGAGTGGGGAGAGGACGGGGAGAGGACGGGGAGAGGATGAGGAGAGGAGGACGGGGAGAGGATGCGGAGATGGTGGGGAGAGGACGGGAAGAGGACGGAGAGAGGACGATGGTTGTTCTTTGTGATGTTGGGAAGAATCATCACAGCAACTTTTGTGACTTCACAAAGACCAGAGTACACCTCACGTCCCGGGAAAGGGGAAGAGCTCATTCTCACAGACGCACTCACACCCACACACCCACACACCCTCTCCCTTTCCTTCTCACTCACTCACTCACTCACTCACTCACTCACTCACTCACTCACTCACTCACTCACTCACTCACTCACTCACTCACTCACTCACTCACTCACTCACTCACTCACTCACTCACTCACTCACTCACTCACTCACTCACTCACTCACTCACTCACTCATTCCACCACCACTCACTTGCTTGCACACTCCCTCACTCACTCACTCACTCACTCACTCACTCACTCACTCATTCCACCACCACTCACTCGCTTGCACACTCCCTCACTCGCATGCTCTCACTCACAGCCTTTCACGCACACACTCACTCGCACACTCACTGAAACTGCTCACTCACATGCTCTCACGTACACTTGCACACTTGCTGACTTGCACACTCGCTCACTCACACTCCCTCACTAGCTCACTCACGCACACTCACACACACTCTTGCACAATTGCTCTCGCTTGCTGACTCAAATCCACTTACACATTCGCTCCTTTAAAAATCAGAGGACCCTCTATGAAGTGAATCCTAGGCTCAGGAAGCCTCGAGGCTTTTTCCCCACCCTGAGAAGCGTGTGACAGACTGTGAAGGCAGCCTGACTCCATCCCTGGTGATGTGAGAGATAGACTCTTCGCACATCACTGTGGTGTCCCTTCGCTCCCCACCCTCAGGCTCTGACACGTAGCGGACGCTCAGTGTGACCTCTCCGACGATCGTCATCTCACGTTCATCCTCGCTGAAGATAGACGTGCCCAGTCATGGTAAGATCGAGTAAAGGTGGGGGGAGTGGGAGGCCATTCAGCCCAGCGAGTTGATTGAGTCAGTGCTGCGTTCTTGCAGGTTGGAGTGACGTCACAGTCACCTGTAGGAGATCTTATTAGGAATCTTTGCTAAATTGGTGCATCTGTAGCATAATGGTTAGGGTGCTTGGCTCGCAAGCAAGAGGACCCGGGTTAAAACCCGGGCAAAACCTTAGGCAAGTTTCCTTGATCCACATATCTGTTTACTTAGCAGTAAGTAGGAAACTGGTTGTTAGTCGATTAGCAGATCACTTTCCAGGGTTAATAATCCCTCTAAAAAACAACAATTTGGTCACTCAATCCACGACTGTTTGTGGGACACTGCTGTGCGCAATTGGCTGCCACATTCCACCCACAAAATACACAGTCAATTCACTTTACAGTATATTCTGTGAAGCGCTTTGAGACTTCTCAATGGCGTTATATCAAATGCAAGGATTATTATTATTATTATTCTTTGATCCCGCCCGCCTATCCTCCAATCATGCATTCAGCTGCTTCTTAAATCAGTCCTACCCTTCCTGGTGACCCTATTCCCTTGTCATTAACATATAAATAGCGGGTTTGTCGGTAACCCGAGTGCACCAAGTTAAAATAGTTGTTAAAAGAAACAGAGGGGAGGTGAGAAGAAATGTTTTCACGCAGCAAGTTGTTTGGATCTGGAATGCATTGCCTGAAAGGGTGGTGGGAGCTGATTCCATAACAACTTTTAAGAGAGAAGTAGATAATTATTTGGGAAGAACATGTCTGCAGCCTATGAAGAGAGAGCGGGGGAGTGGGATTGAATTGGATAACTCTTTTCAAAGAGTCGACACAGACACGATGGGCCGAATGGCCTCCTCCTGTGCTGTATAGTTCTATGGTTGCCATCCTGCTGTTGCCCTTGGCACCCATTGAACTCCTGTCCTGCTGTCTTGGTGAAAAAGTGTTGTTCTGGGTGTACTTTCAATGCTGTCAGAAAGAGAAGGGAGTTTCTCCTTCCCCCCACAGCTGTGTCCTGGCTGACAAGCCCCCAAATAAAATCAGTTACTCACTTCACAGCAGTTTGTGTGACTAGCGTCGTTAGTCAATTGGCAGATCGCTTTCTGGGGCTAATAATCCCTTCAAAATAACTTGGTCATTCAATCCACTACTGTTTGTGGGACACTGCTGAGCACAACAGGCTGTGCATTTTGCCCATAAAATACACAGTCAATTCATTTTACAGTTTATTCCGTGAAGATCTTTGAGACGCCTTGATGACGTGATAAGGCACTATATCAAATGTAAGGATTATTATTATTATTCCTCTTTGATTGCACCTTCCATCATCTCCCCCACCCCAACATGCCCTCTGATCTGACCCCGAGAAGGGGGTTCCTCTCTTCCGGTGTCCTGCCCAACAATCCTCCCAGATAAAATCAGTCGCTCACTTCACGGCTGTTTGCAGAGATGCTGCCGTGAGCAAACTACATGGTAAACAGTCACATTTCAGAAAACTGTGAAGCTCTCTCTGAGGTGAGGTGAGATGATTATTGACTACGTTCTCTCTCCGCAGAGTAACGTGCTCACCACATACCAGGATGACTTCAAGGCTTATTCGAAGCATGCCTGGAAGTCAGCCAAACCCGAAGGCGTGGAGGCCAGAAAAGACCACCTCAAACTTGCCCCGGTAACACACACACACACCATCACCAGTAACACACACACACACACCGTCACCCCGTAACACACACACACACTGTCAGCGGTAACTCACATACACACACCATCCTCAGAAAAACACACCGTACCCAGTAACACACACACAAACCGTCCCCAGTAACACACACACACCATCCCTAGTAACACACATACGCACACCATCCCCAGTAACACACACACCATCCCCAGTAACACACACGCACGCACAGTCCCCGGTAACACACACACTATCCCTGTCCCGTCTCAATCACTTCCTTTTCGACCGTGCCTTTGGTTATCTTCCCTCCAATCTGATCCCGATCCACAGGTCATTACCCAGGGCCTCCTGACGTGAAAGTCGCTGTGTCAATGCAATTTGTCACTGTCACTATACACAGACAGCCTCGCTCACTGTCAGCCTCACAGTGATTGATAGTTGTGTGTGCATTTGTGTGTGTGGGTATTGATGGCTGTGTGTGTGATTATTGATGGCTGTATGTGGTTACTGATCGCTGTGTGTATGTGTGTGTGATTATTGATCACTGTGTGTGCGTAGGACGGGACGATGCTGGAGTTCCCCACCACTTACCTGGATGATTACAAACCCATGAAGCGTCGGCTGATCCCAGCCACCAGCTCTGCTGACCAGGGAGGTTTGTCGGTCAAAGAATTCCAGGATCCCCAGGTAACAGGCCAGCGAGACCCAATTACAACCGGGCAGTCAGAACAGTAACATATTGTATCACAATACTGAATGGAGTGACTGACCGATTTTATCTGGGGGGCATTGGCGGCCAGGACACCTGGAGAGAGAAGCTACCTTCTCACTGTGGGATCCTGTAGTGTAGTGGTTAGAGCATTCCCCTCGCCAGCGAGAGGACCCAGGTTTGATTCCCAGGCAGAGCGAAACCTTGGACAAGTTTCCTTAATTCACACCTCTGTTTACCTAGCAGTAAGTAGGAACCCGGTTGTTTGTTGAATCTCTTTCGGGAGGTAATAATCCCTCTAAAAAAAAATTGGGGTCACTGAATCCACAACTGTCTGTGGGACACTGCTGTGCGCAATTGGCTGCCATGTTTTGCCCACAAGATACACATCAGTTCATTTTAGAGTATATACTGTGAAGCTCCTTGAGACATTTCAACAACGTGATATCAAATGCAAGGATTATTATTATATTATTGTCCCGTCCCCCCACACACACTCGCATGCACTGCTCACTCTCTGGTACTGTTCTTGTAAAAGCCCTTGATATGTTATGAATACGTTATATGATTTTCTTGCCACTCAGCTCCCATTATCTCTGGGACAAGCTGTGGGAAAGCTTACCAGACAGCGATATCAATGGCAAGCTGTGTGGTTTTAGCTGGTTAGACTCCAACGCACACTCTGGGGCCACCAAGTTTTGGCTCTTGCCAACCTATAATTTGGTCACTCAAGCCACGACTGTTTGTGGGGAGCTGTGCTGTGCGCAATTGGCTGTTACATTTCGCCCACAAAATATAGTCAATTCACTTTACAGTATACTCTGTGAAGCACTTTGAGACATCTCGAAGACGTGATAAGGAGCTATACCAAGTGCAAGGATTATTATTATTATTAACCTGCGCCTAATTCTCTCAAGAATTAGGTAAGCAGGATGCTTCCCTCCAGGGAGAGAGTGCGCATCCCATTCCAACAACGTATCTCTGGGATTTCCATGTGTAGGTGGGATACATGGAATTCTCCGTTTGGTTAGGAGACTCTTAAGCATGGGGATGGGTTTCCACATGTGTCAGACACACGACTGATCAAAATAAATATATCTCTGAGTATATGTGTGTATTTCTCAACAGTTGTTGAGAGGTAACCGGCTGGTGTGAGCTGAGGAGCTAGTGATTTTGATAGCAGTCTCGAGGGTTATTTATAACGTTTGAGGCTGGGTGTCTGGCGAGGAGGGAGTTGAGGTCACAATTGCCTACAGTTGGCAATGCTGATGCCAGGCAGCAGTGGGTCAGTGCCAGGCGAGGAGGTCAAGGAAGAACAGCTACGTATCATAACTCCCCCCAAGCCCCCCCAAGGCCCGAAGACCCTGAGATCCGGAGGCAGCCAGGAAGCAGATTCCCAGCCAACCTCTGATTCCCAACAACTCCAGAGGTAGAGTGTTGTCAAAGATGGGAAGATGTGTGTCTCAGCCTGGCTTAGCCATCAGCGCTCTCGCCTCTGAGTCAGGAGGTTGTGGGTTCGAGCCCCAGTGAGGAGCGAGCACCAGCACAGACGCAATGGGGGGAGAACAGGGAATAGGATTAGAGTTGAGAGCTCCAGTGGGGGAGCGAGAAACAGCACAGACACATTGGGGAGACTTGGCTCCTGTGCTGTAATTTCTATGAATTATGAAGCTGCTGATGCTGGTTTCTGGAACTGTGTGTTAACTATTCCTCTCTCTCTACTTATCTCTATCTTTGTCTGTCTGTCTGTCTCTCTCTCTCTATCTCTGCTCTTGTCCCTGTCTATGTCTATGTCTCTCTTTCTCTGCCTCTATTTCTCTGTGTCTCTCCATTTTTCCCTCTGTTATCAATTTGTCTCCCTCCCATTGTTTCTCTTTCTCTCTCTCTCTCTCTCTCTCTCTGTCTTTATATATATATCTGTTTCTCTATCTCTGTCTCTCCGGTCTCTCCCTCTATCTGTTGTCTCTCTTTGTTGTCTTTCTCTGTCTTTCTCTCTCACACACACTCTCTCTCGCTCACATACACTCTCTCTAACTCTCACTCTCTGAGTAGATCCCAAACATCGACGCACGAATCCCCACCACCTACATGGATCACTACAGAGGAAACTGCCTGCCCCCTGTCAGACCATGTATCGAGTACTGCAAGCCTCATATGAACGAGTACACAGCTTGTATGGACCGTTACAACAACTATCGCTCGGAGCCGTGTGGCTACCAGATCTGCCCACAGACCTCTTGCACGTACGACACTAACAGGGTGGGTTCAACCGCTCGCTCCCCTTCTTTCTCTCTCTCTCTCCCCGGATCGATCCCCACAGTGCTCTCAATGGCAAGCTATGCGGTTTTAGCTGGTTAAACTCCAGTAGTTACCCCAACACACACTCTGGGCTCAGCCAAGCCTTGGCTCTTGCCAACCTGGGTCTAATCTGCTGTGCGCAATTGGCTGCTTTGGTTACTCCTCAACCTCCGTGGGTTCTCTCTCACTCACAGACCAGTGCGCAATCTAGGCATCCGGTTTGACCCCAGTTGTCTTTCCTCCCCCACATCCATTTCCTGACCAGGGCAGCCTTCTTCCACCTCCACCATATTGCCCACCTCCGACCGTACCTTACCCCAAATGCAGCCGAAGCCCTTTGGTGTGATAAGGTGCAGTATCAATATAGGGATTATTGAAGTACAGGTGTGTTACTCTCACCTGTACTGTGTATATCTCACCTGTATCTATGTTAATCTCAGGCTGCTGAGGATGCTCTGGCTTGCTTCCGGTATAAGAAATGTTTGGACAGTCTGTTCGGGGCCTCACCAATAGCTGAGGTAAGTCAGAAAGTGATCAGGGCTTCAGCCTTTCTATTCCTTCTCCTGGAGCTCCTTTACCACATCGCCACCCCAGCCTCCTTCAAGGTCCATTTTAAGACCTTCCTGAGGAGTACTGTAGTTTAGTGGTTAGAGCACTTGCCTCACAAGCAAGAGGATTCAGGTTCGCTTCCCAGGCAGGGCGAAACTGTAGGCAAGTTTCCTTACTCCACACTCCTCTGTTTACCTAGCAGTAAGTAGAAACCAGGTTGTTAGTCGATTAAGGGGATTATTTTCTGGGAATAATAATCCCTTCAAGAAATAATGTGATCACTCAATCCACAACTGTTTGTGGGTCACTGCTGTGCGCATTTGGCTGCCAGGTTTCACCCACAAAATATACAGTTACAGTCTACAATATAGTCTGTGAAGCACTTTGGGACGTCTTGACAATGTGATAAGGCGCTATATCAAATGTAAGGATTTTTATTATTATTCCTCTTTGACCACACCTTCGAACATCTCTGCTCCCAATATTCCCTCAATATTCCCACCCTAACTTGGTTGCAAACCCTGTAATGTCCGTTGCCCTGAACATCCCACCGATGTGAAAGGCACTGATTTTACCTATGAAACACGCAGTCACTACTCTTTACAGTGGTCCTGTGCAGCACTTTGATATATCTTTCTTCTCAGAGATATCAAAGCTCTGGCAGGGGGAGGGGGGGCAGGGTCACGGGGTATGTGGAGAAGGGGCTGAATGGCCTTGTGCCACTCATACTCCCCATCACCTGAGAGCTAATAACCTTTTTCTCGTTGTTCACAGCAAGAGAAATATCCCCCTGAGGAGACGTTTACTAGACCCTGTACATTCAAAGGTGATCGATTTACACTTAACCTTACTGATCAAATACTTATCCACACTCCAACACACTCTCTCTCCTCTCACATTTACACTCTCTCTCCCGGTCTCACACACTCCCCCCCCCGCCCCGCACCACTCTCCTTTCACACTCTTCCCCTCCTCCTCTCTCTCCTCTCTTCACACTCTTCCCTCTCTCTCTTCCCTCTCTCTCGCTTTCTCTCTCTCTCACACACACACACGTTATTCCCTCTCTCTTTCTCTCCCTTTCTCCTCTCACACTCTTCTCGCTCTTCTCACACTCTTCTCTCTCTGTCTCCCCCCCTTTCTCTTCACTCTCCTGTCTTCACACTCTTCTCTCTCTCCTCTCACACTCTTCCTTCTTGGAGATGTCTCAAAAGCCTTGTTCTATATAAATTGCTAAACAGGATTCAAAAAGTAAACCCAGATCAATACTTTCAGATGCACGAAGACAACAACAACAACAAGATTACATTTGTATAGCGCCTTTCACGTCGGGAGGACGTCCCAGGGCACTAGACAGAGTACAGCATTTCAAACCTGAGCTGGGGTCGGGGGGGGGGGGTGGAAGGGAGGAGAGGGGAAGGGGGGTGATCAATGGCATGGTCAAAGAGGTGGGTCTTGAGGCAGGACTTGAAGGAGGCTAAGGAGAGGGCGAGACGGAGTGACTGGGGGATGGAGGTTGGGGGCAGAGTGGCTGAAGGCTCTCCCACCAATGGTGGGACGGGTGGGTCGGGGGACGTGGAGCAGGCTGGAGCCGGCTGAGCGGAGGGAGCGGGCAGGTTGGAAGGGGGTTAGGAGGTCGCAGATGTAGGGTAAGGCGAGGCCATGGAGGGCTTTGCAGGTGAGGACCAGGATCTTGAACTGGATCCTCTGAAGGATAGGGAGCCAATTGGAGTCAGGCGAGAATGGGGGAAATGGGGTCACAGAGTTTGGTGTGGGAGAGGACACGGGTTGCAGAGTTCTGGATTATCTGCAGCCTGTGGAGGGAGGAGTTGGGAAGGCCGACAATCAGGAAGTTTGCATAGCCGAGCCTGGAGGTGATGAAGGCATGAACAAGAGTTTCAGCGGCCTGAGGGGTAAGGTAATGGTGGAGTCGGGCGATGTTACGGAGGTGAGGGAAGGCAGAGTGGGTCATGGCTTGGATGTGGGGAAGAAAAGACAGTTGAGGGTCGAACAAGACACCGAGGTTCCTGACTGGCGGTGAGTTGAAGTGTGCAACCATGGAGGTTGATGCTGCCGGAGCCTGAGGTGCTGAGGCGCTGGTGTGAGCCAATCAGGAGGGCCTCAGTCTTGTTCACATTCAACTGTAGGAAGTTTGCTCTCATCCAGGACTTGATGTCTGACAGGCAGTCTGTCAGCACAGCAGAGGTCCTGGAGGTGACAATGGAACAAGAGGACACAAGTTTAGAGATGTAAAGGGGGCAATATCAGGACAGACACCAGGAAGTGTTTCTTTACCCAGAGGGGAATTAATGAATGGAGCAGGATTACCAAGAAGGGGGGTTGAGGTCAGGTCACTGGGACTTGTTTACAAAGCAGCTCGATGCTGTGATGGGGGAACGGTAGTGAAGTGTTCTGCAGGAATGAGATCAGCTGGGCCGAAAGGTCTTCTTCATCTGAATCTCTTCAGATCTTTTGTTCTCTGCTCTCCCCTCACTTTTTCCCTCTCCTTCTCTGACTCTTGCACTCTATCTCTCTCACTCTGTCTTGCTCCGGGACCTGACCCGACGTGAAGGGCGCTATATAAATGGAAGTTGTTGACTTTCTCACTCCTCTCTCACTCTCACTCTGCCGGTCACTCTCTCTGTAGCGGTCTGTCTTTATTTTCTCTTTCTCTTACTCACCGTGGGTCTCTCATTCTTACTTTCTATCTCTTTCTCACTCTCACTTTGCCTTTGTCATACTCTGTCTTTCTCAACTCTTTCTCACACTTGCTCATTGACTGACTCACTTACAATCACTCTTTCTCTTTTTCTCTCACTCTCATCTGTCATTCTTTCCTTCCTCACTTACACTTCTCTCACACTCATTACTATCTCTCTCACTGTTTCACTCTTTCTCTCACCCTTCCTCTCACTCTCTCTTGCACTCCCTCAGTCTCTTTCTCCCTTTGATCTCTCCCTATACCATTGCCCTGTGTATGGGATGAGAATCAGACTTGCTGCCCAATGGATCTCTCTCTCTCTGAGTTGTTCTTGTCTATGGTTCCCCCGATTTACATGCACTTTCTCCCCCCTCATAAGCTCCGAATATTCCGAACTGTATTGATTATGTTAAGAAATCATCCTCAATGGTCCGCATACCGGAGGGAGGAGTTAATAGGAAGCTGGAGGCGTGCTCCATATTCCCGACAGGTCAGTATCCAGCTCCCAGCGGCGAAGGAGAGGAGAGGAACTGAGGATGCGGAGAGGAGATGGAGGGGATAAGTGGGCTCAGTGAAGAGAAGACATATTTAAGTGCAAGGGGGCATCACCCTCTCAATGCCCCGACAGACAGAGAGAGAGGCTTGCAGATTGATCGACGTCAAAATCATTATTAATAAAAGAGTCTTTTATTAATAATAATTATATTCACAGGATCAGGAAATGTCTCCCCGTCACAACAGCTAACGTTTTATACCCAGAGACCCACGGCCGCTAGATAAATGCAAGTTGTTGTTGGTGCAAAACCTTCACTGTCCAGCGACTGGGATGACCATTGGGAGTGAATTGTGTCAGGGATCTGCGGGGAGTGAGACAGGTGGATGGTTCATTTGGACTTTGGTTGAAGGAGGGAGTGTGGACTAGGGAAGTGGAGAGTAGGGGGTGGACTATGTAAACCAGGTGAAATCACATTGTGGGAAAATGGTGTCCCTTAATGTGTATGAGAATCACATGGCAGACTGCAGGGAAATGAATGTCTCAATAACAGCTCAGGGTCCCTGGGGTGGGCTCTATTTCTGACATGGCCACGCGTTTTATTGTGGATCGAGTCTCTCACAACATTTCACGGCTCCCAAAAATATTGTGACCACCATCCCTTTGAATAGCTCAAAATGAGATCCATAATTAGGTTTGGATTGTGTGCGTGCGAGTGTGTGTTTGAGGGTGTGCCAGGGTATGAGAGTGAGTATGTGAGTGTGTCTGCATGCGAGAGTGTGTGTGTGTGATAGAATGTGTGCGAGTGTGTACCCAAGTGAGTGTATGAGTGTGTATCAGCATATGAGGGTCTGTGTGGGTCAGCATATAAGAGTGTGAAAGTGTACACGTCTGTGGGGAGTGATGTCACGATCTGTGTGTGAGTAGGGAAATGTGTGTGTCTGTGCAAGTGTAAATGCAATTTGCGAGTATGTGAATGTGACAGCCCGAACAGTTTGAAACAGACAGACTGGTAACTGTGTGGTTGTGTTTCCTCTTAGCACAAATGAGCCATATCTCAGGATTCCCATCCAACAAGGTGGACAGTCGCTACTGTCACTACCCTGGGCTGGTCGCCAACCCCTGTGACCCTTACATGCGTATGCCTCGCCGTTACTCTGAGTACAGGTAAGCCGTCTGGCTGCTCCCCATGGGGATGTCTGACCTCTGTGACCTGCTAACACTGTATAGATCTGTCCGTTCCCTCTGCTCCAGCAGGCTCTGGCCTGCTCCACGTCCCCCGCCAATGGCAGTCGGGCCTTCAGCCTCTCTGGCCCCAACTCCATCCCACAGTTCTTTCGCCTTGCTCTCTCCCTTGCTTCCTTCAAGGCAGGTCTTGACCACGCCTTCGGTCACCCTCCTACCCATACCCTTCCTGGTCTCCACCTCTCCTGATCCCAACCTCCTGCTCGGGTCCAAATCCCTGACTGTCCAGCACCTTGGAATGCCCTCCCGACGTGAAAAGTGCTGTACACATGTAATTTGTTACTGCTGTTGTTGAGAAAGGGGAGAAATAATAATTATCCTCGCATTTGATATGGTGCCTTATCATGTAGTTGAGACATCTCAAAGCGCTTCACAGAATATATTGTAAAGTGAATTGACTGTGTATTTTGTGGGCGAAATATGGCAGCCAATTGCACACAGCAGTGTCTCACAAACAGTTGTGGATTGAGGGACCAAATTTTTTTGGAGGAATTATAAACCCTGGACAGCGATCCACCAACCGACTAACAACCGGGTTCCTACTTACTGCTAGATAATCAGAGGCGTTTGGAGAAAGGAAACTTGCCTAAGGTTTCGACCCGCCTGGGAATCGAACCCTGGCCCTCTCGCTTGCGAGGCGAGTGCTACTAACCATTACGCGATGGGACGCCACAGATATTATCACATCCTGTGATTGGGCCAAATTGACAAGGTGCCTGAGTGTCTCATTGGAAGGGTGGCCTCTCCAAACGTGTTCTGAGACAGTGCTGGTGGCAGAGACAATCGGCTGACAATGAGTCGACCTTGGCTGTTGTGTTTCTTTGACACTTATTATTAATATTGAGTTTTTTTGCTGTTCTCTTTCAGTCCCAGTTGTCGTCGGCTGGAAAGTGATAGGTCAGGATACTCAAAGCTTGAAAGAACAAACTATTGCTAACAGGAGAGGGCGACATTACACAGGATCAGTGCAAAGGCTTCATGTTAACGGATCAGCGATACTTTAGCAATACCACAGTTGTGATGCCCTGAACCAAACTCAACTCCATTCAACTCAAACCAACTGAATTCAACTAACTCTACCCAACCCACCTCAAACCAACCCAACTGAACCCACCTCAAACCAATCCAACTAACCTCAAACCATCACAAGCTCAACCCAACCCACCTCAAACCAAACCAACTCTACTCTCCCCTTCTTTACTGTTAACATCTACCATCCAACAAATGACTTGACCTTACGAATACCAGTTGAAAGCAAGTATCACGCCAGACATTTCCCCCTAAAAGTACCACTCATCATTTACCTATGAGTTAAGCCATCCAACTTACCCATTATGTTTTACTAGTACTGTTCAGGTGTCACTTAAAACCTACACCTTATCAATATCATTACCATACTTGTACATCTGACGTCAATTGAGCTACTGCCTCTGATCCCAACCCAAAGCCATCAAGCCCTTGTGCTTGTTTCGCCACACCCACTCTCAAAGGAAACCTTTCCCATCTAGCAAGCAAACCCACATACTGACTCACACACACACACACAATGCAGCCACTATAATTGCTTATCTGTACTGATACTCAGAAATAAAAGTGCAATGGAGACATTGGAGTAAGATGTCGCTTCATGTGGAAGGTTTGAGAATTTGGAAGGTAGCGCTCCATGAAGTCATCGATAATAATTCTTATCTGTGCTCTCAATGTCTCTCATACTGTGTGGTTTTAGGTGGTTACCCCAACACACATTCTGGGGTCCCCAAGCCTTGGCTCACACCAACCTGTAATTAATATTCTTTAGAATTAAGTAAGTAGGGCGGGAAGGAGAACGAGAAAGAGAGAAATTGTGTGCGCGCGCATTATATTTTATACACTCTGCCCCCAACCTCTGGAATTCCATCCCCCAATCACTCCGCCTCACCCCCTCCTTAGCCTCCTTCAAGTCCCGCCTCAAAACCCTCCTCTTCGACCATGCCATCGGTCACCCCCCCTGCCTGACCCCAGCTCAGGTCTGAAATGCTGTACTCTGTCCAGCGCCTTGGGACGTCCTCCCAACTTGAAAGGCACTATACAATATAATATTAATATATGATCTTGTATACACAGGGAAATTTCTACATGTAGGTGACATACATGTGTGGAACTCTGTCTGGTTTGGATACTCGAAAGTAGTTATGGGTTTCTGCATTTGTCAAGACACCCGGCAGATCATGGTAATGGGTTTCTGCATATGTCAACACACCCGGCTGATCGTAGTGATGGGTTTCCATGTGCATCAGGCACCAGCTGATCATGGTGATGGGAAAACTAGCCGACTGTGAGGGTAGATTGAAGAACATTCCACAATTGTGAGTCGATGGTCCTGGGGCTGAGATTATGAAGAATTGCCAGACACATGCGTGTTTCCAGCATTTCTCATTCTTATATCCAATTTCCTGGGTCCTCCCAGGAAGCGGTTCCTAACTGGATTGTTCAATAAGATGACCTTCTTCTTGTTCCTGGAAGTAGACCAGGTCAACCAGCAGGAACTCTGGCTCTGAGGCAAGTAATGCAGAGCAGAGCTCCTGTGTCAGTCATAACTACAGCAGCCTTCTTTAGCGAAGAACTCAGCTGGAAAGTGCTGCGAGCAAGATAACTTTTATTTCCTAACATTGACAGCTATGTATGTGTGTGTGTGGGAGGAGCACAATATGAGAAGAAGCAAGAGTAAAAACATTTATTCACTACAGCTCACTCACCCAACACATAGCTCAAAGCCCACACAGGTGACCATTGTAAGCAGTCACGAAGACTATGTAGTTGAGGCTCATGTTAATAAACCTCTAACATGGTTTGTGTGTGTTGGGGTGGGAGAAGGTGGCCAAGCAGAAAAAATTCCCACTGGGCATTTTTGTGAATTCCTCCAAAAATCAGCAGCTCATTGGGATGCAGTAACTTTTCACTCAAAACCATTGAAATGTGCTCAATCCTAACCTGCGCGGTCTCAAAACAGGCAGTACCGACCACGATGGGTGAGGGGGCACACAGGGAGGGGAGGGAGAGAATAGAGGCAGGAAGTGGATGGAGAGAAATTAAACCGAGTTCAATAAATATCAACTTGTAAGAGCCACTAATGCAGGTTTGCAATCACATCTCGTGGGGGGGGGGAGGAGCTATCCACCAGTGCGCCCCCCTTCCCCTCCCCAACCCCCCCCTAATTTCCCAATTCAGCTGTGAAATTCACGATTGATGCAAAAAATTCTGACTCCAGATGGGGAAGGAAGGGGCAAGGTGGAGGGTTTGAGGGAGTGTTCCAGAGCCTAGTGGCTGAAAATGCAGTCACCGATGGTGGAACAGAGGGCAATAGGGACAAGCTGCAATAGAAATAAGGGAAAATAAGAAATAATAGAAAGCCACAGGTGAGGACAAGTGAAGTTTTTAAAATATTTTTATTTAAATTGTTTTTTTCCTTTAATTTAGTGGGTTGCAGTTATTGCAGTAAATACCTGTGCTGTGTTTGAGATGCAGTTCATTACTTTGACAGTTCTCAGCCTCACAGTGTACATCAGCTGAAAACAAAGGGGTTCAGTTGGCCGGCAGAGACTGTGGTGGGGGACCATCAAACAAGAAACAGCAAAAAGCTTTGTGGAACCCATGACCGTCTCCAAGGGTTGATCCCACAAAGAATTTAACAGCGGAAATTATGTGATGTATGGGCATGGGGAGACACTCCTTTTAATCACCCGAGGATCTAACTAGCCCGCCTCAACCAGCAGTGATGGTGTCATGGTTTCACTGACAAGAAAAACGAAGTGTTCGGGGATGGGGAGAAGAGGTTGGAGTAAGTGAAGCTCATTTAAGCTCTCCCACCCCACCATCTTTGTCAAATGATGTTCTATAGGACACAAGTACTGTGTTGAGCACCAGCAAAGTGGATAAATCCACATAGACGGCAATCTGCAACCTCTTTTTATTTGGGGGGGGAAGAGGAGAGAAAGAGTAGTCGGTATTCTCAGAGTTTGCAGTTGGGCCATCCGGTGTCACAGGCATGGGAGTGCTTGACACAGAGAAACATATATATTTTGGGATGAATAAAACAAGAGAAAGAGGAATTGGGCATCAGGACTCCCAGCACAGAAAATCCTTAAATCAAAATTAGCTCGAAAAAAACCCAGAGAAAACTATATATACACGTGCGACCAGAAAAACATGGCACAATAATGTGAACATCACCTCGGGTCTTGAAAGAAGCAACTCTCAGTCTGAAGGGTCAGTCAAGTCATACTGTGAGATTGAGAGACGAGCTGCCTCCCGAGTCCTCTGCTCACCCCCCCATTTCCTCCCAAAAAATAATCCCGCTTTTGCCTCGATCCGCAACACTGTTTCAGTCTTAAAAAAATGTAAAATTGCCGCAGAATTATGGAAAATTCTAAAGAATCAGTCTTCGGCTGTGATGCTGCTTTTTGTTAATTTCAGAAACCCACCTTCCAAATTGACTCAAATGGGAGAATTTTCTGTGAAACATGAGGAAATGGTGTCGCGAGCTAAGGTTAGGTGGAATTCCGGGCCGCTGGTCTTTATGTGGTATCCAACCCCTCTCCCTTTAAGTGAAATGTCTTGCTCACAGCTTGATTTACACAGAGGAGAGGCTTATACACCAAAGACACTTATCACGAGCTTCACTGTTTGTGAGATTATGGAACTTGTGATGAAGTGTTTCTGTCCATTGAAGAGCAAGCACATAAATGTGCATAATCACAGCCAAGCCCGAGGCCCGCAATTCCTCCTGGTCTCAGCCCACAAAAGAACGTTCTTCGATTCAGTCTTCGATCTGAAAGAATTTCTTCCGATGCCCTGAAAAAGCCAGCTTCCAGACTAAGACTGGATTTGAGTTTTCTACAATCCAATACTGTTCTTACATTTTAAGACTAAAGGGGCTTGAGGCCTGAGGCGAGGGAGAAATTGCACCCCCGCTCCACGAAATTCCTCCTGTGCGAAAACAATCAGGATGGATGGATCACTGTTGATTCCCTCACGAGTGATCTGGTGAATGGGGGTGATTAGGGAGAAAGAGGTGGAAACTGAGGGAGTGTGAAAGAGAACAGGGCCCCACAATGGTGCATTTAACTAACCCACTGCTTGCGACCATTTCCTAAGGGCCGTTGAAGAGCCAGGAAAAAGCATGCGACTTCAACAGCACTGCTTGTCAGCACCTTTTTTNAATATTTTTTTTTAAAAAGTTCCATTTTATTCAGAACCAGCTTACTTTGGGTTTGGGTGGCGGTGGTGGGAAACAGAAGAGAAAAGGAGAATAATGAAACCCGCTAACTAGGTAACTTACCAAATTCCAAAGCAATACGGTGCTCTTTTTCTATCAACACAAGCCCCCTCCCCATTTGATTTCACCCACTGAGAAACACACCAGGATTGTTCTGAAGGTCTGATTGGTGAGGGGGGAGGGGGGGGTGCAGACATAAGTGTGGCTCTGCTCTGGGGGACTGGAAGGGTACACGTGACAAGAGTTTCTTGACAATGGCTTCCAAGTGACGGCCGGGTTACTCTGTTCTGGGGGCAGTGAAAGGGAGGTTGCAAGGCAGATGGACCCTGCACTTAAACAGTACAGGAAATTTGAGACCCCGACTTGCCAGTCTCAAGAGTCCATGTGTCACTCCCCAGCGATCCCAGAAACCATTCACAATACTTTTTTGTTGAGTTATAAAGTTAGTCCCTTGACTTCCTGAAACATTCCACATACATCTCCCCGAGACCCTGAAACCCAGCCAGGCTGAGCCGTCAGACCAGCTGAGCTTGACATTTAAAATAGCCAGAGAACTGTTCTTAACCCGGCCGTCACTTGGAAGTCATCTTAAGAAATGAGTTTCCAAATTCAGCTTGTAATTAAGATTATTCCATAGCAATATTAAACTAACACAAGATGGACTTACCGGCAAAGACTATGTGGAGTTTCAGCTAGCAGAGGAGGAGACAAGGGCTCTATTTAAGCCTACCTACACAGCATTAAAGCTACTATTGATATCACTAGGTAAACTTCCTCCTTGCTCTCCTTTCCAAACAACCACTCCCCCATACGCCTCACAACACCCCCGCCATACATCCCCCACCACCCTCCTCAATGAGAAACGTTCAGAACCCTATAAACATCAGCCATGTAAGCTCGCTATCCCACCTTTCCTGGCAACCTCTGCATGTCATTCTACCAAATCAAAAGCGCTTACAATTTTTCATCGTTTTTCAGCCTAACCCGAACTCTACACTTGAAAAAGATAAACTTTGGAAAAAAAAGTGTAAGAAGTTGCTTCAACACCAGAGAAAATAAAATCACCCCTTAGCTGCCATTTTGTGCATTTTTTTTAAAACTAGAAAAAAAAGTGGGTTCTTTTTGGAAAAATAATTTTCAAAACGATTAGGTATCAGAAAAAGTGGGCAGTTGGACTTAACTGGTTAATACTGGGCAACAATTGAACCTCTTTCTCCCCCCCCACCACCAAGTGGCGGTGAGGATGACAGATTTGTAACAGGGAGCACGAGGGAGGGGAGAGGAAGCTTGTAACAAAACACACATCACCATAACCCCCACAACAAAACTACCGCCCCCTTCCCCTCCCCCCAACACAAAGTCTATCTGTGTTGCAGTGGTCCTTATTCAAATGGGGTCTTTTTAAGAGTCTACGTTTTTGACCAAGTGCTTAAATAAGCTAATTTTTTTTGGGTTAAAATAAAGAAAACCACAGCTTTAAATTAAAATGCAGGTCAGGCAGACACTGTCCCACCCCTACACAAACAAGTTTTTTTTTTGAGCTGCGTTGTACAAATTCAGCGATTCAGACAGTTTCTCTTCACTGTTTACACTCCCACCCATTCCTCCTTTGAGGAAAAGACGGGTCTTATTCCCCCCCCCCCCCAAAGCCCCCTTCCCCACTGTTAAGAGGAATACTGCGCTGGCATGTGAATACTGGTTCACTTCAGTACGGGCAGAAATTATGCCGCTTTCTGCTTGGGTGTGGGGAAAACGTAACAGGACCTGTGTGTGCGTGTGTGTGTGTGTTTGGAGAGTTTTGCAATGAAGCTGAAACAAGCTGGAAAACATTGAAATCTAATGCGTCTTGCAGATTTGGGAGTAAAGGGGAAGGAAAGGGTAGGAGGCAAGGAGGAGAGAGGGGAAAAAAAATACCCGGTAGCATCTATGAACAAAATCGACCCTCCTAAAGAGTGACTGGCTTCACAGTGTTCAGAAGTGTTGGTTTTCTCTTGTGCCACCGTCAACTCCTCCAGCAGAGGGCAGTCTGCAAGCCTTGGGGTCCTCAGTATTTCACACCAGGTACAAACTCCTTCGCATCAGGATTCAGAGTACTTTTACTCTAAAGCAGCAAGAGGAGAGATGTTGGGTTACAGGGCAGGAAGAGGAGAAGACATACTAAAAACATTATCAGTACACAGGTCGATTTCAAAATGCTCACACTCGCTTTCAAATCCCTTCAGGCCCTGACACATCCCTACCTTTCCACCGCCGACGGGGTGGGGGGGAGGAGAAAGAGAGAGAGAGAGGGGTGAGCCTGGTTTGGGGACTCTTAAAGCACAGTGATGGGTTTCCAAGTGTGTAGAGACCCCAGTGACCAAAGAAAAGTTAAGACTGAATGGATGGATCCAAAATTCTGGATGCTCTGAAATAAGGAGTCAATCCCAACTCCGGCCAATTATCGACATGTATAGCTAGCGTCTCTGTCACCATTTATGTATCCTGCTCTGCCCCTCACCACGAGTTCCTCTGTCTTGCTGCTGTCGTTCACGGACAATCCGTTCATCTGCTGTTGTATCTGGTTGATGCCGGGCAAATCCCGCTCTGGAATGAACCACTCCTTGTCCTCCTCATCCAGCATCTGCTGGAAACAACGCTCCAAGAACTCCTCCTCCCATAACTCCTCCTCGACCTGTCGATCACCACCGGGGGGGGGATTGGGGGGGGGGGGTGGAGAAGAGGGAGAGGAGCATTAGTTACTTTTGATTCAGTAAGCCACACTGGGTCCATTCAGCACACACTGTGCAAATATCTCCCTTGAGCTACCAAAGAACCACACACCAACCATTCCACAAGTGTGCTCAGGGGCAGGCTCAGTTACCAGGCGCACAATGAGCCAGACAACCTACATCGGCAGGTGGATATACGATTCAAGTGAAGACAGGATTAAAGAAAGAGCAAGAGAGACAGACAAACACAAATCTGACATCCGCACTGTTTTCATATCCACAACAAGACTGGTCCAGTTAGTGCAGATATCAGGCGCTAAACTGTACTCTAATCCCTTCCCCGCGCTCTCCCCATCGTGTCTATGCTGGTGCTCGCACTCCCACTGGAGCTCTCTACTCTTGTCTCTGCAATCTCCTCCAGTCACTACTTGCCCTAGGCTTTTCCGCTGGTTCTGCTCCCCATCTGTCTCAGTGCCAGTGGGGCCACACTCTGGATCTCTCTCAAAATCCTTGTGCCTTCAGTCAGTGCTCTCAATGGCAAGCTGTGTGGTTATGGATAGTTAAGACTCCAGCAGTTACCCTAACACACACACTCTGGGTTTCCCAAGACTTGGCTTTTGCCACCCTGTGCTGAATACTTTCCAGAATCAGCAGGACGTGTCCTTCCAGGGAGAGATTGCGCATTCCATTCCAACAATCTATCTCTGGGATTTATTTCCATGTGTAGGCGGGACGCATGGAAATCTCAGTTTGGTCTGGATACTCTAGAATACAGTGATGGATTTTCATGTACCAGATACCCGGCTGACCAAAAAAAAAGCCTTCAAAACCCTCTTAGAAACTCCTCGGATCGCACCTCTGGTTAACAAATTTAAACTTGCTTTTCCTCTTCCCCCCACCTTGGTGCTCCCCAACATTCCTGCAAAGGTCTTCAACGAATCCCTCCTAAATGCCTTCCCCCAATCCCAAATCACATTAGGAGGTAAACTAAAGCCAGATCATTGGGTCCTGCTACAAACACACAGGCGAGGCTGCAATTGAAAACCTTGCATTTCATAGCACGCCTACAATGCAAAAACATCTCAAAGTGCTCAACTGCTGTCAGATCCAATGACTGTTTTTATTTGTAGGAAACCACGGCAACATCATACAAACCAGACGAGTCTAGTGTTGAAACCTAGGAAATACCAGGTCACTTACTTACTCCCCCTCCCCCCACCCCGGGTCCACATCAATTTCTGCCCTTCGCAATTCTACAATATTGTTCCCTTAGGCATGCTGACTAATACGTTTTGTTTAACACTCTGTTAGTGTTAATACTGCACTTTGTTTTCCTCAGTTCAAGGTGGAATTAGGTTTAAAAGGGGTCAGCTGACACCCAGCCACGTCCCCATCACCCTCCCCACAATCATCTCCCCTCTCCTGCACCCATCCACCCCCCACAAGATATTGCAGCTCCTTTCCCCTCAAATGTCCTCTGGTACCTCGCTTGATGGATCACAATTAATGTGCAAAACTCAACAGTAAGCCACATTTGGCCACAATTAGGAGGCGATAAGCGGGAAAGAGAGAAGAAATCAGTCTCCCTTTCACAGGTATTCAATCGTAACCTCCACCAAGTCGGAAATACCCACCTTTCGGGAAATCCGAGTGACGAGAAGGGCAGGGAACAGAGTGCGCCCGGAAAGCAATCAGCAGTTGGAAACCTTGATAACTACCGGCTCAACTGAGGTCAACTAACTAGTTCTGGAACCGGATTAGTTAGTTGGCCTCAGCCTCTAACATTTTAATAATAATCCTTGCATTTGATATAGCTCCTTATCACATCGCAAAGATGTCTTAAAGCGCTTCACAGAATATATTGTGAAGTGAACTGACTGTATATTTTGTGGGCGAAATGCAGCAGCCAATTGCACACAGCTGCGTACCACAAATTGTCATGGATTGAGTGACTAAATTTATTTATTTATTCAGATGGGATTATACACTGGAAAACGAACCGCCAATCGATTAACAACCAGGTTCCTATTTACTGCTAAGTAAACAGACGTGTGTGGAGTAAGGAAACTTGCCTAAGGTTTCGCCCCGCCCGGGAATCAAACCCGGGCCTCTTACTTGAGGTGAGCGCTCTAACCAACACATTACAGGCTCTGTGGATTGAGATTGAAACCTGGGAGGTTCTTGTACATTTTTCCTTTGTTCATGTTCAGCTGTCTGTGTTCAGCAGGGAGTTACTCAGCTGACAGCAGCTGCAGGGCATGAGCTAACGCCTCCACAGGGAGCCAGTGGTGGCAGCCTGGCTTAGTCTGCACAACATTCATACCTCTGGATCAGGTTTACCTTGTGAGCTCATAGTCCAGGCAGATGCAGAGACGCCGTCCTTTGGATGAGATGTTAAAATTGTGTCTGTTTAGGTGGATGCTAAAGATCCTATGATACTATGGTGGGGCGGGGGTTGAAGAGAAGGGTATTTCTCACGGTCAACAACAAACTGCATTTATATAGCACCTTCCACTTTGGGACAATGCCCTAAGGCATTGGACAGTTGAGGGTTTGTGCCCAAGTTGGGGGTTGGATTCAAGAGGGGTGGATGTGCAGGGTGGAGAGATGACCGAAGGCACAGTCAAAGAGGAAGGTTTTGAGATGGATCTTGACAGAGGTGAGGGAAGCGCCAAGGCAAATGGACTCCAGGACGGAGGTCCAGAGGGTAACGTCGGAAAAGCTGAAGGTCTGACCCTGAATGGTAGCGTAGGCAGTTTGGTAGGGTTTTAGAAGGTCACAGAGGTAGGGTGAGGCAAGAACCTGGAGGGCTTTAAAAGTGATGACAAGGATAGTATTTTGTTTCCAAATAAAACGGGTCACTTTGTGGCTTTGTTTTGAAACCTCATTGTGATTTCAGCATTCATGCCCCAAAACTCAAAACTCCCTGCCTCAATCCCTCTGCCTTGCCTCCCTTTTTACCAGTCTTCAGATCACACATTCCTCTTCAACCAGGCCTAGTCACCTCCCCCTTTTCCCCAGCTCTATGTCAAACTTCACCACTGTTAAGCGCTCCAAGATGCTACCCAACATGAAAGGCAAGTGTAAATACAAGTTGTTAGAATCATAGAATTATACAGCATAGAAGGAAACCATTTAGTCCGTCGTGTTCGTGCCAGCTCTTTGAAAGAGCTATCCAAATTAATCCTATCCCTCCCGCTTTCTCCCAATAAGCCCTGCAAATTTGTCCTCTCCAAATATCTATCTACTTCTCTCTGAAAATTGTTATCGAATCGTCTTCTACCACCCTTTCAGGTAATGCATTCCAGATCTGAACAACTCGTTGTGTGAAAAATATTCTCACCTCCCCTCTAGTTCTTTTGGCAACTATTTTAAATCTGTGTCCTTTGGTTAACAACCCACCCGCCAGTGGAAACAGTTTCTCCCTGTTCACTTTATCAAATCCCCTCATAATTTTTGAACTATTAAATCTCCCCTTAACCTTCTCTGCTCCAAGGAGAATAACCCCAGCTTCTCTAGTGTCTCCTCATAACTGAAGTCCTTCATTCCTGGTACCATCCTGGTAAATCTCCTTTGCACCCTCTGCAAGGACTTGACATCCTTCCTAAAGTGTGGTGCCCAGAATTGAACACAGTACTCTAGCTGAGGCCGAACCACTGTTTTATAAAGGTTCATCATAATCTCTTTACTTTTGTATTCTATGCCCCTA
Source organism: Callorhinchus milii (assembly GCF_018977255.1). Lineage (NCBI taxonomy): Eukaryota > Metazoa > Chordata > Chondrichthyes > Chimaeriformes > Callorhinchidae > Callorhinchus > Callorhinchus milii. The sequence goes on from NW_024704742.1 coordinate 71,480,959, forward strand.
TTTATAAAGCTGAATATTCCTTTTTTTTAAAAATATAAACAGTTTTATCTACCTGTCCTGCCACCTTCGAAGATTTGCTTATGCGGACCCCCAGGTCTCTCTGTTCCTTCACCCGCTGTAAGATTGTAACATCTCGTTTATATTGCCTCTCCCCCTTCTCCTCCCCAAAATGCATCACTTTGCATTTCTCCTCATTAAATTTCGTCTGCCATGTGTCTGTCCATTTTACCAGTCGATGTCCTCTTGCAGTCTTCTGCTATCCTCACCATTTACCACTTCTCCTAGCTTTGTATAATCTGCATACTTTGAAATTGTACTTCCAAGTCCAGTCATTTATATAGATCAAAAAGAGCAGTGGTCCTAATACCGATCCCTGGGGACACTGCTGTATACTTCCCTCCAGTCAGAGAAACAACCATTCACCACTGATCTATGCTTTCTGTCTCTCAGCCAGTTTTGTATCCATGCTGCCACTGTCCCTTTAATACCATGAGCTTCAATTTTTCTAACAAGTATATTAAGTGATTATCAAAAGCCTTTTGAAAATCCATATATATATATAATCCTTGCATTTGATAAAGCACTTTATCACATCTCCGAGACGTCTCAAAGCACTTTGCAGAATATAATGTAAAGTGAATCGACTATATTTTGCGGGCAAAACGCGGCAGCATCCCACAAACCGCCGTAGATTGTAGTGACCAATTCATTATTATTTTTTTGAAGGAATTATTCCCCCCGGAAAAGTGATCTGCCAATCGACTAACAACCGGGTTCCTACTTACTGTTAGGTAAACAGAGGCGTGTGGAGTAAGGAAACTTGCCCAACACCTTTCCCTTCCGGGAGTTGAACCCCCAGGTTTCTCTCTTGTGAGGCGAGTGTTCTAACCACTGAGCTACAGGACTCCACTACATCAACTGGACTACCTTCATCCACCCTGTCCATTACTTCCTTGAAAAAGACTATAAAGTTTGTTAGACATGATTTGCCTTTAACTAATCTGTGCTGGCTGTCCTACATTAACCCATAATTTTCTAAGTGCAATTTATTTTGTCCCAGATTATCGTCTCTAGAAGTTTCCCCAGCACCGACGTTTGGCTGACTGGTGTGTAGTTCCCGGGTTTAACCTTCTCCCCCTTTTTGTACAGAGGAGTAACATTTGCAACCCTCCAGTCCTCTGCCACCAGTCTTCTGTTGTGTGGAAAATGGCTACAAACAAAAACAAAAAAACTACATTTGACAGCAATTATTGTGCCTTGAGCTCCTTCAACAAAGGTCTATAAAAGCACAAGTTCTTTTTTCCCCACTTGGTGCATTGGGCCATGTGCCCACCCCCTTGCCTGTCTATTGTATTCCTCTTCATGTTCCATCCACATGTACTCTGCGAAAGGGTTGGGTTCGCTCTCTGTGTGCCCATTGGAAACGATTTCCTCCTGTGTGCCGGAGCCCGATGATGTGTTATTCACGTTAGGGGTCTTCATGTCCACAGAATCGGTCTGAGGGGCAGAGCATAGGAGGGCCGGTTACAACAACAAACTACGTTTGAATAGCAACTTTCACGTCGGGAGGACATCCCAAGGAGTTGGACAGTCAAGGATTTGCACCCAAGCTGGGGGTTGGGATTAGGAGAGATGGAGTGGTAGCAGCGATAGGAGGATGACCGAAGATACTGTCGAAGAAGAAAGTCTTTGATGAGATGGCCCTTGAAGGAGGCAAAGGAGCGGGCAAGGCAAAGGGACTGTGGGATAGAGTTCCAAAGAGTGGGTACAGAGGCTGAAGGCCTGACCACCAATGGTGGTGCGGGCAGGGGAAATGGAGCTGGCCAACAGATCTGAAAGGATTAGAACCGAAAAAACCTCCCCACCCACCCACACCATTTAGCCCTGGTAAGACACACACATCACTGGTTAGACCACAGTTATTGGCTGGCCCACTTCAAGGTATGGAGAGGATGCAGAAGAGATTCACTCAATCATAAGAAAAATATAAAAAGGTACCAGGAAAAGGTAAGGGAGTCACACTAAATGGATAACTCTTAGCAAGCAGGCACTGGCCTCCTTCTGTGCAGCAAATTTCTAGGATTCCTTCTTGGGGATGAGAGACTTTAGTTATGATGGGAGAGGCTAGTCTTCATTAGAACAGAGAAGGCTGAGAGAAAACCTGCTGGACATGTTCACAATGATGCGAGGCTTTGAGAAGATAAATGGGGAGAAACTATTTCCACCGGTCGGTAAGTCAGTTAATCAAGTTAAGATCATCAAAAAAAATGATCTTGTCCCTCGGCCCCCCCCCGTTCCACCATCAGCGGTTGTGCTTTCAGCCATTGCGCTCCAAAATCTGGAACACTCTCACTCAATCCCCCCAGCTTGCCCCCTCCTTCCCCATCTTCAGGTCGAGCCTCAAGACCTTCCTCTTCGACCATGCATACGGTCAGCTCCCACATCCCTTAGTGGTGCGCTATCAAGCGCTCTGGGATGCTACCCTACATGAGGGGCGCTATATAAATGCAAGTTGTTGTTGAGGTTTGGAGCGCACACACCCAACCACATGGTTATTCAAACGTGGAGGCTTCACAACTCTGATACACTCACCATTTTCCTCAGACACTGCAATAATCAGAAGCGACAGCTGCTCCAGAGAAGTCACTGGAGAGGTAAAGAAACACACATTACATGGACCAGGCTATTGACAAACAAGACAGTGTCAATAAAAAAATAGGGGGTTTATTTAGCATACTGCTCAGATACTGTGCGATGCTATTGGAAAACAGAAGGGAGTTTCTCTCTCCCAGTGTCCTGGCTGTCAATCCCCCAGATAAATTGTTTGTTCAATTCATGGCCATTTATGAGACTTTGCTGAGCGCAGTCACTACACTCATCAGCGATTATCTGTAAAACTCTCTGAAAACATTGCAGTGTTATGGCCGTGAAATCCGAGGGTTACTACTGCCCAAGCGTAGGATCAAACCAATCTTTGGGGATCGCTCACTTTTACTCTCCCAGTTCGCTGGCAGCAAGCCGGGCTCCTGAAATTCTAGCCAGTAAAAAAAACATGCTGGCGCTGTGCATTTTTAACTAGCAGCTGCAACACTCAATAGCAACTCTCATTAATACAGACTTTCCTGCAGGATGCACGTCTCACTTGCTTTGAGTGGACAGTGTACAAGAGCAAGGTGGGGACTTGGTGGGGGGGGGGGGGGTAGTGCAAGTGCAGTCGCCTTGGAGCTGGGATGGCTCTAGGGTGACATGTTTGGCAACCAAATGTCAGAATCAATCCCATCCTCTGTGACAGTCTCCAGTTCGGTTCTTGAGCCAGGTGAGTTCACAGTATTCCAGGGCACTGCTGATAAAAGACCAGTCAGCCTGGCTCATTGGCAGGACGTGGAAGGGCAGACCAGTCACTAGAGGCAGGGACTCTTCCCACTCAGCTTCTGTTATCCCTGTAAACCAAAGCCCTAAAGGGTAGGGTGGTCCTAGCTGGATAAGAAGTGAGACAGCTTGCCAGACAGCGCTCTCAATAGCAAGCTATGCTGTGTTAGCTGGTGAGTCTCAACTTGACAACTCACTAATGTATTTTATGAAAAGTACCCTCTACTCTCGTCCCTCTCCCCAGCAAAAATTACCTAAATTTCACAACAAGACCATTTGAAGATTAACTTAGGGCAGACCCAGGCAGTACTCTCTGAGCCACTTGAGTATTATTTCATTTAAAAAAAAGGGAGTTGAGGAAGTAGTAGTTTTCACCAGAGAAAGTGACATAACCATAATAAATTATCTCGGCAGTGTCACCCTGTACTGTACAATCAAGCCCAAAATAGCATTGTAAAGCGTTGGTCGTACTCTCACCTAAGAGGCTAAAGGTTGTGAGTTCAGGCCCCACATTGGGACTTTCAGCTCAATCTTTCTCTGACGTTCTTGGTCCCGACTCCCTAGTCTCTATCCCCACAATTTACCTGTAACAATGGTTAAATTGTGACCCATGTACTCTCATGCATGCAACTAGATTTTTTTAAACCAGTCCTGAGTTGAATTCCTCATTGGAGACAGATATGGACAGATGGACACTCAGGTAGTCAAGGTGCTATTGGAAACTGGCAGAATTATTTTAGAGCAAGCAAGAGAACAAGAATATTTAAACAAATCTTTATTAGGCATCGATACCATTTGGGTGAGGCCCTCATGCAGATGAATACTGCCTGGCAGCCAGAACTATCCATAGGCAGTCACTGCATAACAGTATAGTATGCAAAACACTGCATACAGATTCCTGCTTGCATCCCATGATATCTGGAAATGCCTGAGATAGACTCCCCTGACCCTACGTCTCTCTCCCCTTCCCCATGGCAACTAACATAAAGCTATGTTACGCATGGACTTTACAGGTGGTGGTTTGACAGACAATGAGCACAGCTTTGCTGCTTTTACTAAATAACCTCAAAGGGTAAAATCATGACTTCTTGAGTGCACATCTCCCGCTCGTGCTCTCTGCGAGTTTGTTTGTTTACAGCTTTCTCGTCATCCTCTGGGTCAGGGAATAATCCTTACATTTGATACAGCATATTATGTCATTGAAAATTCTCAAAGCATTTCAGAGGATTTTAATTTAAAGTGTAGTGACTATTTGTAGGCAAAACACAGCAGCCAATTTGCCCAGCAATTTCCCAAACAGCCATGAAGTGAAAGAACAGTCTTAACTGGGGATTTTTGGCCATCTGAAACAGTCCCAGATGGGACCTCAGTTTAACATCTCATCTGAAGGAGGGCACCTTTGACAATGGAGTATCAGCCTTGTCTATGAGCACAAAGTCTCATTGCAGGCAATTACAATTTTTTGTCGATAATCGCAGCCAGACTTCACTTCCACACTTGGTACCATGGGATGTCCCTCCGACATGAAAGGCGCTATATAAATGTGATTTGTTGTTGTCATTGGTAGTGCAGAGAAGCACACATACACGTGTGTAAGAAGCACTCCACTATATAAGGGAATATTTGCTATATCAGAGCTAGATCCAGTTCAACAGAGGTCCTACAAGCCACTTAACTCAAATCATTTAAACAGGATTGTTCAGCAGAAATAAACAGACCTGCTATAAACCAGGGGTGTGAGATTAACGTGGCTGCCGCTGTTCTGTAAACCCACAGCATCATCACAGCAGCTGCTATTTATAGGCTGTAGCTCACTCAGTGCCTCTCACACCCCTTTGTGATCAACCCTCCACCCCCATTCTCTGGAAAAATTCAATAAATCTTTTAAAATTTAATAATCTTTTACAAATGTTTAATAATTGTAATTTGATAGAGTTGATTTGTCAAAGCATTCCACGTCAGGAATTGCCAAACATGGACATTTCCATGTGTAGGTGGGAGCGTGGAACTCTGCTTAGTTGGATACTCTTCAGCATGGTGATGGATTTCTGTATTCCGGCTGACCAAAAAAAGCAGTCCACAAAGCTTTTGTGAAGGGTAGTGATTGCTCTTAGGCAAAAACTGCAGGTAATTTACACACAGCAACATCCCACAAATGACCATGAAGCGAAAGACCAATTTTAAATGGAGGACTGATGGCCAGGACACTAGAAGAAACTCCCTTTCCTTTAACATCCTGAACAGGCAGACAGGACCTCAGTTTAACATCTCATCCGAAGGACAGTATCAGTGGCAATGCAGTGCTCTGCAATAGACCATCAGTCTTCAAAATCCCCAATGTGGAGGTTGAACCTACAACTTTCTGACCCACAGGTGGAAGTTGTACTGACTGAGCTGGGCTGAAACTTAACTGTTGACCAACACAATTCAGCTAATTCAGCTACGAGAGTGCACTCTACACCAGACAAAAGGAAATCGTGTATATGTAGTATAGGTCCTTCAATAGTTTGTTTTCAAGACTCAAGAATGACGATGGGTTTCTGTGCGTCCAGTCACCAGGTTTTTGCCATTATAATCTCTAGCCAATGTTAAAATGCAGTTTGAGTTTCTAACAAACTCACATTCTGTCCTCCTCAGCACTGTTCATCTCCCCTCAACGCAGCTGAATCAGGAAGATCCTCACTCACTCACTGTCTGAAGGTGGGCAGGTCAGTGCAAAAAAGAACTTACATTTGCATAGAGTTTTATCGTTAACACTTCTCAAAGTAAGCACAGACTTTACAGGAGTTGCTGTCAAGTGCAGTAACTGTTTTATGTAGGCGAAGGTTACAGCTGCTCTGCACACAGCAAGGTCTCACAAGCATGACCATTAATCTGGACGATTGTCTGCAGAACTATTTGAAAAGAGGTGTCCTGGCCAACTGTTACATTAAAGTCAGTGTAGAATTATTCAGATGGAAACTGGATAACTATCTAATCCCTCAAATAAAAAAAACTTGGGACGTTCACTTTATGGCTGGTTGCAGGATATTGATGTACACAAATTGGCTGCCAGGTTCGCATACAAGAACAACTTGATATAGCACTCTTCCTAGAAGATATAGCATATCTTCTCCGTCACTACACTTTGCAGTGCTTTTTTTTCAAAATTCCTGACTGACCAGCGCCTTGGGAAGTCCTCCCAACGTGAAAGCCGCTATACAAATGTAATTTGTTATTGTATCCTTTGAAGCACTTTGAGAAGTATTGATAATAATAATCATTGCATTTGATATAGAGCCTTAAGTTGTTGAGACATCTCAAAGCCCTTCACAGAATATACTGTAAGGTGAATTGACTTTTGTGGGTAAAAAGCGATAGCCAATTACGCACAGCAGTGTCCCACAAAGTTGTAGATTGAGTGACCAAATTATATTTATTACTTTTTTTTGAAGGTCAAATTATTAATTGATGCTACATGTAGGTGCTATATCAAATCTTTGATCAGCTCCCCACTCCCTAGCAGATCAAATTTAAAATTCTCATTTTCACTTTCAAATGCTTCCAGTCTTACTCCACCCTATCTGGGTGACCTTCTGTTGCCCCAGCCGCTTGCGCTGCTCAGCCGGCCTCATGTCCTATGTCCAATCTGTCCCACCGTCAGGGACCGAGTTTATTGCCATTGTGTCCTCTCTTCGATCTTTAGTTGCTCCACCTCGCCTTCTCTCTCCTCACCTTCAAAACCTGCATTAAAAGCTATCTTTTGACTGGACTTTGGGCCACGTTCCCTCTCACCCCAGTTCAGGCTTCCAGTCATCTGTGTTTTGAGGCTCTTTTGTGTCCTCCCAACACAAAAGGAGTTCTGCAAATGCAAGTTGTTGTCCACCTGAGAATAGGTTGACAGGACCTGGGTTAAACACGTCATACGAAAGACGCTCCTCCAACAGTGCAGCTGAAGCATCCGCCGGTGAGGGCAAAGTTCCAATATGGAGCTCGAATCTTCAACCTTCACAGGCCAAGGTAGTACCAGAGCCAGGCGTAGACATAGATAAACGGACGGTTTGGCCAGCCAAGTATCCAACACGTGGCCACGTATCACGTTTTAAAGGGTCTCCAAACCAGACTGAGATCCACACATTTATTCCATCTTCACAGTTTTCCTGGTGTCTGGAATGGAATGTGCATTCGCTCCCTGGATCCCGCTTACCTAATTCCAGAGAGTCTCGGTTCGCAAGAGTAGAATCTAGGGAACCCAGTGTGCTTTGGCCATCAAGAGCACTATGTGGCAAGTTTGCCACTGCCCATTCAGCTAGAACCACCCTACCAGCGTGCAGGGTTAACAGGAGCTAAATGGGAAGAATAACTGGCTTTAATGACTGGTCTGCTCCACTAAGTCCTGCCGATGAGCCAGGCTGGGCCGTCATCAACACTTGCTCAAGAACTGATCGAGACCGTCACAGAAGATCGACTCAATTCCAATATTCTGTTGCCAAATGCTTCTAAGAGACCCCGGCTAGTCCCCACCCCAAAAGAACAGTATAGAGGCACCCAAAACTGGAATGAAAGTAATTCTATGGATAGTAAACAAAAACACTCCTCCCTTCAAGAGTCTCTGGCAGCAAAATAGCCAAAGGCAGCTGAAGTTCTCTGCTGAAATTCTCAGCCATCTGACTGAATAGCAAAAGGAAGCAGTGGGCTGCACTGTTGACAGACAACGAACAGACTTTTCTGGAATGAATCTGGCCTCAGTACTGCCAGTATAAAAATAAGCAAGATCGGACTGAGCTTATTAAAACAGCCCTGGCTCAGACTGGAATGCAATCTTGTACCCCAACTAATCTTGACCAGTGATGGCCATCCCATGGCCTGTGGGCCGGAAGGGGCCCCTCTGAACAATCACTCCAGTCCAGTCCAAGCGAATCCATTCCAAATCAATGCCTTGTTTCCTGTAGCTACTGAGCGACAATGTCATGAATAAAGAAATATTCAATCAAGAAAATGTATTTTGTTGGTAGACCAAAAAGGTTAACATAACATGTAGGAGTAGGCCATTCGGCCCTTCGACCCTGCCCCGCCATTCAATCATGGCTGATCTTCTAATCTAACTCCAGCTAATAACCTGACCCTGCCTTATCCCCATATCCCTTAATCCCTTTTGCAATAAGAAATCTATATCTCAGTCTTGAATATGTGCAAGGACTGAGCGTCAACAGCCCTTTGGGGTAGCGAGTTCCATACATTCACCACCGTTTGAGTGAAGAAGTTCTTCCTCAACTCAGTGCGAAAGGGCTGACCTCTGATTTTAAGGTTGTGACCCCTGGTTTTAGTTTCTCCAACCAGGGGAAACAATCTCCCACTATCTACTCTATCATACCCTTTGATAATCTTATAGGTTTCTATAAGATCCCCTCTAATTCTTCTATATTCTAGAGAATATAGACCCAAATTGGTCAGCCTATCCTCGTAACTCATCCCCTTCATCCCTGGTACTAACCAAGTAAATCTACGCTGCACCCCATCCAAAGCAAGTACATCCACTGTTGGCCACCACTGTTACATTAAAGTCAGTGTAGAATTATTCAGATGGAAACTGGATAACTATCTAAGCAGTAAACATATTAAGGGACTTGGGGAGATATCTGGAGAGTGGGATTGGTATGAGGTCAACAATACAGGTAGCTTTGACTAAGACATTTTGGGCCAAATGACTTGTGCTAAAAGCTTCTGAGCAGCATGTCCTCACCCAAAGGGGTCTTGAGCTATATTCAAGCTAATAGCCTCAGCTATTCCAACTCTGATCTGGTCCTTCACTCCCGAAGGCCAAGCCTTCATTCAGCCCTCGCGATCTGAGACTTCACTAAACGTGGCCCTTTAGTCACCACATCCCTTGCTCCTTTCACCTTTCTGAGGGGTTGGGGGCAATAGATAAGCAGGGTCTCTTTGGAGCTGAACTGGCACCAATGTGACATGTTTCACAACAAAATGTCAGAATCGAGCCTACCCTCTGGACGGTCTCTAGTCCAGTTCCTGAGCCAGGAGGTCCACACTATTCCAGGGCGCTGCTGATGAGAGCACAGCCAGCCTCATCGCCAGGACAGTCACCACACTCCTATGAATCTCTCGTGAAAATCACTGTCTTGGTACCTGGCCTACAAAAACCTACAACCCGCCTCTCCTTTGCTCAACATATTGAAATCTCTAATTTTCCTGCCCAGGATCCACTATATTTGTCAAGTGCTTTCTAGATGTACTTTTACTTTGAAAGGTGCTGCATAAACATAAGCTGTTGTAATATAGGTAAACAAAGATAACAAACTTCTGATATTTTGGGACAAAGGAAGATAAGGGTACAATGGTGGGTGATAACTCTTATTTGAGCACGTGATTAAATACAGAAAAGACCCATTCCCCTCTCTTTCAACATAGCAATAAGGAAAGGATAGTCAGTTTATTTTTATAGCTTCAAGTACACCCAGCAACTTCATTAAATAAGCTCTTTGTTAAAATACGAAACCATTGACACAGTTTGTAAGATAGCCACAGCCCCACTTTCCACACCCTTAATTACTATCGCACCTTTCACACCAAAATAAATGGCTTAAACTTTTTACAGATTAATTTTACTTTACTGGAAATTAAGTGAACGTTGTTATGGAGACAAAATGTGTCTGTTCAGCAGCTTTATACACCATTCGTTTACTCCACACACATCACCACCTCACTCTCCATATACACACACACACACATTCATTCACTCCAACCCACCCTCACACACGACTCCCTCACTAACCACTGATGCCCACCCATCCACAATTCAGAAGACAATAGCGAGCCCTACCATCGGTGGTCGGGCCTTCAGCCTCTCAGCCCCGAGGCTCTGGAACTCCATCCTCCAGTGCCTTCGCCGCCTCCTCCCTTTCCTCCTTCAAGGCCGGTCTCAAGACCTTTCTCTTTGACCGTGCCTTCAGCTCCCCTCTCGACTCTCTACCCCCTCCTCGCTCCCTCCCTTCCCTCCCCTCACCCTGACCATTTCCCCCCCCCAATGCTCGGGTCCTGACCCAACTGTACAGCGCCTTGGGACGTCCTCCCGATGTGAAAGGCGCTCTATAAATGGAATCTTGTTGTTGTTGAGCAACAGTGAGAATTAGCCATGAAACTCACCAAGCAGGCCTCACAAACAGACTGAATTGAGGGGAAGGGAAGGGAGAGAGGAAGAATGGAAATGTACCAGGGTAATTTTCAGATTAAAACCTAAGGACAGAAGGGAGATGGTTATAAGTCACTGGTTAGTCCTCAGCTGCAGTACTGTGTCCAATCCTGGGCACCATACTATAGGAAGGATATCAAGGCATTTGGAAAGAGTGCAGCGGAGATTTACCAAAATGGTTCCAGGGATGAGGGACTTTAGTTATGCGGAGAGACTAGAGAAGCTGGAATTGTTCTTAATTCAGCAGAACAGGTTAAGGGGAGATTTAATAGAGACATTCAAAATTATGAGGGGGTTTGATAGAGTAGATAGGGAGTTTCTCATGATATCCTGCCGGCTGTCTCCACTGGCAGGTGGGTCAGAAACCAGGGGACAAGATAATTGGTAAAAGAACCAGAGTGGAGTAGAGATTTTTTTTAAAAAAGAGATGTTTTTTAAATTAGATAGGTACTTGAAAAGGAAACATTTTCAAGGATATGGGGGAGTGGGACTGATTGGGTAGCTCTTCCAAAGAGCTGGCACAGGCACGATGGGCCGAATGGCCTCCTTCTGGGCTATAATATTCTATGATTCTATTCTATGGGCACAAATTTATCAGGTAAAAATGGGAGGGAAGATACAGGTAGATTCCAGGTCTAAAATTATAACACCTACAGAGAAACTAATTCTTCTGGTGGGGGAATCCAAAACAAGGTGGTATAACCTTAAAATTAGAGCTCGACCATTTAGGAGGTTAAATCAGGAAGCATTTTTTCATACAAAGGATTGTAGAAATCTTGAACTCTCTCCAAGACGACGTCCCAAGGCGCTGGAGGTCAACTTCGGGCATACCTCTCCCTCCATGAGCCCCTGCAGTCTGGTTTTCGCCCTGCCCACAGCAGAGAGACAGAGCCTCTCAAAGTCACAAACAACATCCTCTCTATCTGTGACCAGGACCCCTCCCTCTGCCTCCTTGTCTTCCTGGATCTCTCTGCAGTGTTCAACACAGCCGACCACGCCATCCTCCACAGCCTCTCCTCCCTCATCTACCTTAGTGGGTCTGCACTTGCATGGTTTGAATCCTACTTAACCAATCGACTCCATTTCACCTCGGCAAATGGTTTCTCCTCCCGCTCCTGCGGGGTAACCCAGGGCTCCATCTGTGGTCCTCTTCTTTTCCTTACCTACACGCTCCCTCTGGGTGATGTTACCCATAAATACGGGGTAAATTTCCACATGTATGCGGATGACACACAAATCCACTTTGCCTTCTCCAGTAATAATAATCCTTGCATTTGATATAGCGCTTTTCACGTCAGGAGGACGTCCCAAAGCGCTTCACAGAACACACTATAAAGTGAATTGACCGTATATTTGTGGGCGAACGCGGCAGCCAATTGCGCACAGCAATGTCCCACAAACAGTCGTAGATTGAAAATTACCAATTTATTATTGTTTTTGGTTTTTGGAGGGATTATTATTAGGCTCTGTGTGGAGTAAGGAAACTTGCCCAAGGTTTCGCCCTCTGCCTGGAATTGAACTCAGGTCTCTCGCTTACAAAGCGAGTGCTCTAACCACTGAGCTACAGGACTCCACAAACTCCAGGTCCACTGGTGTTCTATTAACTTGTCTGGCAGACATCAAGACTGGATGTAAACTTCCCGCAGCTGAATGTGGACGAAATGAAAGCCATACTCCTTGGCTCCTGTCAACGTCCTCACTCCTGAGGATCTGAACTCCAATATACTGTACTGTAAATTGAATTCACTGTATTTTGTGGGGAAAATGCGCAATCTAGGCGCTCTGTTCGATCCCACAGTTGTTCTTCCTCCCCCACATCTGGTCCCTAACCAGGATCACTTCTTCCACCTCCGCCACATTGCCCGCCTCCGACCGTACCTTACCCCAAATGCAGTCGAAACCTTCATGCACGCGTTTGTCACCTCCTGCCTGGATTACTCAAACACACTCCTTGACGGTCTCCCCAGCTCCACCACTGTTAAACGGTCTGAGATACTACTCTGCATGGATGGCCCAATATAAATGCAAGTTCCTGCTGTTGTTGTTATGATGTGGGTTCGCTTATAATTCCTTGCCTTGTGGACCAGCCCGCAGGGCATCATGAGAAACTCCATTCTCTCTTTTCCAATCTTTAACGTTCATCTAGGGGAACAGGCAGATGGGGCCTAATGTGGACAGCAACCCTGGTAATTTAGCATTCACTCCTCACGTTAGTACACTTTACAGTAAAAGTTCTGTGATGCACCTTGAGATAGCTTGATAACGTGATAAGTGTCATAACAAGTGTGCGTATTATTATAGCAAATGCAAGGGTTATTATTCATCATTATTACTTATTAATTATTACTCGGTTGTTAAGTCGATTGGCAGACCACTTTTCTCTCAATCCATGACTATGTGTGGGATTCTGCTGTGTGCAATTGACTGCTGCGTTTTGCCCACAAAATATACCGATAATTCACTTTACAATATATTCTGTGAAGCGCTTTGAGATGTCTCAAAGACGCGATAAGCTGCTATATCAAATGTAAGGATTATTATTAATTATAAAAAGTCCTTGTTGTGGGGCTTGAACCCACAATCTTCTGACCCAGAGGCGAGTGCGAGCCGAGCCAGCCTGACTGGTAACTGAAACATTTCAGAGGAGCCCTTTAATAATATTACTACTATAATAATAATCAGTGCTCAAGAATGCTACCCCGATATATAAATGCAAGTTGTTGTAGTAATCCGTGCATTTGATATTGCGGCTTATCACGTCTGTGAAGCGTCTCAAAGTGCTTCACAGAATATACTGTAAATTGAATTCACTGTATTTTGTGGGGAAAATGCGGCAGCCAATTGCACACAGCAGTGCTCCACGAACATTCGTGGATTGCGTAACCGAATTATTATTATTTTGAAGCAATTATTACCCCCGGAAACTGAACTACCAATTCTCTAACAACCGGGTTCCTACTTACTGCTAGGTAAACAGAGGCATATGGAGTGAGGAAACTTGCCTAACGTTTCACCTCGATCGAGAATTTAACCCAGCTCGCCTTGCTTGCGAGACAAGTGCTCTAACCACTAAGCTACCTTTCCCTAGAACAGCTATAGTGTTTTTTTTTTGGGGGTGGGGGAGATGGGGGAGGAAAGAGGGAAAAAAAATTCTTAAAATTAGATACTTTTTTCTCTGGCAGAAGGGGTGAAGAAACAAAGAAGAGAAATTGTAAATAGTGATTGTCTTGGTCATTACTGCAAAAAAATCCGAACTTTGCAACACAACTTGGTGAACATTTTAAAAGAGTGATACTGACTGTGGAGCGGAGAGCAAGAGACAGTGTATGTGCATCGCCAAATTATTTACAAATGACTTACCACATAAGTTATAATAAGACCAGCCCAACAACACGTGCAAACAGCAGATATACACACAGGAAGCTTTTTAAAAATACTGTGCATACATTATTTGAATTGACAGGGAAGGAAAGTCATGAAAATATGCACATAGGCACACATTGAAAATAACCATTTAGAATAGAGGAAATATCTAAACACACAGTTGCCTACTTTTGGTAGATGAATAATAATATTCTCATATATTGCATCTCTATATAAATAGTGACTTTATTTGAAAATATCTGTAATTGTTACAACACTAAACCCACACCAAAACCAGATATCAGCCACACTCTTCTAGGAGAGGAAGGTTAACAACCCAACCACATGCTACCCAGGGTTTATAAATAAGGTGGTTTGGCTGCATTGTTTAGAAATGTAACGCTGATTGATTAAGGGAGGCGGGGAAGAGGGAGGGACTACTGTGCCACACAGCATAAGTAGCAGCTCCCACATGTCAACAGTGTGCAGCTTCAGGGAGACACAGACGTACATTATTGCCTGCTTTTGGTAGATGACTAAGATTCTCATATTTTGCTTCTGTAACATCAATAGTGACTATCAACTGTTGACTATATACCTATGAAGAGAGGCTTATTAAACTGGGGATTCTTTCCCACTTGATGGAAAAGAGACTGAAGGGATTAAAGAGCCATAGAACTTTACAGCACCATCTTTCCCAGCTCTTTGAATCCAATCAGTCCCAGTTGCCTGGCTTTCCCCATAGCCCTCCAAATTAATTATTTTTTAAGATATCTAGTTCCCTCTTGAAAACTAATTGGATCCTTGACCACCATTGCAGACAGTGATTCCACATCCTGACAACTCTATTTAAGAAAGCAAGTCTTAAGAATCCAACGGTAAATAGGGAAAAACAATTTCCTTTTGTTGTAAATGGGTGACAAAGGGCTATAATCTCAGGAGAGTTCGCAGCAGATCCAGAGGAGAGGTTAAAATGATTGTTTTCCCACACAGAGGGCTGTTAGGGTGTGGATTCAGCCCCTTGGGCTGAATGGTCTCCCTTTGTGCAGAAAATTTCTATTTAGCTGCTGCCTCTATAGATGTCGTTCGTACCTTAATATCCATTACCTATGCATATATTAGCAGCCTTTAACTGCTGGGTATGAAGGACGCCTTCCAGAATTATTCAGTTCACCTCAAGACCCATCTCTTTGACCGTGCTTTCTGCTCCCCACCCCCATGCCATTATTGTTAAGTGTCTTGGGACAACTTCCCATCGCAAAAGGTGCTGAGTTAGAGATAAATTAGTATTGTATCTGCCCTTGCACTTTTTAGAAGCTTTTGTATCAGAATTTTGAAAATGAAAAAGTTATTCTTAAAAGCAAAATTGTATACATTGCCTTTTTGGGGGAATAGTAGTTACTCTTTTTTATCAATACAGGTCATTAGTTGCTGCCTCTACAAGATCCCCTCAAACGTCCCGTTTTTGCCCTGATGCATGGATAAATGTAAAGAGGGGGGGGGGGGGGGGGTGGGGGAGAGTGAATGAGCACTGACTACAGGACGTTAATCCCAGAATCTCCCTTCTAAATTCTGGAAAACTAGGAGAAAATAAGTTTTCTTTTGCAATTAAATATATGTAAAGAAAAAGTATAAGTTGCTATTAGGTGCAAAGACAGAGGTGGAGAGCATCGACTATTCAGGGACCTAGTGTGTGAAGCTTTCTCCCAATTGTGGTAAGTTGGAAGTTTTTTTTGACATAAAATGTATATCTAAAAAAAAGCAAAAAAATTAGCTGCTGCTAGTTTCTGGAGGCACAAATAATACATAACATTATAGGATTATATATTTAGGTAGTACAAGTTGTTTTTAACCACATCTGTAGATCCAGCAACTTTTTTTGCATATATTTTACGTGGGTATTTTTAAGTTTTACAAAAAAGGAGAGAGAGCAGTGATTTGTAAAATAGCAATGATATATATATAGTATATTGACAAAAAAGTAATAATAAGCCATTCAGCTACTGTTTGCTGTTAAAGATCCCAATTGATGGGAAATTAAAACAATTTGAGATAAAAATATACAATAACACTCCTTACATTTGGCTTAGTGTAAGGAGGGTGCTTCAAAACTCTTGACGGGATGTAACTAAGCGTAAAGAATGTATTTCAAAGCAAACACAGCAGCCCATTTGCACACAGCTATGTCCCACACAGCCATGAAGTAACTGACCAATTTTAGTTTAGATCCAAGACACAGGGAGAAGCTACCTACTCTTTTCAAATAATGCCAGGGGATCTTTAACATCCACCTGAACAGACATATGCCCTCTGTTAAAGTCTTATTCAAAGGTATTTGCAACGACCCCCCGGCCTTTACCCCAGCCTTTATTACCTGCTGCTGTTTGGTTAACTAAACAAGTGGAGGGGGGCACTAACCAAGGCCAAAGCAATCCTGGAAAATGAAAAAAGGTATAGAAATATAGGTAGAGGGAAGACAGATAAACAAGCGAAAGGATGAGAGTATTGACTGCACAGGACTGTTGCTTGTTGTTACCAACTTTTGGAACACGAAAACAAGTTTAACTTTTGACAACAAAACCTATGCATGTATAAAATATTAACAAACCAGAAAAAAATATAACTTCATCTGCTGCTCTTAGGTGCAGACAGAGAGCTGGCGACACAAAGAGGAGAGAAAGAGACCAATTGCAGAAAAGTGATTAAAAACAAGTGTGATATAAAACAATATATAAAATAAGTACATATCTGAGAGGGGGATTAAAAATTGAAAGGTATGTAAGCAGAATGAAATAAAGCGGTAGCTTCTACTTTTCCATGCAGTGACAGAAATAAACAAGAGTCAGTGGAGAAAGAGCCAGGGAAAGAGCCAGATGATGTTTTCTCTCTCCCTCTCTCCCCCCCTCCATATTCTATTTGGAGAGGGAGAAAGAGCCAGGGGGAGAGAGAAAGAGCCAGGGGGAGAGAGAAAGAGCCAGGGGGAGAGAGAAAGAGCCAGGGGGAGAGAGAAAGAGCCAGGGGGAGAGAGAAAGAGCCAGGGGGAGAGAGAAAGAGCCAGGGGGAGAGAGAAAGAGCCAGGTGGCGAGAGGAGTGTTTTTTCCTCTCCCTTTATGTAATTATAGGGAGAGAGAGAGAAAAAAGAAAGAGCCAGAGGGAGAGAGAAAGAAAGAGCCAGAGGGAGAGAGAAAGAAAGAGCCAGAGGGAGAGAGAAAGAAAGAGCCAGAGGGAGAGAGAAAGAAAGAGCCAGAGGGAGAGAGAGAGAGGGCCAGAGGGAGGGAGAGGGAGAGAGAGCGCCAGGGAGAGGGCCAGAGGGAGGGAGAGGGCCAGAGGGAGAGAGAGGGCCAGAGGGAGAGAGACGGCCAGAGGGAGAGAGACGGCCAGAGGGAGAGAGAGAGAGACAGAGAGCCAGAGGGAGAGAGAGAGAGACGGAGCCAGAGACAGACAGAGCCAGAGACAGAGAGAGCCAGAGGGAGAGAGGGAGAGCCAGAGGGAGAGGGAGAGCCAGAGGGAGAGAGAGAGACAGAAGGAGAGAGAGAGACAGAGGGAGAGAGAGAGACAGAGGGAGAGAGAGAGACAGAGGGAGAGAGAGAGACAGAGGGAGAGACGGCCAGAGGGAGAGACGGCCAGAGGGAGAGACGGCCAGAGGGAGAGACAGAGAGCCAGAGGGAGAGAGACGGAGACAGACAGAGAGAGAGCCAGAGGAAGAGAGAGCCAGAGGGAGAGACAGAGAGCCAGAGGGAGAGACAGAGAGCCAGAGGGAGAGACAGAGAGCCAGAGGGAGAGACAGAGAGCCAGAGGGAGAGACAGACAGCCAGAGGGAGAGCCAGACAGCCAGAGGGAGAGAGACAGAGCCAGAGGGAGAGACACAGAGCCAGAGGGAGAGACACAGAGCCAGAGACAGAGAGCCAGAGACAGAGAGCCAGAGGGAGAGAGCCAGAGGGAGAGAGCCAGAGGGAGAGAGCCAGAGGGAGAGAGCCAGAGGGAGAGAGCCAGAGGGAGAGAGCCAGAGGGAGAGAGCCAGAGGGAGAGAGAGAGACAGACAGCCAGAGAGAGAGACAGACAGCCAGAGAGAGAGACAGACAGCCAGAGGGAGAGACAGACAGCCAGAGGGAGAGAGACAGAGCCAGAGGGAGAGAGACAGAGCCAGAGGGAGAGCCAGAGGGAGAGAGACAGAGACAGAGAGAGAGACAGACAGCCAGAGGGAGAGAAAGCCAGAGGGAGAGAGAGAGAGCCAGAGGGAGAGACAGAGAGCCAGAGGGAGAGAGAGAGAGCCAGAGACAGAGAGCCAGAGGGAGAGAGCCAGAGGGAGAGAGAGAGACAGACAGCCAGAGAGAGAGACAGACAGCCAGAGGGAGAGAGAGAGAGCCAGAGGGAGAGACAGAGAGCCAGAGGGAGAGACAGAGAGCCAGAGGGAGAGAGCCAGAGGGAGAGAGACAGACAGCCAGAGAGAGAGACAGACAGCCAGAGAGAGAGACAGACAGCCAGAGGGAGAGAGAGAGAGCCAGAGGGAGAGAGACAGAGCCAGAGGGAGAGCCAGAGGGAGAGAGACAGAGACAGAGAGAGAGACAGACAGCCAGAGGGAGAGAAAGCCAGAGGGAGAGACAGAGAGCCAGAGGGAGAGAGAGAGACAGACAGCCAGAGAGAGAGACAGACAGCCAGAGGGAGAGAGAGAGAGCCAGAGGGAGAGACAGAGAGCCAGAGGGAGAGACAGAGAGCCAGAGGGAGAGACAGAGAGCCAGAGGGAGAGAGCCAGAGGGAGAGAGAGAGACAGACAGCCAGAGAGAGAGACAGACAGCCAGAGGGAGAGAGAGAGAGCCAGAGGGAGAGAGACAGAGCCAGAGGGAGAGAGACAGAGACAGAGAGAGAGACAGACAGCCAGAGGGAGAGAAAGCCAGAGGGAGAGACAGAGAGCCAGAGGGAGAGAGCCAGAGGGAGAGAGAGAGACAGACAGCCAGAGAGAGACAGACAGCCAGAGGGAGAGAGAGAGAGCCAGAGGGAGAGAGAGAGAGCCAGAGGGAGAGACAGAGGGAGAGAAACAGAGACAGAGGGAGAGAAAGCCAGAGGGAAAGAGAGAGAGCCAGAGGGAGAGCCAGAGGGAGAGAGAGACGGAGGGAGAGAGAGAGAGACGGAGGGAGAGAGAGAGAGACAGAGGGAGAGAGAGAGACAGAGGGAGAGAGAGAGACAGAGGGAGAGAGAGAGAGAGCCAGAGGGAGGCCAGAGGGGAGGCGGGGAGAGGGGGAGGCCGGGGAGAGGCCGGGGAGGGCCGGGGGAGAGGCCGGGCAGGGCCGGGGGAGAGGCCGGGCAGGGCCGGGCCTGCAGCCCCGCTCCCCGAGCGCCTGTTTATTTACGGCTTATTTTTTTACCTCAGGGCCCGCTCGGTGTGTGGGGGCGCGGAAGGCCCGGCGCGGCCCGCTCACCACGACAGCAGCAGCGGCTGCTGCTCCTCGCTCGCTCCGCTCCCCTCTCCTCTCCTCACTGACTAACGGGCTGTGTGTGGAGAAGCCTCGCGCCCAGGCCCCGCTGCTCGCGCGGCCGCCGCCACACTGCGTGAGAGAAAAGCTAAAAAGCACGCACTGCGCATGCGCCCGCGCTCTCTTTTCCCGCCCTCTCCCTCTCCCATTGGTTCACTCACTTTCCTCCACGACCTTTTCATTGGTCCGCCTAGCAGTCAATCTCAAGTGAGGGTGGGGGGAGGGGTGCCAAGCAGCGCATGCGCTCTTTGACACAGCGGGACAGTTAATCACGCCCACCCACTTCTCGCTTTCCTATTGGTTTATTTGCTTTACACAGCGACTTTTCATTGGCTTACTGAGCTGTAAATCTCAAATGCGGGTATGGGGAAACGGGGTGTGAAGAGCGCATGTGCGCGCGGGCTCGGCAGTGGTTAATCCCCGCTCTCGCTCTCTATTGGTTATTCCGAAACCATCGACGCCTTCTATTGGGCTATAACCACATCCACCCAACACACCTTTCATAGTACCGCTGTCTCATTGGCGCTCAGGCACATCAGTCAAATGATGCCGAACATCCACCGTGAAAACAAAGGACTCGTCCCGCTCCGCCCCCTCTCGCACAATTCGCGTTCTGATTGGCCGCGGGGCTAGTTTATCCCCGCCCGTTCATTGCTGATTGGCTCAGGGTGGAAGGGGCGGGGTGACAGGAATCCTATGCTTCGCAATGTCAGAGGAAGACGTCAATCAAAGAGAGTGGCAGTGGGAGGCGGAGTTATAATAATAATCCTTGCATTTGATATAGCGCTTTTTCACATCTTCTCGACGTCTCAAAGCGCTTCACAGAACACACCGTTAAGTGAACTGACTGTATATTTGTGGGCGAACGCGGCAGCCAATTGCGCACAGCAATGTCCCACAAACAGTCATGGATTGAAGTGACCAATTTTATGATTTTTAGTATTTTAGTAGTGATGGATAATTGCCCCCAGTCACTCCCCTCATTGTCTCCAGTCACTCCCCCTCTTCCTTTGCCCCTATTCACACCCCCATTGCCCCCAGTCACTCCCCCATTGCCCCGAGTCACTGCCCCCATTGCCCCCAGTCATATCCCCTCCCGCTGCTGCCCCTTCCAACACCAACTCTCCCCTCCACCTTCTCCCCCCGCACCCTGCCACCCGCATCAGAAACTCTGGCCCCTATCCCCTAGCCGGTGCTAATAAGGATGTAAGAATTGCTAGACGAAAGACCAAAGTCCATCCAGTTCGTCTTCCATCATCCTGACAGTCGCACGCACTTGTCACGTCCCAAACTATATCCCGACATATTATTTCCTAACAGAAATTGAACTAAATTGCTTTTGGAAGAATCAACACTTTCTGCTTCCAACGGCTTATCAAACAGCTTATCATGGTCCCCAAAACATTTCCTTGTCCAGATTCACCTCACACCCGCCTGCATCCCATCCGAGCTACTGTCTGTGCACCTTACAGGTGGCACTGGCCTGCTCCACGTCCCCTGTCCTGCCACTATACTATTGGTCGTCGGGCCTTCAACCTTTTTCTCCCTACACTTATTAACTCCATCCCAGAGCCCTTCCCATTCGCCTCCTCCCTTGCTTCTTTCAAGGCCTATCTCAAGAACTTCCTTTTTGAACGAACCTTCAGTCATCTACCCTCCTCCACACACCCTTGCCCTCCACCTTTCTACTCAGCAAAGACACGATGGGCTGAATGGCCTCCTTCTGTGCTATATAATTCTATAATTCTATGATGCCAACCCACAGCTTGGGTGCAAATCCCTCATTGTCCAGCGTCTCGGGACATCCTCGCAATGTGAAAGGAGCTGTATAATAATGTAATTTGTTGTTGTTGACATTAAAGATTCCACATCGCTGATCAATCCTTCAAACAAAACTGGTCATTCACTTCAACAATACAATTTTAATTTAACAACAACAACAAGATTACATTTGTATAGTGCCTTTCACGTCGGGAGGTCGTCCCAAGGCGCTGGACGGTGTACAACATTTCAGACCCAAGCTGGGGTCAGGGGGGAGAAGGGAGGGAAGGGGAAGGGAAGGGGGGTGACCAATGGCATGGTCGAAAAGGAGGGTTTTGAGGCGGGATTTGAAGGAGGCTAAGGAGGGGTCAAGGCGGAGTGATTGGGGGATGGAGTTCCAGAGGTTGGGGGCAGAGTGGCTGAAGACTCTCCCGCCAATTGTGGGGCAGGTGGGTCGGGGGAATGTGGAGCAGGCCGGAGCCGGCTGAGCGGAGAGAGTAAGCGGGTTGGTAGGGGGTTAGGAGGTTACAGAGATAGGGTGGGGGGAGACCATTGAGGGCCTTATAGGTGAGGACCAGGATCTTGAACTGGATCCTCTGAAGGATAGGGAGCCAATGGAGTTGGGCGAGAGTGGGGGAGATGGGGTCACAGAGTTTTCTGCGGGAGAGAACACGGGCTGCAGAGTTCTGGATTATCTGCAGTCTGAGGAGGGAGGAGTTGGGAAGGCCGACAAGCAGGGCATTTGCATAGTCAAACCTGGAGGTGATGAAGGCATGAACAAGAGTTTCAGCGGCCTGAGCGGTGAGGTAGTGGCAGAGTCGGACAATGTTACAGAGGTGAGGGAAGGAAGAGCGGGTCAAGGAGTACCTTTCACGGGAGTATGTCTCAAAGTGCTTCAACTTCATGGCTCTTTGTGGGATGTTGCTGTGTACAAATTGGCTACTACGTTTATCTTCAAAATATACAGTCACTACACTTTATAATAAATCCTATGATGTTTTGTTAGCATGATAGGTGATATATCAAATGCAGGAATGCTTTTATTTTAGATAGGTAGAGTGATATAGAGATGGAGAGTGATTACAACAACAACTTACACTTAAATAGTGCCCTTCACACTGGGTAGCACCTGAGTGCTGGATAAAGAGTTCTAGAGAGAGAGAGACAAACAAATAGAGAGTGAGGGAGTGATATACGAATGGAAATAGAGTGATAGAGGCAGATAGATTGATGGAAATAATTAGCGTTAGAAAATAGAGTGAGAGTGATGGGGAGGGAGAGAAATATGTAGACATTAGAGAGAGAGAGATAGTCATAGAAAGATTAAGAGACAAATTGACTACTTCATTCACCTACAAACGCAGTCATTACCCTTTACAGTTTAAGCAGTGAAAGCGTTTCAAAGAGTTTTGAGATGATTTGACAATCTATACTGATAAAGACAAAATGTCTATCTGCGTGTCTGTCCGCCAAGAACACAATAATCGATTGACATAGAGACATGATTTATACCTCATTGGAAAGGTCTTGCAAAGGGAAGTGTCATTGGCATATTTTTGTGGTGTGAATCTCCTCTCGTTGATAAGCTATATTAAAAAATGCTTTAATTAAGCCCCCAAAAGGTATGCATGATATTCTGCGACAAAGTAGCTATACACGGTATTTTGCAACAACAACAACAACAACAAGATTCCATTTATAAAGTGCCTTTCACGTCAGGAGGATGTCCCAAGGCGCTGAAACAAAGTAGCAACAGACGAAATCACACACCCTTCTAGAGAGATACATCTATACTAATAAAGACAAAATGTCTACTTGTGTGTCTGTCCGCCAAGAACTCAATAATCGATTGACATAGAGACATGATTTATACCTCACTGGAAAGGTCTTGCATAGGCGATGTCAGGGGCATATTTCTTTTCGTGGATCACCTAACATGACCTAAAGAAGCTCATCACACATGTATGGACTGCAACAAAGAGTCCTTCCAACAGGAGTCCTCCCACTGAGGCTTCCTTCTAAGTCCTCCCACTGAGGCCTCCTGCTAAGACCTCCCACTGAGTCTTCCCACTGAGTCCTCCCAACAGGAGTCCTCCCACAGGAGTCCTCCCAAAAGGATATGTGAGCAAGGGATGATAACGAGTTCAATATCATATTTTCTTAATCTTAAGGGATGAAGACGCCTAAGAAGCGAAGATCAAGCATTTCAAGGACAAATAAAAATGTCAGACGAAAGAGAGAAGACTAATTAAATGAAACTGGTTGCAAGCATAGCACTTCCCATTTCTAGTGTGATATAACACTGTATATAAATGCAAATTGTTGTATCAAATACAAGAATTGTTATTGTAATCAAGTAATCTATTGTAATCTAGGAAGAGAAACAACAACTACAAATAGAAACTACAAATACAAATAAGTGGCATAAATGGTCCATGGAAAAAACCTTCATTCATCCAGGAGGAATGTCGGTCTCTGTTGTCCTCTGGTGGTATGACAAAGGTAGCACAACTCACACTGATCTAAATCTCCTTCTCCCCATCCCAAATTATCATTACCCTCTGTAGTATCATTAGAACATGTATGTTGCGGGTATCTGACACACGCTGAAACCATGATCAGCTGGTTGTCTGAAACTCATCACTTAGGAGCCTCCAAAACAGACAGAGAGTTCCACATTTTTATGCCACTTACACATGAAAATTTTCCTTTGTCTTGAATGGAATGTGCTTTCTCTTGCTCCTCCGCGGGTGCGGTGGGGAGGGGGGAAGAACCATATAAATTTACAGCACATTCTCCCCATTGTGTCTACTGGCTTTGTTAAGACCAATGCTTTCACTTCCATTTCCATGCCCTTTTCCCATATCTGTGGCGTCATATAGCACATTGGCCAGTGAGAGAATCTCAGTTAAATTCCCGGGCAGTGTGAAACCTCAGGCAAGTTTTCTTACTTTAGATGCCTCTATTTACCTAGCAGTAAGAAGAAACCCGGTTGTTAGTCGATTGGCGGATCACTTTCCAGGGGTAATAATTGCTTTTTAAAAAATTTGTTCACTCAATCCATGACTGTTTGTGGGACAATTAATTTGACAGTATATTCTGTGAAGCACTTTGAGATGCCTCAAAAGCATGAAAATGCACTATATCAAATGCAAGGATTATTATTATTCCCCCTTGCAGTTTACTCACAACAATAACAACAAAATTACATTTATAGAGTGCTTTTCATGTCGGGAGGACATCCCAAGGTACTGGACAGTAAGGGGTCAGGACCTGAGCATGGGGGAAGGGTGGGGTAGGGGTGAGAGAAAGCAGAGAGGTGGGAGGGCGACCAAAGGCACGATCGAAAAGGAGAGTCTTAAGACCGGTCTTGGGGGCAGAGAGGCTGAAAACTCAGCCACCGAGGATAGGACGGGTCAGGTGGGAGACATGGAGCAGACTGGAGCCCGCTGAACAGAGGGAGCGGGCAGGTTGGTAGGGAGTCAGCAGGTCAGAGAGATAGGAGGGGGCAAGGGCATGGATGGCTTGAAAGTGAGGACGAGGACCTTGAATTCGATCCTCAGAGGGATGGGGAGCCAGTGGAGTCAGGCGAGGCTGGGAGTGATGGGGTCACGGAGCCTGGTGGGCGAGAGTACACGAGCTGCAGAGTTTTGGATGATCTGCAGCTTGTGAAGGGAAGAGTTGGGGAGGCCGATGAGGAGGGAATTTCCATAATCGAGCCTTGATGTGACGAATACGTGGGTGAGGGTTTCGGCAGCCTGAGGGGTGAAGCAGTGGTGGAGTCTGGCAATGATGCGGATGTGGTGGTAGGCAGTGCTGGTCATGGCGCGGATGTGGGGTAGAAAGGACAGTTTGGGGTCAAACAAGAACCCAGATTCCTGACTGGCTTAGTGAGGTTGAGTGTGTAGCTGTGGAGGCTAATGTTGCCAGCGCCCGAGGTGCGGAGGTGCTGGCGTGAGCCATCAGGAGGGCCTCAGTTTTGCTGACATTCAGCTGGAGCAAGTTGTCCCTTGTCCAGGACTTGATGTTGGACAGGCAGTCGGTCAGGACGCCAGTAGTCCTTGAGTTGAGGATGGAGACAGAGAAGTAGAGTTGGGTGTCATGCGCATACATGTGGAAATTTAACCCATGTCTGCGGATGATGTCACCAAGGGGGAGCAAGTAGAGGAGGGGACAGAGGACAGAGCCCTGAGAAACACCGCACGAGACAGTGCGGGGGCTGGAGGAGAAGCTGTTTGCTGAGACCAATTGGAGGCAGTGTGAAAGGTAGGACCTGAACCAGTCAAGGACAGAACCTTGAAGGTTGAGGTGGGAGGAGAGGCGGTGGAGGAGGATTGAATGGACCACAGTGTCAAAAGCGGCCGAGAGGTCGAGGAGGACGAGGAGGCAGAGGGAGCCCTGGTCACACATGGTCAGGGTATCATTTGTGACCTTGAGCAGAGCAGTTTCAAACCCGATTGGAGGGGTTCATGGAGGGAGTGGGAGGAGAGGAAAGAGCGAAGCTGGAAGGCAACGGCTCTTTCAAGGACCTTTTTAAGTATTTATCTAGTTCCTCTTAGGAAGCCTCAAGCACTGTTCCCAGCAGGGCATTCCATATAATAATAAATAATAATAATCCTTGCATTTGATACAGTAACTTTTCACGTTTTCACAGTGTCCCACAAACAATCGTAGTGTGAGTGACCAATTTTATTGTTAGCAGGGACACTGGGAGAAACTCCCTTCTCTTTTTGAAAAGTGCCATGGGATCTTTAATATCCACCTGAACAGGCAGACAGGAACTCGGTTTAACATCTCATCTGCAGAACGGATGAGATATTAATTTTAGCCAATCTGTGCATGAAAACAAATTCCTATCCTCCTCATTTGCTCATTTACTAACAGTCCCTACAGTCCCTTCATCTCATTCCCTCCTTTGCCTCCTTCAAGGCATTCCTCAAGATCCTCCTCTTCCACCGTGCCTTCGGCCACCCTTTCTGCCCTCCACCGTCTCTGATCCCAACCGCCCCCATCTGCTCAGGACCTAAACCCTAATCCCTGACTGTTCAGCACCTTGGGACGTCCTCTTGACGTAAAAGCGCTTTATAAATGCAATTTTGTATTTTGTATCATATCTTAAACTTATACTCTCTAGTTGCTGACATGCTGCTTACCTAATGCACACACTCTCTATTTGTCCTTCAAACCTGCTTACATATTTGATACAGAAAAAACATATTTCTTTGACAGCATCTACGGTCACCTCTCCTCCCCCTCTCTTGGTGTCCGATACGATCAATACGATACGATCAAGGGCTCTGAGATGAAATGTCACGTGAAGGGCGATACATAAATGCTGTTTATTGTTCTTTCTTTTTCCTTCCTTCCTTCCTTCCTTCCTTCCTTCCTTCCTTCCTTCCTTCCTTCCTTCCTTCCTTCCTGCCTTCCTTCCTGCCTTCCTTCCTGCCTTCCTTTCTTCCTACTACTCCAATATTCCGTGGCCCTACTCCATGAATCCAATACCCTACTTGCTCCCTCTCGGCAATGTCCTCCACAGACATGGGGTTAACTTCCACATGTAGATGGATAACACCCAAATCTAATTCTCCTCCTGTGGCTCCGACTCCCAGTACGCTGATGTCCTGTCACCTTGAACTCCTCAACCTCCCCGGGTTCTCCCTAGACTCACTGAAACGGTGCGCAAGTTAGGTGTCAAGTTCTATCCCCGGCTTTCCTTTCTACCCCACATCCGTTCCCTTACCAGGACCTCTTTTATCCACTTCCACCGTATTGCTCACCTTCGTCCGTACCTCACAACTGATGCAGCTGAAACCCTCGTCTACTCTTTCGTCATTTCCTGGCTGGACTATTCTAATGCCATCCTCGCTGGTCTCCCCAGCTACATCAGCCACAAAATCCAATTACTTCAAAATTCTGCAGCCTGAATACTCACCCGCACAATACTCTGTATCCCCATCACACCAGTCGTTGCCAGGCTCCACCGGCTCCCAATCACCGAACAGATCCACTTCAAGATCCTTTCACTCATTTTCAAATCAATTCATTCCCTCACACCTCCGTACCTATCCGATCTGATTAGCTCCCACTCCACCACCAGCTGCCTGCACTCGGTTGGCTCCAGCCTCCTGTTTGTCCCTCCTGCTCCACCATCTGTGTCGTGCCTTCAGCCACTACGCTACGAAACTCTGGAACTCTCTCGATCCCTCTGCCTTGACCCCTCCCCACCTTCAAATCCCTCCTGAAGACCTTCTTTTTTGATAGTGCTTATGGTCACATCCCCCCCTCCCTCTCCCCCTGGATCTGTTGTCAGATTCTGCCACTCCACTCCAGTACCCATAAATGACAACTGATCCAGAACCCCTCCGCTCGTATTCTCACCCACATTAAACTCTGTACCCTGTTACACCAGTCTTCATCAGGTTCCACTCTTTGCCTATTACAAAATGGATCGATTTCAAGATCCTCACACTTGTCTACAAATCCCTTCACGCCTTGGCACCTCCCTAACTCTCCGACCTGCTTTCTCCCCATTCACTACATGCTGCCTCCGCTCAGCTGGCTCTAGCCTCCTGCTTGTCCCTTTTCCCCTCTGCTCCACCATCGGCGGCAATGCTTTTAGTCACTGTGCTCTGAAGCTTTGGAACTCTCTTCCTCAGTCCCTCCATCTTGCCCCTCCTTCCCCTCTTCTAGATCACAACTGAAGACCTTCCTCTTCGACCACGTTTACATCACCTCCTCCCTTCCCCCTGACTCTGCATTAGGTTCCCCAGTGTTAAGCTGTTCTCGTTTGTTCCTTCCTTCTTTCCGCATTAGTAGAAACATAACAACACATCTGCCCAGTTGGCTTCATGGTGTAGTGGTTATCACATCTGCCTTACACGCAGAAGGTTCTGGGTTCAATCCCCAGTGAAGTCAGTTCATTTTAAATGGCTTCAGTTTTCACAGGCTGTAATCAAGAAATACTACCAAGGAATAGTGGGCGAGCACTGTTATTTATTGGCACAAAATATTGACGTAAAGCAGCCAAAAGGGACTGTGAGCTCGCAATCCAGGTTGACTCTCCAGCGCATTGCTGGGGGGAGCGATGTCGGGGCACCGTCCTTCGGATGAAGCTTTAGACTAAGTTCCCGTCCATACCTGTTCAGGTGGATGTTAAAGATCTCATGGTACTACTTGACAATAGTAGGGAGTTTCTCTCTCACAGTGTCCTGGCCAACAATCCCCCAGATAAAATTGATCACTCACTGCATTATTGTTTATGAGATGGTTCTGCGAGCGCCTACAAAATACACAGTCACTCCACCTTACAGTAAATCCTGTGAAATGCTTTGAGACATTTTTGCAATGTGTTTGGATGATTTAGAGCACTTGCCTTGCAAGTAAGAGAACCCGGGTTCGATTCCCGGGTGGGGTGAAACGTTATGCAAGTTTCCTTACTCCACACGCCTCTGTTTACCTGGTAATACGTAGGAACCCAGTTGTTAGTCGATTGGCGGATCACTTTTCTGGCGGTAATAATCCCACCAAAAATAAATAAATTAAAATAATAATAATAATTTGCTCACTCAATCCATAACTGTTTGTAAGGACAATGCTATGTGCAATTGGCTGCTGTGTTTTGCACACAAAATATATAATCAATTCACTTTTCGGTGTATCCTATGAAACGCTATTAAATGTCTCAACAATGAGATAAGGCGCTATATCAAATGTAAGCATTATTGTTATAATGTGATAATGGGCCGTCAAATGCAAAAAAATCATTCGTTCGTTCATGCATGCCTCACACAGAACCTCAGGTGTCAGTTTGGCTTCATGGTGTAGTGGTGATCACGTCTGTCTTACACACAGAAGGTCCTGGGTTCAATCCCCAGTGAAGTCTGATTTTTTTGAAGTGTTCAAATGTCACCATCAGAGACTTATCCCCGTCCGTTTCCTCCATTCAGCGAGCACCAACCTGCTTCATGTCCCCCGACCAACTCACCCCACCATCATTGGGCGAGGTTTCAGCCATTCTGCTCCCTGTACTCTGGAATTTTAAGATGATGCCCCTTGTTCTGGATTCCCCCACCAGAAGAAATAGTTTCCATGTATCTACCCTATCGAATCCCTTCATTATTTTAAATACAAATCACCCCTCAAAACTCTAATCTCAAGGGAATAGAGACCAAGTTTATGGAACCTGTCCTTATAATTTAACCCTTTCAGCCCTGGTATCATTCTGTTGAATCTGAGCGGCACCCCCTCCAGAGCCAATCTAACCTTCCTGAGGTGCGATGCCTAAAACTGAACATAGTCTGACCAAGGCATTCTGTGAAAGACTTTGAGATGTCCCCCCGATGTGAAAGAAGTTATGTAAACGTGTATTGTGTGTCAGCCTGGCTCAGTCTGTAGGACTCTCGCCTGTGACGTCAGAAGGTTGTGGGTTCAAGTTCAACATCGAGAGTTTGAGTTCATAATCTAGACCTTTGCTCCAGAGCAATGCTGGGGGAACACTGCATTGGTTGAGGTGCTATCCTTTGGATGAGACATTAAACCCATCTATATCTGTTCAAGTGGATTTCAAGATCCAGTCATTCTAATTGGCTTTCTTGTCCACTTACAAAATGAGGTAAGATCAGAGGTTCTGTAGCGTAGTGGTTAGAGCACTCTCCTCGCAAGCGAGAGGACATAGATTCGATTCCCGGACAGGGCAAAATGTTGAGCATGTTTCCTTACTCCACATGTCTCTGTTTACAGTGTGTTCTGTGAAGCGCTTTGGGACGTCCTCCCGACGTGAAAAGCGCTATATCAAATGCAAGGATTATTATTATTATTAATTTTTTTTAAGGGACTATTAGCCTCAGAAAAGCAATCTGACAATCAACTAACAAACAGGTTCTAACTTACTGCTAGGTAATTATTATTAATAATAAATTATTATTATTAATAATAATCATAATAATAGTTTATTATAATAATAATAATCCTTGTATTTGATATAGCGCTTTTCACGTCAGGAGGACGTCCCAAAGCGCTTCACAGAACACACTGTAAAGTGAATTGACTGTATATTTGCGGGCGAACGCGGCAGCCAATTGCGCATAGCAATCTCCCACAAACAGTCGTAGATTGAAAATGACCAATTTGTTATTATTGTTTTGTTTTGGAGGGATTATTATTAGGTGTGTGGAGTAAGGAAACTTGCCCAAGGTTTCGCCCTCTGCCTGGAATTGAACTCAGGTCTCTCGCTTGCAAAACGAGTGCTCTAACCACTGAGCTACAGGACTCCAATTATTATTATTATTATCTAATTATTATTATTATTATTACTATTACTATTACCTAGCAGTAAATTAGAACCTGTTTGTTAGTTGATTGTCAGATTGCTTTTCTGAGGCTAATAGTCCCTTAAAAAAAATTAAGGTCACTCAATCCACGACTGTTTGTAGGTCACTGCTACGCACAACATATACAGGCAATTCACTTTGCAGTATATTCTGTGAAGTGCTTTGAGATATCTTGAAGAAGTGATATGGCGCCATATGAAATGCAAGGAATGTTATTATTTTATTAAGTCTTTTAATGTCTTCCTCATGTTATTTAAGGAATGTTTAATAGCCACAAGAAAGTGGGGCTATCCCCTCTCCAACTCGGCCACTGCCTTTGCCTTAAAATCAAGGCAAGAAATTTAAGCATAAATTTTAGTTGCTGGGAGAGAATTCCCTGTTCATCAGCCAATCAACGCTCCGAAACATTACCATGCGTGATAAGCTATATATAGTAAATTTCTGATAACTCGACCCTGGCTTAACTTGTCACTGCCACTTAAATCATCATGCTGTCAATGTGCCGGCCCCAGTTATTTATATAGTTATACACACACCTAATTCGCTGCTCCAGATAACTCATCAATGAGCCCTTTTCCCTCAGAGCGATGAGGCGTTTACTGTAAATTCATGTATATGTATGTAAATACTGTAAATGTAAATGATTACCCCAGCCCTTGCCAAACTCCACTGGCTCCCAGAGCAGATTGATTTCAAGATCCTCACTCTAGTGCTTAAATCCCTCCATTCCTTGGCACACTCCTACCTCTCCAACCTCCTCTCTCCCCACAGCATAACCCGCTGCCTCTGCTCTACTGGGTCTGGGCTCCTCCGTATCACCCGAGGTCTCCGCTCCACCATCGTCGGCCGTGCCTTCAGTCCACTATACCCCGAAACTTTGGAACTCCCTCCCTCAAACCCTTCGCCTCACCCCCTCCTTCCCCATCTTCAGGTCGTGCCTGAAGACCTTCCTTTTTGACTGCATCTACGATCACCTTCCCTCTCCCCCCAGGCTCGGCCTTGGGCTTCACCACTGTTAAGTGCTCTGAGACGCCGCCTGGTATGGAGGGCGCTACATAAGTGCAAGTTATTGTTGTTGCTGCTGTCAATTAAGCCCATGATGTCAATCTGGCTCAGTAGGTAGTGCTCTTGCCTCTGAGTCAGAAGGTTATACTCCTGCAGTCGGTGTGGCTGCTCTGTGACAGCCATTGCCGAGTGTCGCGGTGAGCCCGGACGAGGATGCCCAGGCTGGAGCAGAGAGAGGCTGTGGGAGGGTCCAGGAGGGATAGAAGACGGGGAGGATGGTAGGAGAGAAGGACTGACTAGGAGTAACAAAAGGTGGGGGCATTTTGGGAGGGGATGTTAGTAAATTGGTGGATTGCTCTTCTGGGGGTAATAATCTCTTCAACAAAAAAAATTATAATAATAATTTGGTCAGTTCTATCCACAATTGTTTGTGGGACACTGCTGTGCACAATTGGCTGGTGAGTTTCGTCCACAAATATACAATAAATTCATTTAACAGTATATTCTGTGAAGCGATTGGAGATGTCTTGAAGGCGCAATATCACAGGCAAGAATTATTATTATTATTATTATTATTAGGTGCTGTCCTTCGGATGATGATGTTAAACTGAGGTCCGTCTGCCTGTTCAGGTGGATGTTAAAGATGCCGTGGCACTATTCAAAAAGAGAAGGGATTTTCTCTCTCCTGGTGTCCTAACCGACAATCCCCTAAATAAAATAAAATAATCCCCCAAAGTCAAACTCTGTTTGGGGGCAATTGCTGTGCACAAATTAGCTGTCACATTCACCTACAAAATACACGGTCAATGCATTTTACAATGAATCCTGTGAAGCGCTTTGAGACATCCTGCCCAATGCAAAAATAGCTGTATGGAATGTAAGAATATTATTATTGTGTTGTTTATTGTGAGACCATGAAAGACAGACCAGCTTTGTTTTGCTGTCCCCCCCATCTGCTTTCCATGCACTGATTGTCTTACTTAGCCTCAGGTCAAAGTCAAACCATTTCTCTTGGGCGAATTGGGATCACAAGTGGATCACAGGACACCAACAACTTGACAACAATTTGCATTTATACAGCACCCTTCACACAAGGCTGTGTCTCGGAGTGCCTTAACAGTGGCAGAGCCTGATGCCGAGCCGGGGGGAAAGAAGGAGGTGATCTTAAGCGTGGCCGAAGAGGAAGGTCTTCAGTCATGATCTGAAAATGGGGAATGAGGGGGCAAGCTGAAGGGATTGAGGGAAAGAGTTCCAGAATTTCGGGGTGTATTGGGTGAACATCCGCCGAAGGTGGAGCGGAGGGTTTGAGGGCCAAGCAGGCCATAGTGGGTTAGGGAATAATCAGGTCGGAGAGGTAGGGAGGAGCCAGTGCGTAAAGGGATTTATAGACCAGTGTGAGGATCTTGAAGTTGATCCATTCTGTGATAGGAAGCCAGTGCAGCCTGGTGAGGACTGGTGTGATGGGGGTACGGAGTTTAGTGTGGATAAGTACACGGGTGACAGAGTTTTGGTGCAGTTGGGTTTTGCGGAGAGTGGAACTGGGGAGACTGGCGAGGAGTGCATTTGAATAGTTGAGCTAGGAGGTAACAAAGGCATGGAAGAGGGATTCGGCTGCGTCTTGGGAAAGGTATGGTTGGAGTCAAGCAATGTGATGGAGGGAAAGAAAGTGGGGTTGGTCAGGAACCAGATGTGGGGGAGGAAGGACAACTGGAGATTGAACCTGACACCTCGGTTACACACAGGATCAGTAAGTCTTAGGGACAGGCCAGGGAGATTGAGGAGGTCAGAGCTGCAGGAGAAAAGACAATGATGGGAGCCAAGGAATATGGCTTCCATCTTGTCCTCGATCAGCTGCGGATAACTTTCTTAATATAATAATAATAATCCTTGCATTTGATATAGCGCCTTATTATGTCTTCGAGATGTCTCTAAGTGCTTCACAGAGTATACTGCAAAGTGAATTGACTGTATATTTTGTGGGCAAAACGTGGAAGCCAATTGCACACAGCAATGTCTTACAAACAGTCATGGTTTGAGTGACCAATTTGTAATTTTTATTATATATTTTTAGAAGGAATTATCTCTGGAAAAACAATCAGCCAATCGATTAACAACTGGATTCCTACTTACTGCTAAGTAAACAGTGTGGAGTAAGGAGACTTGCCCAACATTTCACCCTGCCTGGGAATTGAACCCAGGTCTTGCTTGCGAGGTGAGTGCTCTAACCACTGAGCTACAGGACTCCACAAGTTCTGTACTTAAGAGGGTAGAGAATACAACATGTATGACAGTGGCTGGAAAAAGTCAAACCCATTCCTGGGACCTGGGCAGAAATATGGGAGAAGAAAAACAGAATAAAAAACACAGAAGTGATTCAGAGAGAAGCAAACCCAGTTCTACATAAGAGGTGACAATTGGTAAAAAGTTATTAAACCTTATGTTCTGTATTATTTGCAAACCACTCTACTCGTAATTGGACAATTGCTCTGCCCCACTCGTTTCACTGTTCCGCGATTTCCATGTGTGTCAGATACCCGGCTGATCACAGTGATAGGTTTCCGTGTGTTTCAGACACCCGACTGATCACAGTGATAGGTTTCCGTGTGTTTCAGGAATCTGGCTGACCAAAAAAAACATTTGTCATCTTAGATTATTTGGTAGGGTCTCTGAAACAGAGAGTTGTGGGTTCAAGCTGCACCATGGGGATTTTTTTGCTAACTGTCCAGGTTGACACTGGAGGATGGCTCAAAGCACGTTGCAGGATTTGCTGTAAAATGTAGTGACTGTGTATTATGTGGGTGAACACAGCAGCCAATTTGCACACAGCAACAATTCACAACAGCCATGGATTGCGTGACCAATTTTATCTGGGGGGGTTGTTGGCGAGTACACCAGGAGAGAGAAACTTCCTTCTCTTTTGCAATAGTGTGATGGGGTCTTTGACGTCCACCTCAAAAGGCACAGACAGGGAGCTCGGTTTAATGTCTCATCCGAAGAATAGCCCATCCGACAATGTGCACTCCCCCAGTACTGCACTGGTGCATCAGCCTAGATTGTGAGCTCAAAGTCGTGATGTGGGGCTTGAACCCACAACCTTCTGACTCAGAGGTGAGTGTGAGAGACTGAGCCAGGCTTAAAAAACAGATCCCCCACCATCCCCATGACTGCAATTAAGGCTAATTCAATTGAATTTTCCACTCTCTTAGGGTTAACTCTCTGGAGTCACTGCCCAGCTCTAAATAAATGGGCAGCTTGTCCAACCAATTTTAAATTTGATTTGGTTTGCTGCATAAGTGGCTGTCTCTCAGCTGCAGAACCGCACCCTACCTCAGCACAACATATCCTTGTTCACACATAATTAATAGTGAATTAATAATAAGAATCATCCTCGCATTTGATATAGACCTTATCACACTGTTGAGATGTTGCTTCACTTGATGGCTGTTTTGGGGACACTGCTGTGCACAATTTGGCTGGAGCGCATGCCCACAAATACAAAGTCAGTATACTTTACAGTAAATCCTGTGACTTGCTTTGAGACATCCTCCCGAGGTGGAAGGCGCTGTATCAAATGCAAGGATTATTAATAATAATAAGCTAAGTGCTTTGAGACAGTTTGGCAGTGGGAGGAGGTATTATTGCTGGGGTTGACTGGCAAACAGAGAGCTGAAAGCCTATAAAGACTGCAGGAGATATCCATGTATCCCCTCTGTTTGGGGTCACATGAGGCTGAGGTTTTGCTGTGACTGCATTAGCGCAAATTAGCCTGGAGGAGAGACTAAGACCAAGGCTGGCAGTGTGTCTGGGCAGAGGTACAGAGAGATACAGAGAGAGGAGGGAGAGAGAGAAAAAAAAAGCACAGGGGAAAGAAAATGACAGGGAGAAAAAGAAAAGCAGGAAGGAGAGGATATTGAAAAGAGAGTGGGAAAGAGAGCGAGAGGAAGAGTTAGAAAGACAGTGGAAAGAAAGAGAGAGAGAGAGTTAGAGGGAGTGTGGAAACAGAGAATACGAGAGTTACATAGAGAAGGGAGGGAAGGCAGAGAGAATTAGAGAGAGAGAGAGAGAGAGGGGTGGGGAAGAGAGAGAGAGAGAGAGAGAGAATGAATCAGAGTTAGGGAAAGAGGGGGTGGAAAGCGAGAGAGAAAGGGAGAATCAGAGAATTGGATAGAGAGAGGAGGAAGAGAGGGATAATTAGAGAAGGAGGGAAGGAGTTAGAGAGAAGGGGAGGGGGAAAGAGAGAGAGAGAGAGAGAGAGTCAGAGAGATTGCTGAAGAGCACCAGTCAGGCAGAGGGTATAAGATGCTGCGTGTGTTTGTGATCCGGGCGGACACCATCCAGACCCCTGACCAGGACATCACCGACGCTTACTGTGCGGTAACTTTCCAAGGTAGGTCTGTCTGTCTGTCTGTCTGTCTGTCTGTCTGTGTGTCTGTCGATCTCTCTCCCCTACACACCTCCTCCCAGCCCCAGGGGTCTCTCCCCCAGACAGGCAGCCAGGCAGGTCCCTCTAACCCCGCCTGGGTACAGCCTGGTACACAGAGCAACATCACTGTCCATCCCATCCCATCCCATCCCCGTAGCTGCGTCTGAGCTGTGGGGATGGAGATGGACCGCGGGCAGAGATACAGAGAGATGGAGAGAGAGAGAGGGAGAGGGAGAGAGAGAGGAACACATGGGAAAGAAGATGATGGAGAAAGAGAAAAGCAGGAAGGAGAGGAAACTGAGAGAGAGAGAGAGAGAGTGTGTGGAAGAAAAGAGAGAGAAAATCGCAGTTCGATAGATAGAAGGGAAGAGAGAGTCCGAGTTAAAGAGAGAGTCCGAGTTAAAGAGAGAGGATGGATCTGTGTGGAGCCTGTTACAGGCAGCAATGGTTGAGCTGTGCCTGGCTATGGCCAGCTATTTCGGATTGCTTTGCTGGTTAAATATAGGGCTGGTGCCGGGCCAGGCGGGGCCAGGCATCACATTACCCCGGACAGCTGAGGGAACTCACACACACATGTTCTCGCTTCAGATACTCTATATGTACATACACTGTGTGTGTGTGTATGTCTGTGTGTGTGTGTGTGTGTGTGTGTGGGGGTTACCTGTCTGACTCTCGCTGCCTTATCAGATTGTCGATGTCTCTCGCTAACTGTCTTGTGTGTTTGTCTGTGTCTCTGTCAGTCCGTCAGTCTGTGTATCTCTCTCTACTCTCTCTGCATTTCCCTCTCTGTCTACCAGTCTCTCTCTCTCTCTCTCTCTCTCTCTCTCTGCATTTCCCTCTCCGTCTACCAGTCTCTCTCTCTCTCTGCATTTCCCTCTCTGCTTACCAATCTGTGTGTCTGTGTGTGTGTCTCTCTCTCTCTATCTAAAAGATTGACAGACAGACAGACAGACAGAGTGACAGAGACTGACACACAGACAAACAGCCAGAGACACAGTCTGTGTGTATGTCTCTCTATATCTATCCATCTCTCCATGTCTGTCTGGGTCAGGCAGATAGCTAGAGACACAGTCTCTGTTTGTCTTTTGGTGTGTCTGTCTCTCTCTCTCTGTGTCTGTCTGTCTGTCTGTCTCTCTGTGCTTCTCTGTCTAGTCTGTCTCTCTGTATCTGCCTGTCTCTCTGAGAGTCTGCAGCACTGAGGCTGGGCCAGTGACCTGCAGATGCCTCTAATCCCTGTAGCATTGCAGAGAAAGTGTAATGTCATCACATTCAGAAGAGAGACCAGGAACACCACACCCTGTGTCCAGTCATCTGTCAAACATCACTTCAACACTGGGAATGCAGCGATCGCTTGAGCGATGTCACTGAAAGGGTTAAGTGGGAGCCTGCACTCTACACAGTCATTACAACTTGGAATGATTTATCAAAAATAAAGGCCTCAACAGTTAAGGGGGAAATGAAGCATTTAAGCGGGAAATATATTAAATAATAAAGCGATCAAGATATTTATTACCACTGCACCCAATTCCAATGGACCCCAATTTTTTGGGTGTCTGACACACATGGAAATCCATCACCATGCTTAAGAGTATCCAAACCAAACTGAGAACTCCATGCATCCCACCCAAACACGGAAATCCCAGAGATCGATTGTTGGAATGGACGCGCATCCTGCTTACCCAATTCTGGGAAGTATAAGACGCAGGTTGGTAAGAGCCAAGGCTTCGGGACCCCAGAGTGTGCGTTGGTGCAATTGCTGGAGTCTAACCAGCTAAAACCGCATAGCTTGCCAGTATATTCTGTGAAGCGCTTTCAGACATCTCAATGAAATATCGCCTGAATAATTATATTATTAATTATTATCAATAGCTTGCCATTGATATTGCTGCCTGGCAAGTTTTCCCACTGCTTGTCCAGCTAGGACCATCCTACCTGTTTGGGCTTTGGTTTGCAGGGTTAACAGGAGCTGATTGAGAAGATCCCTATCCCCAATGACTGGTCTGCCCTTCTTGGTCTTGTCTATGAGCCAGGCTGGACTGTGCTGTTATCAGTAGTGCCCTGGAATACTATGGACCTGCCTGGCTCAGGAACCGGATGAGGAACCATCACAGAGGGCTGGCTTGATTCTGACACTTCATTGCCCAATTTACCTCCCCCCAGACAAGGTTAGCATGTGTGTCAACCTAAATCAGGCAGCTCTGAGTCAGAAGGTTTTGGGTTCAAGCCCCTTGTCCGGACTTAGAACTCATTTAATTTATGCTGATGCTCCAGTGCAGTGCTGCATTGTTGGAGGTGTTGTCCCTTGGACGTGAGGGTAAACAGATTTCCATATGTGTCCTGTTCAGGTGGACTTTAAAGATTCTGTGCCACTAATCGAAAAGAGAAAGGAGTTTCTCCCACTGTCCTGGCTACCAATCACCAGATTAATTTTATGGCTGTTTTGGGGATGTTCCTGTACCCATATTGGCTGCTGAGTTCATCCACAAAACACACAGTCAACAACAACTTGCGCTTATGTAGCACCCCTCATGCAGAGTAGCATCCCAGAGCGTTTGACAATGGCGTAGTACAACGCCGAGCCAGGGGGAGGAGGGAGGTGACTAAGCATGGTTGAAGAGGAAGGTCTTCAGGCGCAACCCAAAGATAGGGAAGGAGGGGACAAGGCGGAGGAATAAAGGAAAAGTGTTCCAAATTTTCGGGTTGTAATGGCTGAAAGCGCGACACTTTACAGTATATTCTTTGATGTGAAAGGTGTTATAGCAAATACTAAAAGAAGCAAGAATTATCACTATACAAATTGTTGAATATTGAATTTTGTAATCAAAGATGTTGAGAAATTTAGTGACCACTGGACACGATGGGGAGAGAGACTGTGATTAGAGTAGAGAGCTCCAGTGGGGGAGCGAGCACCAGCAGAGACATGATGGGAAGAGAGCAGGGAATGGGATTAAAATAGGGAGCTCCAGTGGGAAAGTGAGCACCAGCACAGAATCAATGGGAGGAAATAGTTAAATAATCCTTACATTTGATGCAGAATTTTTCACTTTAGGAGGAATTCGCAAAGCTGTTCACAAGATATACCGTAAAATGCAGTAACTGTGTATTTTGTGAGCAAACAAGACAGTCAATTTGTGCACAGCGATGTCCCATAAACAGCTGTGAAGCAAATGACAAATTTAACAGGGGGATTGTTGGCCAGGATACTGGGAGAGAAAAACTCCCTTCTCTTTTTGAATCATAGAATTATACAGCACAGAAAGAGGCCATTCGGCCCATTGTGTCTATACCGGCTCTTTGAAAACAGCTATCCAATTCAATCCCACTCCCCTGCGCTCTCCCCATAGCCCTGAAAACTTGTCTTCCCCAAATAATTATCTACTTCTCTCTTAAAAGTTGTTATCGAATTGGCTTCCAATACCCTCTCAGGCAATGCATTCCAGATCCGAACAACTCACTGTGTGAAATGATTTCTCCTCACCTCCCCTCTTGTTTCTTTTTACAACTGTCTTATCACTACAAAAGAGTGATAAGACAGGCTAAAAGATCGCATGAGAAGAGGTTAGCGGGTAACAGAAAGGGGAATCCTAAAATATTTTACAAGCACATAAAGGAAAAAAGATTAGTTAAAGGTAGAGTGGGGCCAATCAAAGACAATAATGGCAATCTTGTTGTGGAGGCAGAGGGCATAGCTGATGTACTGAACGAGTACATTGCATCTGTCTTCACAACGGAAAATTTGTTAAAGGCAAATCTTGCCTAACAAATCTAATAGAATTTTTTGAAGAGGTGACTGCGAGGGTTGATGAGGGAAATGGATTTCAAAAAGGCTTTTGACACAGTACCACATAAGAGATTAATAAAAAAATTAGAGGCCCACGGTATTAAGGGGACAGTGGCAGTTTCGATTAAGAACTGGCTGAGTGACAGAAAGCAGAGGGTGGTGGTTAATGGGTGTTTCTCGAAATGGAAGGAGGTGTGCAGCGGTGTTCCCCAGAGATCGGTATTGGGACCACTGCTCTTTCTAATATATATTAATGATCTGGACTTGGGCATAGAGAGCACTATTTCCAAGTTTGCAGATGATACAAAGTTAGGTAGGGTAGTAAATAGTGAAGAGGACTGTAACCAACTGCAAGCAGACATACACAGAATGGTGGAATGGGCTGACATGTGGCAGATGGATTTCAATGTGGATAAGTGTGAGGTGATACACTTAGGTAGGAAAAATGATAGGAGGCAATATAGACTTGGTAGCTCAATCTTAAGGGGGGTGAACGTACAGAGAGATCTGGGTGTTCAAGTAAGCGAATCATTAAAGGTAGCGGGGCAGGTAGATAAGGCAGTAAAAAAGGCATTTGGTGTACTGAGCTTTATTAGTAGGGGCATAGAGTATAAGAGTAGGGAGGTTATGGTTAATCTATACAAAACACTGGTTAGGCCTCAGCTGGAGTACTGCGTCCAGTTCTGGGCACCTTACTTCAGGAAGGACATTAAGGCACTGGAAAGGGTGCAGAGGAGATTCACGAGAATGATACCAGGAATGGGGAACCTTAGCTATGAGGACAGGCTGGAAAAGTTAGGACTTTTCCCATTAGAGCAGAGAAGGTTACGCGGGGACCTGATAGAGGTCTTCAAGATCATGAAAGGTTTCGACAGGCTAGATAAGGAAAAGCTGTTTCCGCTGGTAGGTGTGTCTGTGACCCGTGGTCACAGTCTTAAGATATCTACCAAAAGAAGCAGAGGGGAGGTTAGAAGAATTTTTTCACTCAGCGAGTTGTTGAATTTGGAATGATCTGCCTGAAAGGGGAGTGAAGTCCGATTCGATAACAGCTTTTAAGAGAGAACTGGATAGGCATCTGGGGAAGATGGGTTTACAGGGTTATGGGGAGAAAGCTGGTGATTGGGGTTAGTGAAAGTGACTTGCTCTGTTAAAGAGCCGGCACAGACTCGATGGACCGAATGGCCTCCTTCTGTGCCGTAAGATTCTATGAATCTATGAAACAACTATTTTAAATCGGTGCCCTCGGATTACCAACCCACTCACCAGTGGAAATAGTTTCTCCTTGTTCTCTCTATCGAATCCCCTCATAATTTTGAAAACTTCTATTAAGTCTCCTCTTAAATTTCTCTGCTCCAAGGAGAATAATCCCAGCTTCTCTCGCCTCTCCTGTTAACTGAAGTCCCTCATTCCTGGTACCATCCTGGTAAATCTCCTTTGCACCCTCTACAATGCCTTCCTAACGTGTGGTGCCCAGAACTGAACACAGTACTCTTAGCTAAGACCTAACCGGTGTTTTATAAAGTTTCATCATAACTTCCTGACTTTTGTATTCTTTGCCCCTATTTATAAAGCCTAGTATCCCATATGTTTTTTTAACAGCTTTATCTACCTCTCCTGCCACCTTCAAAGATTTACTGATATGAACCCCCAAGTCTCTCTGTTCCTTCACCCCCTTTAAGATTGTACCATCATCTTATATTGCCTCTCCTCATTCTTCCTCTCAAAATGCATCACTTTGCATTTCTCCACATTAAACTTCATCTGCCACGTATCTGCCCATTTTACCAGTCTGTCTCTGTCCATTTGCAGTTTGCTACTATCCTCCTCACTGTTTGCTACTTCTCCTAGCTTAGTATCATCTGCAAACTTGGGAATTGTACTCCCTACACCCAAGTTAAGGTTATTTATATAGATCAAAAACAGCAGTGGTCCCAATACTGACCCCATGGGGATATCACTGAACACATCCTCCAGTCAGAAAAGCAACCGTTCACCACTACCCTCTGCTTTCTGTCTCCCATCCAGTTCTGTATCTATGCTGCCTCTGTCTCTTTAATGCCATGGGCTTCTATTTTGCTTACAAGTCTCTTATGTAGCGCTTTATCAAATGCCTTTTGAAAATCCATATAAACTACATCAACTGCACTACCTTCATCCACCCTCTCCATTACTTCATCAAAAAAACGTGGTGCAGGATGTTTAACGTCCTCCTGAACATGGCACATGTGGGACATAAGTTTACCATCTCCCCCCAGCACTGCGCTAGAGTGTCAGCCTAGATGCTATGAGTTCAAATTCCCATTGAGAGGCTTGAATTCACTACTTTCTGACTCAGATGCGAGTGTGTTACTGAGATCAGTTATTGGGGGCAGGGAATCCTCCCACTCAGCTGCTGTTAACCATGTAAGACAAAGCCCTAACTGGTAGGGTTGTCCTATTTGGACAAGCAGCAGGAAAGCTTGCCTGATAGGGACATCAATGACAAGCTATGTGGTTTTAGCTGGTTAGACGCATGCTCTGGGGTCCCCAAGCCTTGGTTCCTGCCAACCTGCTCCTAATACTCTCTGGAATTAGGTAAGCAGGATGTGTTCATCCAGGGAGAGAGCACATTACATTCCAACAATCTCTGGGATTTCCATGTGTAGGTGGGATGCATGGAATTCTGTTTGGTTTGGACACGCTTATGCATGGTGATGGGTTTCTGCATGTGTCAGATACCCGGCTGACACCCAAAAAATGACTGAACCAAGCTGACACACATATGGAGTGCTTGGTTATGTTCTCATTCTTATTGCAAATTAGATCAATTTCTGTTGGGAAATAATATCTTGGGATATAGTATATAATTTTGGACTGACGTGATCATGCGACTATCAGGATGGTGGAGGGCGAACTGGATAAATCTTGGTCTTCTTTTGTCTAGCAATTAATAATAATAATAATCTTTGCATTTGATATACCACCTTATCACATCTTCGAGATGCCTCAAAGCGCTTCACGGAATATACTGTGAAATGAATATTTTAAATGACTGTATATTTTGAGGGACAATCCTATAGATACGTTGGTCTTTCACCTCAAGACTAATTTTGGAACATTGTGGTGTGCAAAATAGCTGCTGCTACACTTTATAGCAGTTCCCCGTGAAACGCTTTGAGATGTTTTGTCATGATGAGGAAGTGATTGAAGTGGTCTCATTTTTCCACTACATTGGGAAATCTGTTAAGAAACAATGCTTTCTGTTGAGTGTTACAAGATGTTTTGTGGATGTTGAGTGTTACAAGATGTTTTGTGGATGTTGAGTGTTACAAGATGTTTTGTGGATGTTATGTGGTGAAATGCGGCAGCTAATTGCACATAGCAGTATGAACAAACAGTTATGAATTGAGTTACCAAATTTTTTTTTACACTTACTTTTTGAAGAGATTATTACCCTTGGAAAGCGGTTCAGCAATCAACTAACAACCAGGTTTCTACTTATTGCTAGGTAAACAGAGGTATGAGGAGTAAGTGCCTCTGTTTACCCAGCCATGTGGTTTACCTTTACCACATGTATGCAGATGACACCCAAATCTATTTCTCCTCCAGATGTGACTTCCAGTCCACTGATGTCCTGTCAGCTTGTTTGACAGATATTAAAGTCTTAATGAATGCAAATTTCCTACAGCTGAATGTCAGCAATATGGAAGCCATACTCTTTGGCTCCCGTCAACGTCTTCTTTCCTGCTCCTACCTCTCACCTCCCTCTCCCCCCGGCTTGTTGTCAGACTCCGCCACTGTGAAGTGCTCCGGGATGCCACGTGAAGGGTGCTATATAAATACAAGTTGTTGTTGTAAAGAAACTTGCCTAAGTTTTAGCCCGCACAGAAATCGAACCTAGGTCCTCTCGCTTGCAAGATAAGTGCACTAACCACTAAACTGCAGGACTCCACATGTTCTTATATTGTTATACTCCTGTGCTGAAATGCGAAAGAAAGTGTTAAAACCAGCCTTGTTCTTGGGAGGAGCCTGGGAGGAGTGGAGTTTGGCTGTCGATGACATCCCTCAGGGGGGTGGGAGCCAGGCCACTTCCCTTCGGAAAAGGCTTTGTGTCTGTCTGGCTGGCCAGACAGAAAGACACTGGGCTCCAGTCTTGATCCACCTGGACACGGCTCACATAGATGCCCCTTTGCTGAACACCACTGGGTATATTTTTGAGCTGAAAGGAATTTGGTTCGAGTTTAAACATGCTGAGATGCCTGCTGCGCTCTGCCAAAAACCTCCCCAACGTGGAGAAGGGTGACAGGCAGAGCGACCCCCTGGTCAGTCTGACCTTCCGAGGTAAGTGAGGGGTGGGGAAGGGAGAATGAGTTGGCGAGGAGGAAGGAGAGGAGCTTCTGGCTATAACAGGAGAGAGATGTAGGACAAATGTGACTTTACTTGCAAAAGTATTTTTATATACTGTGTATATTTTTTAAAAA
This sequence comes from Callorhinchus milii, assembly GCF_018977255.1. Taxonomy (NCBI): domain Eukaryota; kingdom Metazoa; phylum Chordata; class Chondrichthyes; order Chimaeriformes; family Callorhinchidae; genus Callorhinchus; species Callorhinchus milii. The sequence goes on from NW_024704742.1 coordinate 71,525,107, forward strand.
GCTGTAAAATCAGTTTCTCCCGTTCCCTCTCCCCACCGCACCCCCCCCCCCCACCCGAATCTCAAAACTTGTCCTAACATAAGAAACAAGAAAGCATTTTTTTTTGTGTGTTTTGCAAGTTCAGTTTAATTTCTATGTTGCTCTGCTGAGGCGGGGTGGGTGGGTGCGTGGGGCAGTGGGTGAGAGAACATCTCACTTTGTTCTCTCCCTTGCCTCCTTCAAGGGCTGTCTCAAAGACCCTTGTCTTCGGCCGCACCTTCGGTCCCCCTCCTACCCCTACTCTCCCTGCCCTCCACCCCTCCTGAACCCAACCTCCAACTCAAGTCCAAATCCCTGACTGTCCAACGCCTTGGGACATTTTCTCGACGTGAAAGGTGTTGTGCAAATGTAATGTGTTGTCACAGTTGGAGAGAGTTTTTGAAAGCTCCCTAAGCTTTTTGGATGTATTGTACAACCGAGTTTGCGTAAAGTTTGCGATGATCGCTTTTCTCTGTGTGCCTTTTCATGTCTGTGTGCAAATTCTTTTTGCTTTTAAGTTGCAATAAAAAAATGCCCCCATTTCCCTTCACCAAAGTGCCCCCTCCCTCTTTTTCCCCTTCCCTCCTTCCCTGACAGTCCCTAAGCGATGCTTTTGTGGATGAAGTGTTTATTTAAGGCTCGCTCCATCCAGCCTATGAATCTCTGTCTCACAGAGAGCAGAGAGAGAGAGAGGGGGGTGTGGGGAGAGGCAGAGAGAGAGGGGGCAAGGTTAAAGCAGACTTTACTCTGCGGCAGGCAGTAACGGTTAATTTAAACTGTTCCTGATCCTGGTCTGATTTTCTCCTCTCGCAGTGCTGAACCCGATTCAGCTTTTTGTGACCATATAAAGACGTGTTTCTCTCACCTCCATTTAAAGAGAAAGCATCGCAGATTGATTGGCGGTTCCAAAGCATGCAGAGTTGGATGTGTGAAGAGTTTTGATTTTACTGTTTTTTGTGTGTGTGTGTGTGTATGTATATGTGTGTATGTGAGTGTATGTGCGTGTGCTTGGGAAAGCCACACCTACACATACAGGATGCCAGCCTGATTCAATCAGCAGCTCTCTCACCTCTGAGTTAGAAGGCTGTGGGTTCAAGCTCTTGCGGTGGGAACTTTGAGATCACAGTCCTGGCTAATGCTCCAGGGCACTGCTTGGGGAGCACTGCAGTGTTGGAGGTGCCTTCCTTCAGGTGAAATGTTAAACCAAGCTCCCCTTCTGTGTCCCATTTGTGCCCTGTTCAGGTGGACGTTAAAGATCCTACGGCACTGTTGGAAAACAGAAGGGAGTTTCTCTCTCCTGGTGTCCTGGGCAACATCCCCCAAATAAAATCACTCATTCACTTCATGGCTGTTTGTGGGACATTGCTGCCTGCAAATTAGCTGCTGTGTTTTGCACACAAAACACAGTCACTACACTAGACAGTAAAATTCTGCAAAGAGCATGGAGACATTTACATCATGTGACAAAGCACTGTATCAAATGCAAGATCATTAATTCAGTAAACACCTGATAACTCAGTACTCTGAGGGGAGAAGGGTTTAGTGACGAGTTATCAGGAGCGGCGAGTTAGGCTTACGTATAAATACATTAATAAAGTAGTGTAGTGGTTAGAGCGCTCTTCTCACAAGCGAGAGGTCCTGGGTTTGATTCCTGAGCAGGGAGAAACCTTAGGCAAGTTTCCTTGCTCCGCACACTTCTGTTTACCTAGCAGTGTGTAGGAGCCTGGTTGTTAGTCGATGGCGGATCACTTTTCCAGGTGTAATAATCCCTTCAAAAAATAAATAATAATTTGGTCACTCAGTCCACGACTGTTTGTGGGACACTGCTGTGTGCAATTGGCTGTTATACTGTTCATCAAAATTAAGCCCAAAACTCCGATGGTCATTGATTATTCCCCACTGTGTCTTGTCAGCGTCCTCACGTTCCCATTCCAATCCCTTGTGCCTCTCCCACACACATACTGCACAGCACAGACTGGGAATGCTGCCCCGGGAACTGGGAATGCTGCCCCAGGAACTGGGAATACTGCTTCAAAGTTGATGAATCCATAGGAAGTAAAGGGGATTTAGGGGTTTGGGAGACAGGGGAGGAAATGGGATTAAAAGATGCGGTTTCATTTGATAACCTGATGGAGCAGGCTGGGTGGTCTGAATGGCCTCTTGTCCCTGTGTTTAGGTCTATGTTTCTATATATCCTTCCCCCCACCACACAGCCTCAGGGGAACCGGGGTGGGGGCATTGGTGTCTGAGCGACTGAGACTGAGTGAGGTGGGGGTTGGGGGTCAGAGACAGAGAGAGACTAACACAGACAGACAGTCACAGGCATAGAGACAGATGCAAATAGAGACAGACACAGACAGAGAGACACAGACAGACTGGTTCACTGACTGTCGCTCCTTTCCTCCTCAGGTGTAAAGAAGAAAACGAAAGTCATAAAAAACAATCTGAATCCTGTCTGGAATGAGGTAGGAATGTCGGAAAATATTGGTGTGAGCAAGGAAATTCCTGTGCCGGGAATCCTGTTAAGTCAGTTATATTAAAACAGAAAAGGGAACATTTAACTTAAGCTATTAAATATCCACAATAAAGTGTCTTATCTTGTCCAGAACAGTAGAACCTGAGGACACGGCCTGCAATTGAAGGGGGGTAAATTCAGAACAAATCTGCGAAACACTACTTCAGTGAGCGAGTTGTAAACGTATAGAACAGGCTGCCTAGGGAGACGGTGGAAGCAGCAAATGCGATTCTTTCAAGAACAAATTAGTTAGCTTTCTGTTAGGAAATAATATTGTGGGATACAGTATATTTTTTGGGACATGACATGAGCATGTGACTGCCAGAATGGTGGAAGGTAATCTGGATGGACCTTAGTTTTCCTTCGTCTAGCAATTCTTATGTCATGTTTTTAACTTCTATTAAAAAGTGATGATAGTTTGATGGCGTTCGGTGATGGCCATTTTGAGTTTTAGATTTATTAAACAAGTTCCTCTTTCTAAACAAGCCACATTTAGGGGCATGTGTGCCAGCCTGGTGTAGTGGTAGCACTCTCGCACTTGAGTCAGTAAAGTTGTGGGTTCAAGCCCCACATCAGGACTTGGCGTCACATAATTTAAACAGACACTCCAATGCAGTGCTGGGATGTGTTGCATTGTCGTAGGCGCTGTCCTTCGGATGAGACGTTAAACTGAGCTCCCCGTCTGTGCTTATCTAGGCAGACATTAAATATCCCTCGGCACAATTGGAAAAGAGAAGGGAGTTTCTCTCTCCCAGTGTCCTGGCCAACAATCTCCAAGATAAAATCGGTCACTCACTTCACGGCTGTTTGTGGGATGTTGCTGTGTGCAAATTGGTTACTGCAGCTGCTACAAAACACACAGTCACTACATTTTACAGTAAATCTTGTGAAGTGCTTTGAGATGTCCTCCTGATCTAAAAGGCACTGGACCAAATGCAAGGATTATTATGGCAGCGTACGACTGAGTCTTAATCCTAAGGGATTTTTTCTTCCTTTTGCAGGGATTCGAATGGGATTTAAAGGGAGTTCCTCTGGATGGGAATACTGAGCTCCACGTGGTAGTGAAGGATCATGAAAAAATTAGCAGGAACAGGTAAGGACTGCGTTCAGTTTTAGGCACCGCACCTCAAGAAAGATACAAAAACGTGCATTTGTAAAGCACTCTTCACTCGCAGGGTCTCGGAATGCTGAACAGTGGCGGACCACTCTACCAGTTAGTGCTTTGGTCTGCAGGGTGATGGGTCTGTCCTTCTCAAGTCCTGCTGATGAGCCAGGCTGGGCTGTACTGTCAACAGCAGTGCCCTGGAATACTGCAGACTTGCCTGGCTCAGGAGCTGGACTGTCAGAGCTGGCTCAATTCCCACATTCCATTGCCAAACATGTCACCTTGGAGCCAGCTCAGCTCAGAGGAGACCACGCGGTATAGAGAGTAGAGCATGAGAAAGTAGATAGTGTAGTGGGAGCTGGTGATTTAATATAATAATAAATTTGGTCACTCAATCCACGACTGTTTGTGGGCTGTGTGCAATTGGCTGCTGTGTTTCGCCCACAAAATATACACGCAATTCATTTTACTGTATATTCTGTGAAGCACTTTTTGAGACGTCTCGCAGACGTGATACAGCGCTATATCAAATGCAAAGATTATTATTTGTGGAGTCCTGTAGCTCAGTGGTTAGAGTACTCGCTTTGCAAGCGAGAGATCTGAGTTCAATTCCAGGCAGGGCGAAACCTTGGGCAAGTTTCCTTACTCCACACGCCTAATAATAATCCCTCCAAAAAAAGCAAAAAACAATAATAAATTGGTCATTTTCAATCTACGACTGTTTGTGGGACATTGCTGTGCGCAATTGGCTGCCGGGTTCGCCCACAAATATACAGTCAATTCACTTTACAGTGTGTTCTGTGAAGCGCTTTGGGACGTCCTCCTAACGTGAAAAGCGTTATATCAAATGCAAGGATTATTATTATTATTGTTAATTAATGTGACCTAACCCACTGTGTGATTATTTTGGAACCTGTCCTAAGTTTCAAGGCTTTTACACAAAGCTAATTAAGTCATCACAGGTCAGTGCTGGGTGTGTCTGGACCACATGTGATAAAGATCTGTCTCTCACTGGTGGATTGAGACTTATCCCAGTACGGGAACAATCAGTTCTTGTCTGTCCCTCACATCACCCGTTGGCATCATCCCTCAATGCCCCACGGCACGATTCCCGAAGAGAAGGGAGTTTCTCTCTCCCGGTTCTCCTGTCCGACAATCCCACAGGCAAATCACTCATTCATTCACTTCACACCTGTTCGTGGCACATTGCTGTATGTGCATTTAAGCCACCACAATGTAGGAATCCCTGTGTCCGGAATGTAATGCACACTCTCTATCGCTCCTTCTCGTGCTTTCGCTGCCCTGCAGGGACACATTCCAGAGAGTATTAGGAGCAGGATGGCAAGAGTGTGCATTGGGGTCACTGCTGGAGTCTTAACCAGCTAAAATCGTGCGGCTTGCCATTGAGAGCACTGACTGGTAAGCTTTCCCGCTATTTGTCCAGCTAGGACCACCCAACCCATTAGGGCTTTGGCTTGCAGGATGACAGGAGCTGAATGGGAAGAGTCCCAGGGACTAGCCTGCCCTTCCAAGTTTGTGCGTGTGAGTGTGCGCGTGTTTTATGTGTGTGTTTTATGTATATGGGTGTGTGTGTGCATGAGGACCCAGGTTCGAATCCCGGGCAGGGTGAAACATTGGACAAGTTTCTTTACTCCACACACCTTTGTTTACCTAGCAGTAAATAGGAACCCGCTTGTTAGTCAATTGGCAGATCACTTTTCCGTGGATAATAATCCCTTTTTAAAAAAAATCAATCCATGACTGGTTATGAGATGCTGCTGTGCCCAATTGGTTTCTGGGTTTCGCCCACAAAATAGACACTCAATTCACTTTACAGTATATTCTGTGAAGCGCTTTGAGACTTCTCGAAGATTTAATAAGACACTATTATCAAATGCAAGGATTATTATTATCCTATGTTTTGTAATGTGAGTGAGCGTGTTTGTGTATGAGTGAGTGTAAATGATTTATCCTAACGTCTCTGTATTAGTTATTCGGTTGATGAGGTTAAATTGATGACCTCTAGTCACTGACTCAATGATAGTCGCCATCAATTATCAAAAGCCCCTCATACATCACTCAGGACGGCAGGGTGGCAGGCAGGCAGGTTGTCAGGCAGGCAGGCAGGCAGGCAGGGTGTCAGGCAGGCAGTCAGGCAGGCAGGCAGGCAGTCAGGCAGGGTGTCAAGCAGGCAGGCAGTAAGCAAAATCAGACACAACCAGGCCCTGGATTAAGACCAAATGTCATTCTGATAAACCACAGATCTCAGAGCTTCTCAAAAACAGAGCCCTGAAATTCCACTGAGCCTTTGCAGTGTCTCAGACTGTCTCTGTCTCTCGCTCTCTGTCTCTGAGTCAGAAGGCTGTGGATTCAAGCCCCATGTCAGGGATTATGAGCTCACAGTCCAGGCTCACACTCCAGTGCAGCGCTGAGGGGAAGAGAGCAGCTCATTGTCTGAGATTGCATCTTTTGGATGAGATGTTAAACCAAACTCCTCTGTCTGTGCCTGTTCAGGTGGACATTAAAGATCCCCTGGCACTATTCAAAAAGGGAGTTTCTCTCTCCCGATGTCCTGGTTGACAATCCCCCAGATAAAATCGCTTGCTCACTTCACAGCTGTGTGTAGGGTGTTTGTATTGGCTGCTGCATTCACTCACAAAACACAAGTCACTACACTTTCGGTTTCGGTGGACAGACAATGTGTTGAACACAAAGATTTTAATTGAATGTTAAAATAATAAAATTTGCAATTAATTCACAGAAAGCCTTTCACATTAGGAGGACGTCTCGAGATAGGGTTTGACTGTAAAACGCAGTGACTGTGATTTTGTAGACGAACACAGCAGCCAGTTTTATTACTGTTTACTTATCATGCTACAAGTCCACACAGAAGAATCACAGGGTAGGGAGGGAGGACTGAGGTGTGGCTTGTTCTGTTTATGTAAGATGTTTATGTCTATGTGTCTGGTCCATCGTTCGATGGCTGACAGAGCGTATCAAGGCAGCACAGACCCACATCAAGACAGTACACGTCTCAGTCTGATCCGGGTGGGAACAGGGACAAGCCTAGACAAAAGGCTGGACCTCGCTCTCTGCCTTCAGCCACATCAGTGAAAGAGCTTTTTCTAATAAAACCATCCTTGCCTCAGATACCCATGTCAGGACTTGAACTCACAAAGTCTAGGCTGACACTCCAGTGCAGTGCTGCGGGGTGTTGCATTGTGTCATCCTTCGGATGAGACGTTAAACCGAGCTCCCTGACTGCTTGTTCAGAGGGATGTTAAAGATCCCAAGGCATTATTGGGAAAAAAGAGGGCAATTCTCTCTCCGTGTCCTGGCTCAAACCCCCAAATAAAATTGGTAACTTACTCCACGATTGTTTGTGAGACTGATAAGGCGTTAAAAGATTTTACTCTGTCTCTTACCCGTGCTGTCATTGACGTGGATGAACACGGAGTTGGATAACCATCTCCTGCCTCTCAGTTGAGTCTCCTTGATTGGGATAAACATTCCGAAAAGACGTGTAATTCCTGTAAATATAGAGTGGGTCTGTGGCAAATCCGGGTCTATTTATAAACAAGAAAGCAATGCCCAAGCTCTGTGTCCTGTCTTCCTGAAGCTGTTATCTCTCCCATTGTTTCTGCCGGAGGCAGGAAGTGGCTTCCGTTAGGAATGGAGTGGTACTTCCTGTCCTCAGGAAATCCAATGACCCCTTCCTCCCAACCTGTGAGAAGATCAGAACATATCCTCACATATAGTGTGTGAGAGAGGGGGAGACAAAGAGATACAGAGACGAGCAAACCCAACAGACAGTGAGTGTGTCTATTTACAGGCTGACCGAGGAGCTTGGACTTGGATAGTCAGGGTGGTCTAACCCTTTGGCTGCCGCGGACACATTCCCTATTTGAGAAAGGTCTGCGAGCCGCAGCCAGTGTGGGCATCCGGCCCGAGACCATTTCTGACATTCCGATTTGCCCCCTCCCTCCCTGGTGAATTCAAACTCTTTTGAAAAAGCCGGCACAGACACGATGGGCCAAATGGCCTCCTTCTATGCTGTATAATTATGATCCTATGATCCCTTGGCAGTGGCGGGAGCCGGCGGTTGGGAGGATGCAGCGAGCAGAGTCTTCACTGCAGTCTGTCAGGAAGGCAAGTGCGTCTCTCACCAACCGTGTCCTAAGCAACCAGACCCTCCTTCTCATTTCCCCCCCTCTGCTTCTCTTTCCCCCCCTCTCCTCTTTTATCCCCCATCCTTCTCTTCCCCCCCTTCCTTCGTTCTTCCCCCCTTCCTTCGCTCTTTCCCCCACCCCTCTTTCTCGTTCCCCCCTCTTCCCCCCTCTTTCCCGACACTCTCCCCCCCTTCTCTCCCCCCTCTCTCCCCCCCCTTCTCCCCCCCCTTCTCCCCCCCTTCTCTCCCCCCCCTCTTCTCTCCCCCCCCTTCTTCTCCCCCCCCCCCCCTTCTCTCTCCCCCCTTCTCTCTCCCCCTTCTCTCTCCCCCCCTTTCTCTCTCCCCCCTTCTCTCCCCCCCTTCTCTTCCCCCCCCCTCCCCCCCCTTCTCTCCCCCCCCCCTTCTCTCCCCCCCTCTCTCCTCCCCCCCCCCTTCCTCTCTTCCCCCCCTTCTCTCTTCCCCCCCCTTCTCTCTTCCCCCCCTTCTCTCTTCCCCCCCCTTCTCTCTTCCCCCCCCTTCTCTCTTCCCCCCCCTTCTCTCTTTTCCCCCCCCTTCTCTTCCCCCCCCTTCTCTTCCCCCTTCTCTTTCCCCCCTTCTCTCTTCTTTCCCCCCCCTTCTCTCTCCCCCCCACTTCTCTCCCCCCCCTTCTCTCTTCCCCCCCTTCTCTTCCCCCTTCTCTCTCTTCCCCCTTCTCTCTTCCCCCCCCTTCTCTCTCCCCCCCTTCTCTCTTCCCCCCCTTCTCTCTTCCCCCCTTCTCTCTTCCCCCCCCTTCTCTCTTCTCCCCCCCCTTCTCTTCCCCCCCTTCTCTCTCCCCCCTTCTCTCTCCCCCCCCTTCTCTCTTCCCCCCCCCTTCTCTCTTCCCCCCCCTTTCTCTCTCCCCCCCCCCTTTCTCTCTCCCCCTCTTTCTCTCTCCTCCCCTCTGCGATCACAGTGCAATCACATTTGACATCACAAGAGTTGGTGAGGTTATAAAAATCCAAACATTAGCCAAATTTCAAGAGGACTAACTTGTGCATTTGAGCAGCCTAGCCGGAGTGGGCCTGGCAGGCTTAAATATGGCAATGGAGTTCCTTCAAGGAGGTGATTATGAAGGCAATGGAACAATGTGTACCCATGTGAAGCAAAGGTACCAAGCTTAAGTCCACTCCTGCCTGGTTGGAATGGGGCTACAAAGCAAATCATAAAGAGGGGAAAAAAAACATTTAAGGCCATGAAGGAAAATGGCATGAAAATAAGTTGGACGCAATACCAGAAGGCATGCCAGGACTGCAAAAGAAGGCATCAAAATGGCAAAAAAAAAAAAGCTCTGAATTGAACATGGCAAGAGATGTGAAAGATAACAACAAGATGTTTTTCAGTTTCATTAAGAGTAGAAGAAAAACAAACAATGGAATACGGCCACTAAAAGTGGGTTCAGGAGGCAACATGACAAATAATGCTGCACAATAATGATAAATAAGCTTTTTGCATTAGTCTTTACCAAGGAGGAGACAGGTAACCTATCTGATTTGGAAAGAGAACTCAAGAATGTCGCAGAGGAAAGTTGTGACACTATTCATATCACTACCAGCACGATTGCCAAATAGGTGTATAAACTTAAGGTAAATAAATCTTAGGGCCCAGATAAGTTGCATCTGAGGATCCTTAAGGAACTAAGGGAGGAAGTTGCAGAAACGCTGGCCCAAATCTTTCAAAAAGCACTGAATACTGGGGAGGTGCCGGGGACTGGAGAAAGGCAGATGTTACTTCAATTTTTAAGAAAGGTAACAAAGTGACCCAGCAAACTACAGACCAGTACGTTTGACGTCCATTGTGGGTAAAATTATGGAGCATTCTGGACAGAAATAAAATCGTAAATGATAGCCAATATGGGTTCATGAAACAAAGGTCTTGCCAATCTAATTTACTGTTTTTCTTTGACTGTGTGACAAGGGAGCTTGATAAGGGTAAGGCTGTGGATGTTGTATATCTGGATTTCAGTAAGGCCTTTCATACAGTTCCTCTTAAGAGGCTGGTACTGAAAGTAAAAAAAATTGGAATCAATGGAGCTATTTTACAATGGATACACATTTGGTTGACCGGAAGAACCCCACCCCACGCCCCTACTCCTCTGCTCCTCTGGCTGCTTCCCCTCCTTTGAGCATCTCACCCTCTTCCATCCATCTCTCCCACTGAAAATCCTTCTGGTCTACCACCCCCCTAAGCCCCCTGGCTCCTTCCGCTCTGACATCTTTCCTCTCTTCCTTGTCCCTCTGCTCCGAACACCTGCTCATAATGGGCGATTTCAACCTCCACCTAAACTCCCCTTGCACTACTTCTTCTGACTTCATTGCCCTACTCTTCTCCCTAAACCTCACCCTTCACATTAATTCACCGACCCACAACCGTGGCCATGCTCTTGACCTCGTCATCACCCACGACCTTGACATTTTCGACCTGAGCATAGTGGACAAGGCCATCCCGGACCACTTCCTCATCTCCTTCTCCTCTCATCCCTCTCTCCTCCACCAAGCCCTCAACCATACTCTACCGCCCGTGGAAAAGGCTACCCCCTCACAAAGGCCCTCACAACCTCAAATATCCTATCCCTCTGGCCTTCCACCCGCAGAGATCCTGAAGCAGCCGTCCAGCTGCTCCATGATCGCTTCTCCTCCACCTTCACCTCTCTCGTCCCCCTGAAATCCAGGACCATCTCCAAGCCCACCCGATTCCCCTGGTATAACAATCATCTCCACCACCTAAAAACCTAAACCCGGCTGCTAGAGCGCAGATGGCAGAAAACTGGCCTGACAGTTCACCACTAACTGTGTCTTGAGCATCTCCACAGCTATCACCATTCTTTGACACGTGCAAAAAAGTCCTACTCCAACATCATCTTGGAGGCAAAAAACAGTCCCAAAGTCCTTTTTTCCACCACCCACTACCTCCTCCGTGCCTCCTCTCAGGTCTCCTCAATCTTCACATCCAATGCCAAATGTGAGGAGGTCATGGACTTCTTTTCAAACAAAATACATAACATCCGCCAGGCAGCCTCATCCTCCTGCCTCTTGTCACCCACCACTACTCCTTCTCCGTCCCCTTCACCCTCCCCATCATCAGCTCCTACCACGACCCCCAGCTTACATTCCTTCCTCTCTATCTCTCCTTCCTCACTCTCACCCACCATTACTTCAATGAAACCCAGCAACTGCTGCCTCAACCCCCTCCCCACCAACTTGCTGGTCACCCAGCTCCCCTCCTCTGCCCACTACTGGCTGATGTCATCAACTAGTCCCTCTCCTCTGGATCGATCCCTGCCCCCCTCAAAACTGCTGTCATCACCCCCCTCCTCAAGAAACCTTCCCTCAAACCCCAGCCATTACTGCCCTATCTCTAATCTGCCCTTCCTCGCAAAAGTTCTAGAACGTATTGTTGCCAATCAACTCCGCGCTCACCTCTCCTCCCACTCCCTCTTCAAACCCCTCCAGTCTGGTTTCCGCCCACAGTACAGAGACTGCACTTGTGAAAGTCACAAACAACATCCTCTCTATCAGTGACCAGGGCTCTCTCTGCCTCCTTGTCCTCCTGGACAAAGTCGATCACGCCATCCTCCTCCACCGCCTTTCCTCCGTCATCCACCTCAGTGGGACCGCACTCGCCTGGTTCGAGTCCTACCTCACGAACCGCCAGCAGTAAGCTGCACAAACGGCTTCTCCTCCCGCTCTCACCCGGTTACCTGCGGGTACTCCAAGGATCCATCCTTGGCCTCCTCCTCTTTCTGATCTATATGCTCCCTCTTGGGGATGTCATCAGCAGACCTAGGGTACACTTCCACATGTATGTGGATGACACCCAACTCTTTTTCCACCTCACTTTGCGACCCCCAGTCCCCTGATGTTCTGTCAGCCTGCCTGTCAAACATCAGGAGCTGGATGAGCTCGAATTTCCTTCAGTTAAATGTTGACAAGACACAAGCCATACTCTTTGGCTCTCGTCAACGTCTAAAATCGCATGGTTCTCACCTCCTCCACCTACCCGACTTCCCCCTAAAACTCTCTGAACCTGAACGGAACCCAAGTGTCAGATTTGACCCCCAATTATCCTTCCTTCCCCACATCCGGTCCCTTACCAGCACCGCTTTCTTCCACCTCCAACGCATCGCCCGTCTCTGCCAATACCTCACTCCAAAAGCCGCTGAAACCCTGGTCCATGCCTTTGTCACCTCTTGGCTGGACTATTCTAATGCCTTCTTCGCTGGTAACCCCTCCACTACAATTCATAAAATTCAGGTCATTCAAAACTCTGCCACCAGCATTCTTACCCGCACCAAACTCTGCTCCCCGATTTCCCCAGTCCTTGCCAGATTGCACTGGCTGCCTGTCCCAGAGAGGATCGACTTCAGGATCTTCACCCTTGTCTTCAAATCCCTCCACTCCTCTGCACCCCCCACCTCTCTGACCTCTCTCCTCAAACGAGTGCCCGTTGCCTTTGTTCCTTTGGGTCTGGCCTCCTCCTTGTCTCCAGAATCCTCCGCTCCACCCTCAGTGACCGTGCCTTCAGCCACTACGCCCCAAGGCTCTGGAACTCCCTTCCCCACTCCCTTCGCCTTGTCCCCTCTCTTCCTATTTTCAGGTCTCGGCTGAAGACCTTTCTTTTCAACCCCAGCTTTGGTCACCTTCCTCGCCATTCCCCTGGCTCGGCCCCGAGATCCGCTCTGAGACACCGTCCGCTGTGGAGGGCGCTATATAAATCCAAGTTGTTGTTGTTACAGGGAATGTCATCAGACTAGGAAAATGTTACCAGTGGAGTTCCACAAGGGTCTGTTTTGGGATCTCTTTTGTTTAATACTTTTATAAATGATCTGGAACTAGGAGTCGCAAGCACAGTGCCTAAGTTTGCAGATGACACAAGCTAATGAAGGTAATAGATTGTGAAGCTGAAAAAGATAGGTTACAGGAGGATTTGAACTTACCTGGAAATTGGGCAGATCGGTAGCGAATTAAATTCAAAGTGGAGAAATGTAAAGTACTTCACATGGGGACAAAAATCCTGGAAGGACTATTATTTGAATGGAAGGGTTGTTTCTGTGCTGAGGGCGGCATGGAAACCCAATTGGAGAGGTTCGTGAAGGGAGTGGTGGGAGAGGAAGGAGCAAAGCTGGGAAGCAACAAATCGTTCCAGGCCCTTGGAGAGGAAAGGGAGGTTGGGGATTGGGGGGGGTAGTTTGAGAGTAGAGATGGGTCCAGGGAGGGTTTTTAAGGATAGAAGTGATGACAGCGTTTTTTAGTAGGGTTGGAACAGTACCAGTAGACAGGGAGACGTTTATGATGTCCCCAGGGAGACGGTTGAAGCAGGAAGTGTTGATTCTTTCAAACCGAGATTAGATAGTTTACTTTTAGGAAGTAACATCATGGAATATAGTACATAGGTAGTTTGGGACATATGTGCATGAAACAACCAGGAAGGTGGCAATGCAACACCCCCCACCAGGAAGTGCTGGGGAGTGTTGCTTTGTCAGAGGTTCCGCCCTTCGGATGAGACGTTAAACCAAGGTCCTGACTGCGTGATCACGTGGACGTTAAGATCCCACAGCATTTTTCAAAATGCGAGGTGAATCTCTCTCCTCCTGGTGTCCTGTAAAACAATATCCCAAATAAAATTGGTCATCACTCCATGGCTATTTGTGGGACACTGCTGTGTGCAATTGTGGTGCTGCGTTTGCCTAAAAATAGTCACTCCATTTCACAGTAAATCCTGTGAAGCACTTTATAAAAACAATATAAATATAAAAACAAAGAGATAATGCTAAACTTATTTAAATCATTAGTTATGCCGCAGTTAGAATATTGGGTCCAGTATTGGTTACCCCACTTTAGGAAGGATGTCAAGGTGATAGAGCGGGGTCAGAGGAGATTTACTAGGATGACAGCTGGTGTTGAGCAGTTTGAGCTATGAGTGGAGACTGGAAGAACTGGGATTTTTTCCGCTGGAGTAAAGCAGGTTGAGGGGTGATCTGATTGAGGTCTTTAAAATGATGAGGGGTTTTGATAGAGTCAAAAGTGAGACATTATTTCCACTGGTCGGTGAGTCAGTAACTGAAGTCAATGATTAATATAGTCAATAAAGTAGCAAATGGAGAGGTTAGGAGAATTTGTCTCACACACAGAGTGGTTAGGGTATAAAATATCCTGCCGAAAGCAGTGGTTGAGGCAGAATCCATATTAGCTTTCAAAAGATAGATAGCTTAAAAAAAAGTAGACTATCGGGGATGGGGAAAGCAGGGAGATGGGACTGAAAGGATTGCTCTTGAGGGAACAACACAGGTATGATGAGCTAAGTGGCCTTCTGTGTTGTAAATGTTCAACGAGCTCATTTACAGCTCCTAAGGAGATGGTGGAAGCAGAAAGTATTATGTCTTTCAAGATTAAATTAGATAGATTTCTGTTAGGAAATAATATCTTGGGATACAGTATATAGTTTGGGACAGGGCATGTTATGCGACTGCCAGGATGGTGGAAGGCGAACTGGTTGGACCTTGGTCTTCTTTTGTCTAACAAATTCTTATGTTCTTAATGCCTGCGGTTGTATGGTTCTGATCTTCTGACTCAGAGGCGACAACTGCCAAATCCGGCTGGCTGACTCCACAATCAAATGGAGCCTGACATTTACAGGAATCCACATGATGTGAAGTGATACCGATTAAGGCTATGAGTCAGCGTCCTGGCCTCCTGACCCAGTGCTGATTTTGGATGCTGATGGATACGGGCTTCTGTAGATCTAAGATACAGTGGAGCCCACTCTAACATGGCCCTTGCCTCCTTCAAGACCTGTTTCAAAACCCTCCTCTTTGACTGTGTTTTCGATCACCCTCCTTCCCCCACTGCCCTACACCCTCCCTGATCCAAACCCCAGCTCGGGTCCAAAACACTGATTGTCCAGCGTCTTGGGACGTTCTCCCGGCGTGAAAGGTGCTATACAAATGTAATTTTGTTGTCATTGGGGGAGGTTAGCATTAAATGCCAATCAACTTCCATGCCCAAAAACATCACCATCATAATAATCATCCTAGCATTTGATATAACAGCCAGTCACATCACCCCAGCTGGGGGTTGGGATCAGGACGGGTGGAGGGCAGAGTGAAAATACTACAGAGAGCACTTGCTTCGCAAGTGAGAGGAACCTGGTTCGATTCCCGGGCCGGGCAAAACCTTAGGCTATTTTCCTTACTCAACATGCCTCTGTTTACCTAGCAATAAGTTGGAACCCAGTTGTTAGTCGATTGGCGGATAATAATCCTTGTGTTTGGTACAGCTTTCAAGTGGGTAAAAATCTCTTCAAAAAAATAATTATAATTTGGTCACTCAATCCATGACTGTTTGTGGGATAATAATAATAATAATCCTTGCATTTGATATAGCGCCTTATTACGTCTTCTAGACGTCTCAAAGCGCTTCAGAGAATATACTGTAAAGTGAATTAACTGTATATTTGTGGGCGAAACGCGGCAGCCAATTGCGCATAGCAGTGTCCCACAAATAGTCGTGGTTTGAAGTGACCAATTATTGTTTTTTTTCTTGAGGGATTATTATTAGGCATGTGGAGTAAGGAAACTTGGCCAAGGTTTCGCCCTGCCGGGAATTGAACCAGGCGTCTCATTTGAGAGGCGAGTGCTGTAACCACTGAGCTACAGGACTCCACAATGGCTCTCAGAGACATGTTAAGCTTTTCTCACACAAGGCAATTTGTATGAGATTCTTCCCCAAAAAGGTTTTGAGATATGAAATGTAATTAAAAGAGAAAAAAAAGTTTTAAATAAACAAAATCAATTTTGCAGTTTGCTGTCTGCATATTCTTTCAAACCCAACTTTTTTTTATATACACAACAAAACCAAAAAATACTGTATTAAAAATGTTTAACGAATCTAGAACATGTTATTTTGAATTTTAGTCAAATTGGATATGGAATGTAATTAAAAGATACTGCTGTGCACGTTTGGCTGCCATGTTTCGCCCACAAAGTATAGTCAATCCACTTCACAGTCTATTCTGTGAAGTGCTCAAAGATGTAATAAGGCATTACATCAAATGCAAAGATTATTATCAAATATTATAGACAGAGAGAGAGAGAAAGAAAGAGAAATATGCAAACGTGCGGACAGAGTGAGAGAGCAGAGCTGGCTGGAGTCCAGCACAAACCAGCTGCATTCACTTCAAATTGGAGTGTGGCGATGTCTCTGGCTGCTCTGTGACCCTGGCTCCTGGCAGACCCCGCTTTGGGCTCCTCTGACAGCGCTCACACACCACATGCCCTACATGCCCCTTACAGTGGGGGGAGCAGACTTTGTAAACCAAATCCGGAGAAACAGATAGAACAAACTGAACTCACCACAATCCCTGATGACTGGTTGTTGGATTAATGACTGTTTCTCTGATGAGTGTATCTGGTTTAGAATTTTATTGCTCTTGCTCAGTTTGTTGCTGAACTTAAGAAAGGGCAAAATATCTCATCCAGGGACTGTCCCTGGGAATCGGGGAATTATGGCCACCTTACCTACACCATCAGAGGCCACTGTGTGTGTGTGTCTGTAGCTGTGAGTGCATCTATGTGTATCTGTGTGCGTGTGTGTATATCGGTGTGCGAATGACTGTGTGCTGTGTATAGATATACATATAGTGTGTGTGTGTATCTGTGTGTGAGTGAGTGTGAGAGTGTGTGTGTGTCTGTATCCGTGTATGTGTATCTGTTGATGGCTGTCTGTGTTCGTATGTATGTGTGTCTCTGTGTGTGAGTCAGTGTGTGTGTTTGTGTGTCTGGATTTTGTGGGTGAAACCCGGTAGCCAATTGTGCACAGCAGCGTCCCACAAACATTCATGGATTGAGTGACCAAATTTTTTTTAAAGGGATTATTACCCCTGGAAAACGATCTACCAATCGACTAACAACCGGGTTCCTACTTATGAGTTCCTACCTCTAGTTTGCGAGGCGGGTGCACTAACAAATATGCTACATGACACTAAGACAAATGCAAATGTTGGGTGCGTGGGGGGCACTTCTTGATGGCCCCAGGGGCCACTTCTGGCCCGTGGGCCACAGGTTGGCCACCATTGGCTTAGACTGTGAGCTCAAAGCCTCCGATAAGGGGTTTAAACTCATTGAGTGAGGCGAGAGTGCAAGTGACAGCCAGGCTGAGTGAAATCTCACTGCTTATAGCAGTATGTGACAAACATATCAACAATATAATTTTAAACGCTGCTCTGCCCTTTCTGAGCCAGGGTGTTCCACCTTCTGACAACCCTCTGTCACTATCTCTGGTGATAATCCTCCGTTTATAGCCTAGAACCAGAGAAATTTGCAAAACAGAAGAAGGCCATTCGTCCCATCGTGTCTGTTCCTGCTCCTTTAAAAGCAATCTTTTCAGGCCCATTTCTCTACTCTTTCCACATACAAAAACAAACTTGCATTGCACAGCGTTCTTCACTCAGGGCAGAGTCATGGAAGTGGCGAATCCTGATGCTGAGTCAAGGGGAGGGAGGAGGTGACCATAGGAATGGTTGAAAAAGAAGGTCTTCAGGTGCGACCTGAAGATGGGGAAGGAGGGGCAAGTCAGAGGGATTGAGCTAGAGTTTTGGAGTGTAGTGGCTGAAAGCACATCCACCGATGGTGAAACAGAGAGCACGAGGGACAAGCAGGAGGCCAGAGCCAGCAAATGGTGGAGTGGGGAGTAAGCAGGTCAGAAAGGTAAGGAGCTAAAGAGATTTGTAGACGAGCGAGAGGACTGTAGCTGACTCGTTTTAGCTTTCTATCTCATTCCCTTTTGAAAGCAAATATGGATTGTGTCTCAACCACCGCTCCTGGCAAGGCATTTTATACCCTAACCACTCTGTGTGACACAAATTCTCCTAACCTCCCACTTCCTCTTTTACTACCTATCTTAGTCACTGACTTCAGTAACCCTCCAGTTACCGACTCGCTGACCAGTGGAAATAATATCTCCCTAATGTCTCTATCAAAACCCCTCATCATTTTAAAGACCTCGATCAGGTCGCCCCTCATCCCGCTTTGTTCCAGAGGAAAAAGTCTCAGTTCCCTCCAGTCTCCCCTCATGGACCAAACCACTCATCCCCGGTATCATCCTAGTAAATCTCCTCTGCAACGCCCTTCCTCTCCCCCACCCATCGCCTTGATGTATTTCCTAAGCTTCTTGTTAACGACTAGTAGAAATATTCTCCCTTTATTCACATGTTGGTAACCACAACAATATGCATTCGTACAGTGTCGTTCACGCAGGATAGTACCTCGGAGCGCTGCACAGTGGCTGTGCACGAGCTACATCATAGTAATTATCTTTGCATTTGATATCACGCCTTTATTATGTCATTGAGCTGTCTCAAAACGCTTCACAGAATGTACTGTAAAGTGAATTGAATAAATTTTGTGGGCGAAACGCGGCGGCCAATTGCTCACAGCAGTGTCCTACAAACAGTTGTGGATTTTAGATTATCATCACAGTAACACAGAAAGAGGTTAGGAGAATTGTTTTACACACACACTCGCACATACACACACATACTCACACACGCACTCACACTCACAGACACACGCTTGGACTCACACACACATAAACATACAGCCATAGACACACACTCACACACTCAGTTATGAGGACAGTGATGGCCGTAGCAGACAGTAGGTGAGGCAGACAGTCAGTGTAAGTGTTTGAATGGACCTGGGGCAGTCTATGCTGATATCAGCTCTTACCCTTTGCTCCACATCTCCCTGCATCTTGGCAGGGAATCTGCGCAGGAGCAGAGAGGCAGGAAAAGGGCAGTACGTAGATTGAGGAATGCTGTGGTGGTTAGGAGAACGGAAGTTTACTTACTGAGCACATTGTCCCAGCCAGTTTGGAATTCCCGAGATTAAATCCTCTCAAAACATTTGCCACTTGGAGCCACATTTGGGTAGGGGAGGGGCCGGGACCTCACCCCAACACAGGAGGATTTAAGGTGGAATGTTCATAACACGGAGTGTGGAGTCCTGTAACTTAGCGGTTAGAGCACTGACCTCGAGAAAACCTGGGTTCGATTACTGGGCTTGCCCCCTCTCTCCTCTTTTTCAAGCCCGCCTGAAAACCTTCCTCTTTGAACGTGCTTATGGTCACCTCCCCGTCCCCCCCACCGGCTGCGATTCAGGCTCCGCCACTGTTAAACGCTCTTGAGACGCTACTCTGTTAGGAGGGTGCTATATAAGTGCAAGATGCTGTTGTTAGGCAAGTTTCCTTACTACACACACCCCTGTTTACCTAGCAGTAAGTAGGAACCCAATTTTTAGTCGTTTGGCATATTACTTTCCAGGCATAATAATCCCTTAAAAAAAATGTGGTCACTCAATCCACAACTGTTTGTGGGACATTGCTGTGTGCAATTGGCTGCCGAGTTTCGCCCACAAAATACATGGTCAATTCACTCTACAGTATATTCTTAACAATGTGCAATGGTCTATATCAAATGCAAGGATTATTATTATTAATAAAACAAAGAGTGTTCAAAACAGTGTGTTGAAACTTTCCATCTTAACCCAGGTCATTGACTCACTGACGCTCAAGTTAGGTCTGTCATTGATACAGTGAAAGTCTGACAGCAGGACATCTGAACTCAATATAGTCCACCATCCTGTCTGTGATCTGGGAGTGTGGATGGACAGTGTAGAGGGAGTTTTACTCTGTCTCTAACCCTTGCTGTCGCTGACCTGGGAGTGTGGATGGAGGAAATAATATAAAAATAATCCTTACATTTGATATAGCACCTTTCACATCAGGAAGATGTACGCAAGAATCACTGAAAAGTGTATTGACAATGTCTTTTGTAGGCAAAACGCAGCAGCAAATTTGTATACAGCAAAGTCCTACAAACAACCTATTGGCCAGACACCGGGATAGAGAAACTCCCTTCTCTTTTCCAAAAGTGCAGCGGGATTTTTAACGTTCACTTGACCAGGCACAGATGGGACCTCAGTTCAACGTCTCATCTGAAGGATAGCAGCTGTAATAAAGAACACCTATCCTGTACTATAATGTATTTGTTTTCACCACAGGTTTCTGGGGGAAGTGAACACCAACTTGAAAGATGTCCTGAACTCTCCCAACTTGGCAGCCAATTACAACCTGACTTTACTGGACCCCAAGAAACAAAGCACTGGGGTAAGTAAGTTCCAGTCTCATAAACCGCTCACCACCTCCAGTTGAGTGAGGTGGGGGTCTGGTGGAGAGGAGAGAAGACAAGCTGATTTACAAGGCACAACCAAACTTCTCTGTGATTGAAAGCATCATAGCCAACAGTCCATTCTGGCCCTCCAATGAAGTGCTGGGGGAAGCACTGCGTTGTAAGAGACACCGTCCTTCACATTAAAACCGAGGTCCAGTTTGTGCCTGTTGAAATGTGCTATAGAAATGAATGTTCTTAATGGGTTGGGTGGGGAGTTCTCAGGCTGTGGAACAGGCTGCTCAGAAACACTGAAAGACCAGTGTGGGGTTCTGTAGTGTAGTGATTAGCTATGACAGGACCCGGGTTTGATTCCCGGCCGGGAGAAACATTAGGCAAGTTTCCTTACTCCTCACACCTCTGTTTACCTACCATTAATTAGGAATCCAGTTATTAGTTGATTGGTGAATCACTTTCCCGGAGATAATAATACCTTCAAATTTTTTTTATATAAGAATAATTTGGTCCTTCAATCCACGATTGTGGGACACTGCTGTGCGCAATTGGCTGTCGGGTTTCGCCCACAAAATATATAGTCAATCCACTTTGCAGTATATTCTGTGAAGTGCTTTGAAACGCCTCAATTATGTGATAAGGTGTGATATCAAATCCAAGTATTATTATAACAAGCCCCCCTGCACTGCACAGGAGAGTGAGCCTGGACTGTGACCTTAGTATCCCCGAGGTGAGTATGGGGCAGTGTGGGTGTGGGGGGGAAGCTTGAAGCTGCAACCTCCTGACCCGAGGTGAGAGGTTGAGCGAGTGAGCAAGTGAGTGAGCGAGTGAACGGTGTAGCCCACGGAATGACAGAGCTGGGCTGTGAACAGCTGATGGAAAATCTGGAGGCTGGAATGTCAGAATCCAGCCTCTCTTACACAGAGAATTCAGAGCAGCCGCACACAGCCTCATTATTTCCATGGCAATAGCAGAGCGGAGGCTAAACTGTTTACACTAATAACAGACACTAAACACAGGACCACCAAATTCCACCTAGCCTCAGCCTGCCACTCCGATTCTGTCTTAAAACTTAAGGTGGAATTGTGAAAAAAAGCGAGAGGACCCGGGTTCGATTCCTGGACAGGGAGAAACCTTAGACAAGTTTCTTTACTCCATATGTCTCTGTTTACCTATAATAATATAATATATAATAAACCTTGCATTTGATAAAGCGCTTTTTCACATCGTTGATACGTCTCAAAGCGCTTCACAGAATATGCTGTAAAGTGGATTGACCACATTTTTGGGGGCGAAACAAGGCAGCCAATTGCACATAACAGTGGCCCACAAGCAGTCATGGATTGAGTGACCTAATTATTTTATTATTTTGAAGGGATTAGTACCCCTGGAAAGCGATATGCCCATTGACTAACAACCGGGTTCCTATTTACGCTCAGTGAACAGAGGCATGTGGAGTAAGGAATCTTGCCTAAGGTTTCGCTATCCAGCAGTAAGTAGGAATCCGGTTGTCAGTCTGTTTCAGAGCCTTGGGACATCCTCCTGATATGAAAGGGGCTATACAAATGTAATTTGTTGTTGTTGATTGGCAGGTCGCTTTCCGAGGGCAATGGTCTGTGTGTGAGCCTGGTGCAATGGTAGCGCTCTCGCCCCTGAGTTAAAAGGTCATGGTCTCAAGCCCCAAGTCACGACTTGGAATCACATAGTCTAAGACAGACAGCGTCGTCCAATAACTGGGCCCGCGGGTGACAACGGCCCAGCGGGTGATTTTATGCGGCCCACGGCCATTTCCAACATTCCAACTTCCACTCCCTCCCTCCCTGGTGAACGTCCTCCCAGGACAACGGCAGGAGCTGGCGGTTGGAGAGTGGAAATATTACCAGCCATTACCGAAGTCTGTCAGGAAGGCATCTCATCAACCACATCCTTAGCAGCTTAAGTCCTGTCCTGCTGCTGCAGACAGTGATCCGCATGGCTGATTGAGAAAGAGAGGGATTGAGAGGGGGGGAAAAAGAGGGGGAGAGGGGATAGAGAGGGGAGCGGGGTTTAGAGGGGGAGAGAGGGGGTTTAGCGGGGGAGGGAGGGGGGGGTTAGAGGGGAAGAGAGAGCGGTGGCTTAGAGGGAGAGAGAGAGGTGGGTTAGAGTGGGAGAAACGGGGGTTAGAGGGTAGAGAGAGGGGGAGAGAGAGAAGTGTATTTTTGTGAGAGAGGTGTAAGAAAAAGAGTGTGAGAGAGAGACTATGACAGATTGATTGAGAAAGGGAGAGAGCAGAGAGAGAGTGGGAGAGGGGGAGAGAGAGAGTATGAGGGGGGAGGGAATGAATGTGAGGTAGAAGGGGAGAGAAACAGAGAGAGATTGGGGGTGCGAATAGAGAGAGTGTGTGTGGGAGAGAGTGAGAGAGAGTAATTGAGAGAGGGAGAGAGGGTGTGTGAGAGAGAGAAGAAGGGGGAGGTGGACTGTGAGAGGGAAGTGAAGTCTGAGAAGGTGTGAGAAGTGGAGTGAGAGAGAGTACTTGTGTGTCCGAGAGAGTGAGAGGGGGAGAGAAGGAGAGAGAGTATCCCTCCCCCCCTCTCTCCTCCCCCCTCACCCCTCTCTCTACCCTCTCCACCTCTTCCCTCCTTTCTCTTCCCCTCTGTAGCGGCAGGATCAACTTGTTAAGGACGGTAAGAGGTGCGCTTGCCTCCCTGACAGACTACAGTGGTTGGTATTATTTCCACTCACTGCGCTGCGTCCTTCCAACCACCAGCTCCTGCAGCTGACCTGGGTTTATCAGGGAGGGATGGAGCATGAGTTGGAATGTTGGAAATGGTCTCGGGCCGGATAAAATCACCGGCAGGGCCGGATGTGGCCCGCGGGCTGCCAGCTGGCCCACTCTGGATGCAGCAATAAAATAGTTCACTCACTCCGTGGCTGTTTGTAGGACACTGCTGTGTGCAATTGGCTGCTGCTTTTCACCCACAAAATGCACAATCGCAGCACTTTACCGTATATCCTGTGAAGCACTTTGAGACGTCTCAATGATGTGACAGGGCACTACACCAAATACATGGATTATTATTATTATTAGTAAGCCTTGCATTCAATATGGCGCCTTTCATGTCTTCAGAACGTCTCAAATCGCTTCATGGGATTCAGGGTAAAGTGTAGTGACTGTGTTTTGCAGATGAATGTGGCAACGAGTATCCTCAGGTCCTTCAGGCTGTATAGAGTTGTAGGACTCCCCAAATTCTGCCGATCTTTAACTTGAAGCGAATGGTTTGAAAGCTAAGCACTCAAGGAATTTTGCTTCCTCCCTCTGCCTCTCCCCCTCCCCGCCTCACACACACACATGATGGTCTCATCACAAGACACAAGTGTTCTGTTGTGTCCGTGCTGCCTCCTCTTTGTGTTCCTCACTGAGCTCAAAACAAGGCTTATCACAATGTTTCCGATTCTTAACTCATTCAGGCCCAGAATGTCAAAGCTGTGAAACGACTCGCTCCATTGCTCCCTCCTTCCCTGCCTCAGATTCCTCACTCTCTCCTACACTCGCCAGGACTCCCTGCTCCCTCTTATACTCAGCACGGTGTCTCATTCTTCATTTCCTCCCTCCGCCACTGGACTCCTCACTCCTTGCTTTTGCATTTGGTACAGCACCTTATCACGTCAGAAGGACGTCTCCAAGCGCTACACAGGATTTACTGTCAAATGGAGTGACTGTATTTTGTAGGTAAACCCAGCAGCACAATTATACACAGCAGTGTCGCACAAACAGCAATTGGAGTGATTGACCAATCTTATTTGGGGGATTGTTGGCCAGGACGCCAGGAGAGAAAAGCTCCCTTCTCTATTTGAATAGGATCATGGGATCTTAAAGTTCCACCTGAACGGGCAGACAAGGCTTCGGTTTAACAGCTTACCTGAAGGACAGCATCTCCGATAATGCAACACGCTCCCAGCACTGCATTGGAGCGTTAGCTTAACTATGTGATACCGAGTTCCAAAGTTGGACTCCCTCCTACACTTCACAGAACTCTTCACCATCCTCACTCTTCCCTTCTTCCTACACACTACAAAGCTCCTCCTTCACTCTCTCATAAGACCCTATGATCCTTCTGACAGTACCAAGACAGTAGAACAAGAGGGCACAGGTTTAGAGATGTAAAGGGGAATTTCAGGACAGACATCAGGAAGTGTTTGTTTACCCAGAGGGTAATTAATGACTGGAACGGGGTTACCAGGAAGGGTGGTTGAGGCCAGGACACTGGGACTCGTTTACAAAGCAGAGATGTGATTAGATGTGCCAAAGGGCTTTCTTTATCTAGGACACCAATCTTGTGATTTTGTGCTCTCATCCTTCCAGAATGTTCAGCCAACAAACTCACTCAATTAATATCCTCTAGTCACTGACTAGAGAGTCAAAGTGTCCTGGCGTCAACTACGCTTCCTATCAGCCTGCCCACAAAATAAACAGTCAATCCACTTTACAGTATATCCTGTGAAGCGCTTTGAGACGTCTCAGTTACATAATAAGGCGCTATATCTAATGCAAGGATTATTATTATTGTTGTTGATGATGTTGTTGTTGATGTGTGAAGTCATATAGCATAGTGATTAGAGCACTAGCCTCGCAAGTGAGAAGACGGTTCGATTCCCGGGCAGGGCGAAACCTCAGGCAAGTTTTCTTACTCCACACTGGGTCTCTGTTTACCCAGCAGTAAGTAGGAACCCGGTTGTTAGCGGATTGGTGGATTGCTTTCCGGGGATAATAATCCCTTCAAATATAAATCTGGTCACTCAATCAATATTGTGTGCAATTAGCTGCCGTGTTTCACCCACAAAATACACAGTCACTAAACTTAACAATACATTCTGTGATGTCTCAACGATGTGATAAGGCATTATATCAAATGCAATGATTATTATTGTTATTGATGGTTTTGATGCTGTTGTGGAGCATGTGAATTATCAGTGTGTTTTTCCTTCTCCAGGCCACCATCATTCTGCAGGTCTCATACCTGCCCCCTCCGGGAGCTGCTCCACTGTACCCCTCCCCAGCCCTGAACGAGGCGACATCAGTCACAACTACCGACACTGACACGCCAACAGGTACGGCATACGCCAACAGATACGGCACACGCTAACAGGATCCGCACACGCTAACAGGTGCAGCACTCGCTAACAGGTACAGGACACGTGCCCAGGACATGAGATCTCAAATTCATCATGGTCTTCTCCTTCAAACCATTGTCTTACAATTTAAGACAGTGCAGGACATTGGAAATATTCTTAAATCCTGCCTTAAATGGCCAAAAACTAGGACAAAATGGTGACTGTATTGACCAGAAAGAGAGAGAAGCGGCGAGTGAGTGATGTGATGAGAGAGAGAGTTACGTGGAGAGAAAGCGAGATTGAGAGAAAGATTTGAAGAGAGAGTGAGTGACTTGGAGAGAGAGATTGAGTGACGTGGAGAGAGCGGGTGACGTGGAAAGAGAAAGAGATTCAGATAGAGATGTGGAGAGAGAGAGAGACATCGAGAGAGAATGAATGGCATAGAGAGAGTGACGAGAAATAGAGTGACATGGAGTGAGAGAGAGAGTGCCGTGCAGAGGGAGAGAGACGTGAATAAAGAGAATGACATGAGGAGAGAGAGAGAGAAATGGAGAGAGAGACACTGATAGAAAGAGTGAGGTGGAGAATAAGTGATGTGGAGAGAGAGAGCAAGAGAGTGTAGAGAGAAACTGAGAGTGACGTAGAGAGAGAAAGTGAGAATGACGTGGAGAGAGAATGAGAGTGAC
The DNA here is from genome assembly GCF_018977255.1 of Callorhinchus milii. Lineage (NCBI taxonomy): Eukaryota > Metazoa > Chordata > Chondrichthyes > Chimaeriformes > Callorhinchidae > Callorhinchus > Callorhinchus milii. The sequence goes on from NW_024704742.1 coordinate 71,550,882, forward strand.
ATGGAGGGAGAGAGTGAGAGTGACGTGGTGAGAGAACGAGAAAGTGACATGGAGAGAGAGAGTGAGAGTAACGTGGTGAGAGAGTGACATGGAGAAGTGAGAGTGATGTGGAGAGCAAGAGAGATGTGGAGAGAGAGATGTGGAGAGGGAGAGAGAGTGATCTGGAGAGAAAGTGAGAGTAATGAGAGTACAAGAGAGTGATGTGGAGAGAGAGAGATGTGGAGAGAGAGATGTAGAGAGAGAGAGAAATATATGGAATGACATTGAGTGTGGAGCGAGTGATGTGCAGAGTGAGCCCATCCCGTTGTTGCGTGCCTGATGATGGTGTGTCTCCGCAGACACAGGGGGTGAGGCTGAGGGTGAAGAGGACACAGAAGACTCTGTGGACCCAGGAGAGGAGGACAAGACTCCGACCCGGACACCAGGGGCTGAGCCCCCCGCTGCCCCGAAGCTCCAGCCACCGAGCTCCGGCAAGGCTCTGAGGAAACGCAAACACTCAGCCCGGCCTCTCCTTCCCAACAAACCCCAGGACTTCCAGGTCAGACCATCGCATCCTGTTATACACAGTCTCCATCACACCCTGTTATACAGAGTTCTGTTGCATATTGGTTAGAGCACTCACAACAATAACAACCAATTATATTTTTATAGCACCTTTCATGTCGGGGGGATGTGCCAAAGTGCTGGACAATCAGGGATTTCGACCCGAGCAGGGGGTCAGGATCAGGAGAGGTTGAGGGCAGGAAGAGTAGGAGGTGGCCGAAGGCGCGTCAAAGAGGAGGATCTTGAGACGTGGCTTGAAGGAGGCAAGGGAGGGAACGAGGTGAAGGGAATGTGGGATGGAGTTCCAAAGGGTGGGAGCAGTGAGGCTGAAGGCCCGACTGCCAATGGTGGGTTGGGCCGGGCGGGGGTTGTGGAGCAGACCGGAACCTGCTGAGTCGAGAGAGCGGACAGGCTTATCTTGCAAGAAAGAGGACCCGGGTTTGATTCCCGGGCGGGGCGAAACCTTAGGCAAGTTTCCTTACTCCACACGCCTCTGTTTACCAAGCAGTAAGTAGGAACTTGGTTGTTAGTCGATTGGCAGATTGCTTTTCGGGGGTAATAATCCCTCCAAAAATAATAATAATTTGGTCATTCAATCCACGACTGTTTGTGCGACACTGGCTCAGGGGTAGCACTCTCACCTCTGAGTCAGAAGGTTTTGGGTTTGAGCCCCATGTCGGTACTTAGAATCACAAGGTCTTAAGGTGACACTGCAATGCAGGGCTGGGGGCGTTGCATCAGCAGAGGTGCTGTCCTTCAGATGAGACATTAAACCGAGTTCCTGTCTACCTGTTCAGGTGGATGTTAAAGATTAAGTGAAGGGAGTTTCTCTCTCCCAGTGTCCTGGGCGACAATCCCCGAGATTATTTGGTCAATCACATCACAGCTGTTTGTGGGTCATTGCTGTGTGCAAAATGGCCAGATGTGTGGACATCACTTTCTGTGGCCACCCATGTTGACCCTGTGCTCTATTGGTTCCAGGTCAGAGTTCGGGTGGTGGAAGGGCGTCAGTTGCCCGGTATCAACCTCAAGCCTGTGGTCAAGGTGACGGCTGCTGGGCAGAGCAAGACCACCCGCATCCGAAAAGGCAACAACCCATTCTTTGACGAGGTAACGTCAAACATTGTCTGAAACCATTAAGTAAATTGTCCATAACTTGTACAAGAGCTGAGGTCAATGATTGATTATTAACCTGATGGAGATTTTAAAGGTGAGACATTAAACTGAGGTCCCATCTGTGCCAGTTCAGGTGAACGCTAAAGATCCCGCGGTGCTGTTGGAAAAGAGGAGGGAGTTTTTCTTTCTCGGTGTCCGGGTCAACAATCTCCCAGATAAAATTGGTCACTCATTTTGTGGGATGCCACTGTGCACAAATTGGCTGCCATATTTGCCTATAAAATACACGGTCACTACACTTTATAGTAAATCCCATGAATCACTTTGGGACGTCTTCCCGATGTGAAAGGCGTTGAATCAAACGTAAGGATTGTTTCTTATCATAGAATCATAGAATCTTACAGCACAGAAGGAAGCCATCGTCCCACTCCATGCTCTTACCCCATAGACCTGCAAATCATTCCTTTTTAAGTACCTATTCATATTCACGTTTTTGGAATGTCGAGACACGTACACAAGAGACTAAATCGCAAGATTCCCAAAGGCAATTCTCAATTCCCAGGGACTTTGAGATCAGTTTCAGCTGCCGTCCCAACGCAGTGCTGATGGAATGCTGCAATGTCAAACACTGTCCCTCGAGATCCCATTATTCTATTCAGTGGCTTAACCCGCTATTAAGGGGCTGAGCTTTCAGACACTGACCGCTGCCTTTCCCACATCAGCTCCCTCTTAAAATACCTTTCCCTTGCTTTCCAACCACTCCTGAATGTTACCTGTTTGATTGTGGTTTCAGTTACTAACTTCAGTTGCCGGCCACCCGCACACACTCATACATCTTTCACTCCCCCTCCCTTGCCTCCTTCAAGACCCATTTCAAGACCCTCCTCTTCGACCGTGCCTTCGGTCACCCTGCTTCCCCCCCGCCCTCCAAACTCCCCGATCCCAACCCCCAGCTCAGGTCCGAAACAATGATTGTCCAGCTCCTTGGGACATCCTCCCGACGTGAAAGGTGCTATACAAATGTAATTTTGTTGTTGTTGGGTGATACACTCCATCCCTTGAACAGCTTTGAGATTACCTTATGAAAGTTGCTGTGTTTTTGCCCACAAAATATACAGTATATTCTGTGAAGAGCTTTGAGATGTCTCGAAAACGTGACAAGGCACTATATCAAATGCAAGGATTATTATGTGATAATATCAATGTGCGAGTGGTTGTGTAGCTCTGAGATGTATGTGTGGTGTGAGCGGTGTTGTGTGAGTGCGAGTGGTTGTATGTAACTTCATGATTTCTGTCTTTTTGTTACAGACATTTTTCTTTAACTTCTATGATTCTCCCAGTGAACTCTTCAATGAGCCAATTTTCATCACAGTAAGTACCTGGCGCTGTGCTTTCATTTAGTTAAAGGGCAGTATTCACGGAGGCAATCGCCAATTGTCGTCTGAGAAATGAAGAAGAGAAGATGGTGGATGGGAGTTCTGGAAGGATGAAGTCCAATGTGCATGATAAGCTGTTTCATCTTGTCCAGAACAGTAGAACCAGAGGACACGGCCTGCAATTGAAGGGGGGTAAATTCAGAACAAATCTGCGGAAAGACTACTTCAGTGAGCGAGTTGTAAACATATAGAAAAGGCTGCCTAGGGAGACTGTGGAAGCAGCAAGTGCTGGTTCTTTCAAGAACAAATTAGTTAGATTTCTGTTAGGAAATAATATTGTGGGATACAGTATATTGGGACATGACATGTACATGTGAAAGCCAGGATGGTGGAAGGTGAACTGGATGGCCCTTGGTCTTCTTTCTTCTAGCAATTCTTATGTTCCTACGTTATCTTTTGGGTACCAGTCTCGTCTCTGGGTCAGAAGATCATGGGTTCAAGCCCTGCACTGGGGCTTGAGTCCACAGTTCAGGCTGATGCTCCAGCGCAGTGCTGGGGTGGGGGGGGGGAAGGACACCACATTATCGAAGGCTCCATCCTTCAGATGAAGCTTTAAACTCAAGGTTCCACCTGTCACCGTTCAGGACATTAAAGATCCCACGATGCAGTTGGAAAAAGGACAGGAGTTTCACCCAGTGTCCTGGCCGATATAATAATGATAGTAATCCTTGCATTTGATATAGTGACTTATCACATCTTCTAGACATCTCAAAGCGCTTCACAGAAGTGTGTCCTCCCCTCATCAGGTTCTGTGACCCCATCACCCCCACCCTTGCCCGGCTCCATTGACTCCCCACCCCTCAGAGGATAGAGTTCAAAATCCCTGTCCTCGCTTTCAAGGCCCTCCACGGCCTTGCCCCTTCCTACCTCAGTGGCCTGCTAACCTCTTATTAACCTGCCCACTTCCTCCACTCAGCAAGCTCTGGCCTGCTCCATGTCCCCTCCTTGGCCCGCCTCACCACCGGCTGCCGGGACTTCAGCCTCTTCACCCCCATCCTTTGCAACTTCATCCCACATTCCCTTTGCCTCGCTTGCTCCCTTGCCTCCTTCAAGGCATGTCGCAAGACCCTCCTCTTCAACTGTGGCTTTGGCCACTCTCCAGAGGGTGGGGGCAGAGTGGCTGAAGGCCCGCCCGCCAATGGGGGACGTTAAGCAGGGAGCCCGCTGAGCAGAGGGAGCGGGCAGGTTGGTAGGGGTTCGGAGGTCGCAGAAGTAGGGGGAGCAAGGCCATGGAGGGCTTTGAAGGTGAGGACCAGGATCTTGAATTGTTTCCTTTGTGTTATGGGAAGCCAGTGGAGTCGGGCGAGGATGGGGGTGATAGGGCACAGAGCCTGGTGCGGGAGAGGACATAGGCTGCAGAGTTCTGGATGATCTGCAGCCTATGGAGGGAGGAGTTGGGGAGGCCGACAAGGAGGGAGCTTGTGTAGTTTGAGCCTGGATGTTATGAATGCATGTATGAGGGTCTTGGGGACCTTCGGTATGAGACAGTGGAGTACTGCAACGTTGCGGAGGTTGGGGAAGGCAGAGTGGGTCTTGGCATGGATGTGGGGTAGAAAGGCTCAACCAAGATGACAAGGTTCTGGACTGGCTTAGTAAGGTGGAGTGTCCATCCTTGGATGGTGATACTGTCAGTGCTGAGGTGTGGAGGTGCTGACAGGAGTCAATCAGGAGAGCCTCAGTCTTGTTGATGTTCAACTGAAGAAAATTATCTCTCATCCAGGACTTGATGTCTGACAGACATTCTGTCAGGACAGCAGTGGTCCTGGACTCAAAGGTGGAGCAGAGAGGTACAGTTGGTTGTCATCTGCATACATGTGGAAGTTGACCCCATGTCTTCGGATGATATCACCAAGCGGAAGCATATAGATATTGAAGAGGAGGGGACCAAGGACAGAGCCTTGAGGAACACCGCACAAGATGGTGTGGGGGTTAGAGGAGAAGCCATTTGTGGAGATGAAGTGGAGACGGTGTAAGAGTTACGATCTGAACCAGTCAAGGACAAAACCGTGAAGGTTGAGGTGAGAGGAGAGGTGGTGGAGGAGAATAGAGTGGTCACCGGTATTGAAGGCAGGAGAGAGATTAAGGAGGACGAGGAGGCAGATGGACAAAATGTCATTTGTCAATTTGACCAGGGCTGTTCCTGTGCTGGGGGCGGCACGGAAACCCGATTGGAAGGGTTTGTGAAGGGAGTGGCGGGAGAGGAAGGAGTGAAGCTGGGAAGCAACAACTCATTCCAGGACCTTGGAAAGGAAAGGGAGGTTGGAGGTGGAACAGTAATTTGAAAGCAGGGATGGGTTCAGGGAGCGTTTTTAAGGATAGGAGTGATGATGGATGTTTTTAAAGGGGTGGGAACGGTGCCAGTGGACAGGGAGAGGTTTATGATGTCTGTGAGTAGAGGTCAAGGAGGTGGAGCTGGGAGGTAAGGAGAGAGGTAAGGATGGAGTCGATGCAGCAGATGGTTGATTTCATGTGAGTTATAGTGGTTTTATATTTACTGTATCCCATAGATATGCTGGTCTTTCACCTCAAGACTAATTGTGGAACATTACTGTGTGCAAAATAGGTGCCTTTTTTACGCACAAACACAGTCACAACGACAACGACAACAACAAGATTACATTTATATAGCGCCTTTCACGTTGGAGGATGTCCCAAGGCGCTGGACAGTGTACAGCATTTCAGACCCGAGCTGGTGTTGGGAGGGGAAGGGAGGGGAGGGGAAGGGGGATGGCCGATGGCATGGTCGAATAGGAGGGTCTTGAGGTGGGACTTGAAGGAGGCTAAGGAGGGGGTGAGGCGGAGTGACTGGAGGATGGAATTCCAGAGGTTGGGGGCAGAGTGGCTGAAGGCTCTCCTGCCAATGGTGGGGCGGGTGGGGCGGGGAACGTGGATTGTCACTACAATTAATGAATTAATCACAATTAATTGTCACTACAATTTACAGCAGCTCCCTGTGAAACGCTTTGAGATGTTTTGCCATGACAAGCCAATGATTGAAGTAGTCTCATTTTTCACCACATTGGGAAATCTGTTGAGAAATAACGCTTTTCCCTTGAGGGTCACAAGACTCATTCAGTGCATCCCTAATACACATAGAAACTGCTGCGATTAGCTGGGCGTCTGACCCACACGGAAACCCATCAACATGCTTAGGAGTCTCAAAATCACCGTCTGTAAGTTCTACATATGTATGTTACCCACATATAAGAATTTCCCTATGTCTGGAATGGAATACACACTCTATCCCTAGATGGATACATACTGCTTATCTAATTCCAGAAAGTATTAGGCACAGGTTGGCAAGAGTCAAAGCTTGGGGACCCCAGAGTGTGTGTTGGGGTAACTGCTGCGAGTCTAACCAGCTAAAACCACACAGCTAGTCATTGAGAATACTATCTGGCAAGCCTTCCCGTGGTTTGTCCAGCTAGGACCCCTACCCATTAGGGCTTTGGCTTCTAAATAATAATAAACTTTGCATTTGATATAGCGCTTTATCACATCGAGACGTTTCAAAGTACTTCACAGAATACACTGTAAAGTGAACAACTGTATATATTGTGGATGAAACAAACACAGTTATGATAAGCCAGCTTGCAGGGTTAATGGGAGTAGAGTAAGAAGAATCCCTGCCTCCTGTCCCCCACTCGATCCGCCCCATCATTGGTGGATGACCTTTCAGTATCCTACCCCAGTTCTCTGGAACTCCATCCCGGAGTCCCTCCACCTTGCCCCCACCCAAACCACATTAAAAGCTTGTGTTAAGACCTAGCTTCTCGAACATACTTTCGACCTCCACCACCCAGCTTGGGCTCCACATCAGCAGTGAGAAGCCCTGTGAGACGTCCTTCTGACGTAAAAGATTCTTGTAAATTTAAATGTGGAGGTCTGTAGTGTAGTTGTTAGTGCGCTTGCCTTGGAAAGGACCTAGGTTTGATTCCCGGGTGGGGTAAAACCTTAGGGAAGTTTCCTTACTCCACAAGCCTCTGTTTACCTAGCAGTAAGCAGTAACTCAGTTGTTAGTGGATTGACGGATCGCTTTCCGGAGGTAATAATCCTTTTAAGAAAGATTGGTCACTCAATCCAGGACTGTTTATGGGACATTGCTGTGCATGATTGGCTGCCACGTTTTGCCCACAGTCAATCCACTTTACAATATATTTTATAAAGCAATTTGAGAAGTCTCAGTGACGTGATAAGGCACTATATGAAATGTAAGGATCATTATTATTATGATTAAATTGTTGTGGTTATTGAACGCTTTGTGTAAATGTAACTCACTGATTAGATGCCGTCTTGGACTCTCATTCTCCTGTCCTGCAGGTCTTCAACTCCCGTTCCATGCGCACGGATTCCGTCATCGGAGAATTTAAGGTAAAATAAAACAAATTGCTTGCAGTTGGTTCTGTGACTGCACTTGACGTCTCAAAGGATTCCCGAGTCAGTGTTCTTTTGGTCTTTTGTTTCAGCTGGATATTGGGGCAGTTTACTCCGAACCACGTAAGTAATGTAAGGGTCAATACACGGCACTGCAGTGTACATTGTTATAATATGGGTTCACTAACTGTGGGATTGGGGCTTGGACCTCCATGCTTATCTGCTAAAAAAATGTGCGCAGTAAGTTGGTCGTCTCGCTTTGAAGCAACAACTAGCTTTATAGAGCAAAGGAAATGGCTGACTTCTGGGACATCGTGTTGCCGCTGACAATATCACTTCCTGCACCTACAAAATACAGTCAACTCCACTTCCCAGTGAAAGGCGCTGTAGGATTATTGTGCAAGGATTATTCTTAACAGTAGGAGTTGGGTGGGTAGTAGATTGGCTGAAAGTGTGGCTAAACACATTTAAATGGGTTTTGAAAGAGATGGAGGGGGAGGGCTGGAGAGATGGATGGATTTAGGAGTGAGCCCTGGAAATCAAGCTGAAAGTGGCTGAAAGCTTGCTCACTGATGATTGTTGTTTCAGTCTGGCTCAGTCGGTAGTGCTCTCACCTCTGAGTCAGAAGGTTGTGGGTCCAAGCCCCACGTTGGGACTTGGATTCACATAGTCACTCCAGTGCAGTGCTGGGGTGGGGTGGTGTTGCATTGTTGGAGGTGCCGTCTTTCAGGTGAGATGTTAAACCGAGGTCCCGTCTGTGTTTAGGTGGTCATTAAAAATACCATGGCAACTGTTAAAAAAGAAAAGGGAGTTTCTCTCTCCTGGTGTCCTGGCTAACAATCCCCCGGATAAAAAAAAGAGGTCATTCATTCCATGGCTGTTGCTGTGCATAAAATTGTTTGCCGCATTTGCCTACAAAACACACTTAACTTAAACGATGCTGTGACGATCATTATTTATTGTATTCAGATCCCCAGACGTCACACTGGACAGGGCTCGGGTCAGGCCTCACCTTGAACACCGCAGACAGTTCTAGTCACTGACATAAGGGGCTGCTCAGGCCCTAGAGACAGTGCAGAGGAGAGCAACGCGGCTGAGCCCTAGTGTTAGAGGAATGAGCTGTGAGCAACGATTAGACAAACTCGGGCTCTTCAGTCTGGAGGCAAGGTGACTCAGAGGGCACCTTAGGGAGGTGGAATCCCATAGTTTAGAGTACAATATATTCTATGAAGCGCTTTGCGACGTCTCAACGATGTGATAAGGTGCTGTTTCAAATGTAAGAATTATTATTACGTAATTTTTCCGAATGCCAGGACATGCCTTCCTCAGGAAGTGGCTCCTTCTCTGTGACCCTGATGACCTGTCTGCTGGGGCCAAAGGCTACCTGAAGGTCAGCCTGTGTGTGCTGGCAGCCGGCGATGAGGCTCCTGTGAGTGTCTGAGTCTTCAACTCTCGCTTTTGGTGGAGGGATGTGGGGGAAGGGCTGCGGGCAGGGATGGAGGGAGAGTGGAACCTGATGCTGACCATGACACTAATGTTGACCGCTGACTGTAACACAGCCCCACATCTGTGCCATGACCTGTTCTGCCTTCCCCCATCTCCACAACAATGACTGGATCTGCCACTGTCTCCCCTCAGGCCACCAAGACCCTCATCCATGCATTCATTACATCTAGGCTGGACTAAGCCAACTAACTGCTTGTCGGCCTTCCCAACTCTTCCCTTCACAAGTTGCAGATCATCCAAAACTCTGCAGCGTGTCCTCTCCCACACCAGGCTCCGTGACCCCGTCACCCCCACCCTCGCCCGGCTCCACTGGCTCCCCATCCCCCAGAGGATAGAATTCAAAATCCTTGTCCTCGCCTTCAAAGCTCTCAGTGGCCTTGCTCCTCCCCACCTCTGTGACCTGCTAAGTCCATAAAGACCTGTCCGATCCCTCCGCTCAGCAGGCCTACTCCACGTTCCCCGCCTGGCACACCCCACCATCGGCCGTCGACCCTTCAGCCTTTCTGTCCCATACTCTGGAACTCCATCCCACATTCCCTTCACCATGCCCCCTCCCTTGCCTCCTTCAGGGCACGTCTCAAGATCCTCCTCTTCAACCGTGCCTTCATTCACCATCCTACCCTCCCTGCCCACCACCTCTCCTGATCCCAACCTTCAGCTTGGGTCCAAATCCCTGACTGTCCAGCACCTTGGGACATCCTCCCGAAGTGAAAGGCGCTGTACACATGTAATTTGTTGTTGTTGTTGTTGAACTCTGACACTGACCTTGACACTGACCCTGACCTTCCTGTGTGCTGTTGGCAGCTGGAGAGAAAAGAGCTGCTGGAGGACCGTGAGGACATTGAGACCAACTTACTGCGGCCATCAGGGGTGGCCCTGCGTGGAGCCTACTTCACACTGAAGCTTTACCGGGCGGAGGATCTTCCACAGAGTATGTGGGCATTGCCCGCACTGGGGGAGGGGTATTGGGGAAGGATGTGCTGATTAACTATGAGGTGTGAGCGTGTTTGACTGGGGGTGTGTGACTCGGGGTGCTGTTGACCACTCTATCCTCCTCCACCGCTTCTCCTCTCACCTCAACTTTCATGGTTCTGTCCTTGAATGGTTCAGATCGTATCTCTCGCGCCGTCTTTACTTCACCTCCACAAATGGCTTCTCCTCTAGCCCCCACACTGTCTTGTGCGGTGTTCCTCAAGGTTCTGTCCCTGGTCCCCTCCTCTTCAATATCTATATGCTCCCTCGGTGACATCATCCGCTGTGACCTGCTAAGTCCACTAAGTGACATTCATGCGGTCAATTTCCACATGTGTGTGGATGACACCCAACTCTACCTCTGTGCCTCCATCCTTGACTCCAGGACCACTGCTGTCCTGACAGAATGTCTGTCAGACATCAAGTCCTGGATGGAGCTAACTTTCTACAGCTGAACGTCAACAAGACCGAGGCTCCCGATTGGCTCACCTCAGGCGCTGACAGCATCACCATCCATGGATGCACACTCCACCTCACTAAGCCAGTCTAGGACCTTGGAGTCTTGTTTGACCTTCAATTATCCTTTCTACCCCACATCCATGCCATATCCTGCTCTGCCTTCCACCACCTCCGCAACATCGCCTGGCTCCGCCACTATCACACCGCAGGCCGCCGAGACCCTCATACACGCATTCATAACATCCAGGCTCGATTATGCAAACTCCTTGCTTGTCGGCCTCCCCAACTCTTTCCTCCATAGGCTGCAGATCATCCAGAATTCTGCAGCCCGTGTCCTCTCGTGCATCAGACTCTGCGACCCTATCCTCACCTGACTTCACTGGCTTCCCATCACACCTCGGTCACCCTCCTTTCCACCCTCCCCAATCCCCAGCCCAGGTCTGAAACACTGATTGTCCAGCGCCTTGGATCGGCCTCCTAATGTGAAAGGCGCTAAACACATGTAATTTTTTTGTTGCTGAGTGGTGTGTGACTGGGGTGAGGGCTGTGTGAGGGTAGTGAGGTATGTGTGACTGGGGATGAGGTATGTATGACTGGGGATGAGGGGTGTGTAATTGGGGATGAGGGGTGTGTGGTTGGGGATGACGGGTGTGTGACTGGGAGTGTGAAATATGTGTGACTGGGAGTGAGGCGTGTGTGATTGGGGGTGAAGGGTGTGTGATTGGGGGTGCGGGGTGCGTGATTGGGGGTGCGGGGTGCGTGATTGGGGATGAGGGTTGTGTGACTGGGGATGAGGGATGTATGATTGGGGGTGAGGGGTGTGTGACTGGGGGTGATGGATGTGCTGACCAGACATGATTCTGGGCAGCTAGGATCCTTGTGAAGCACTTTCACCTCCGCGTTAGGAGGTTGTGCGTTCTAACCCCACCGAACCCCGCCCTTCACCCACGTCAAAGACTTTGAGCTCATAGTCCCGGCTGACCCACCAGTGCAAGGCCAGGGATGCGCTTCATTGTCAGAGATTTGTCTCGCCCACAAATTACACAGTCACTCCGCTTTACAGTATATTCTGTGAAGCACTTTGAGACATCTCGATGACTTGATGAGGTGCTTTTCAAACGTATGGATTATTATTATTATTACTCTGTCTCTAACTCGTGCTGTCACTGACCTGGGAGTGTGGACGGACAGTATAGAGAGAGCTTTAATCTGTGTCTAACTCTGGTTTGACTCTCACACAGTGGATGACGCAGTTCTGGACAGTGTGAAGCAAATATTTGGATTCGACAGCAACAAGAAGAACCTGGTGGATCCCTTTGTGGAGGTCAGCTTCGCTGGGAAGACGGTAAGTCGACACTTCGGTGTGCGTCAGCCCGGCTCGGTGTGTGCGTTAGCCCGATTCGGTGTGTGCGTCAGCCCGGCTCGGTGTGTGTGTCAGCCCGGTTCAGTGTGTGTGTCAGCCCGGCTCAGTGTGTGTGTCAGCCCGGCTCAGTGTGTGTGTCAGCCTGGCTCAGTGTGTGCGTCAGCCCGGCTCAGTGTGTGCGTCAGCCCGGCTCAGTGTGTGCGTCAGCCCGGCTCAGTGTGTGCGTCAGCCCGGCTCAGTGTGTGCGTCAGCCCGGCTCAGTGTGTGTGTCTGCCCGGCTCAGTGTGTGTGTCAGCCCGGCTCAGTGTGTGTGTCTGCCTGGCTCAGTGTGTGTGTCAGCCCTGCTCAGTGTGTGTGTCTGCCCGGCTCAGTGTGTGTGTCAGCCTGGCTCAGTGTATGTGTCAGCCCGGCTCAGTGTGGATCAGCCCAGCTCAGCTCACACCTGGAGTACTGAGTACTGGCAATGTAGAGGAGAGCAATGAGGCTGATCCTCAGTGTTAAAGACAGCTTGGGCACTTGAGTGTCGAGAGGAGACGCCTCAGAGGGGACTTTATGAAGTTGTGTAACATTTTATATTTGATTAAGAAAGTAAACCCAGAACGATACCTTCAGACATGCATTGACAGCAGAACAAGAGGGTGCAAGTTCAGGGGTGTGAGGGACAGTTTCATGGCAGCCACCAGGAAGTATTTCTTTACCCAGAGTTTAACAACAGTTGAAAATAGGAAGGGTGGTTGAGACCAGGACATTGGGAATCTATAATAGAGCTTAATGCTGTAATGGGAGAATGGTGGGGATTCTGGAAAGATGAGATCAAATGGCCAAAGGGACTTCTTTATACAAACCTACCTTGTGATCTTCTTTCTGTATGTATTTCAGGTGTGCAGCAAGATCATGGAGAAAAATGCCAACCCTCAATGGAACCAAAGCCTTGTGCTGCCAATCAGGGTAAGTGGCTGGAGACGCCTATCATTTACCGAACAACAAATTACATGTGTACAGCGCCTTTTATATCGGGAGGGCATCCCAAGGTGCTGGACAGTCAGGGATTTGGACCCGAGCTGGGGTATGGCATCAGGAGGGGTGGAGGGCGGGTAACACAATGTCTCCGCGTTACATGTAACCTCAACCTATGTTACCTCACCCTACATCACCTCAACCCAATCCATTTCAGCTCAGCTCAACCCACCTCAGGATTCACTATGATCTTACTTTCTTTTGAACAGTTTCCCTCAATGTGTGAGAGGCTGAGAGTCCGCATCATCGACTGGTAAGTCCTTAATGAGGGAGGGTAGGAGGGTGGGAGGCGGGCCTCTGGGTGGGAGGATGGGAGGCGGGCCTCTGGGTGGGAGGGTGGGAGGCGGGCCTCTGGGGGGAGGGTGGGAGGCGGGCCTCTGGGGGTCGAGGGTGGGAGGCGGGCCTCTGGGTGGGAGGGTGGGAGGCGGGCCTCTGGGGGGGGAGGGTGGGAGGCGGGCCTCTGGGGGGGGAGGGTGGGAGGCGGGCCTCTGGGGGGGAGGGTGGGAGGCGGGCCTCTGGGGGGGGAGCGTGGGAGGTGGGCCTCTGGGAGGAAGGGTGGGAGGTGGGCCTTTGGGGGGAGGCGAACCTCTGGTGTGGGGGAGGGTAGGAGGCGGGCCTCTGGGATGGCGGGTGGGAGGCAGGGCTCTGGGAGGGAGGGTGGGACGTGGGACTCTGGGATGGAGGGTGGGAGGTGGGGCTCTGGGCGGGAGGGAAGAGGTTGGAGTCAGAGCTTTGGGAGAGAATCCCAGGGAGCAGATGGTGAGAGTTGATTGGGATGTGATTTATTTCCGACAGGGATCGCTTGACTCACAACGATGTGGTGGGGACGACCTATCTGTGTATGTCAAAGATCTCAGCCTCCGGGGGAGAGATCGAAGGTGAGCGGCGGAACAAGGGAACACACATACACGCGTGTCCCTGCTCTGGTCACAGACCAGGCTCGCTCCAATGCGGTGCTGGGGGAGCGCTGCATTTTCGGAGAAGTCATCCTTCACGTGACATGTCCTCCCGACGTGAAAGGCGCTTTACAAATGTAATTTTGTTATTGTTGTTGTTAAATCGATCTCCCCGTCTGTGCCTGTTCAGGCAGACTTTAAAGACTTACTGTTTGTGGGACACTTCTGTGTGTAATTGGCTGTCGCTTTTCACCCACAAAATGCACAGTCACTCCAATTTGCAATACATTCTCTGAAGCGCATTGATGGACATCTCAAGAACGTCATAAGGCGTTGTATCAAATGCAAGGATTATTATTAATATCCCGCAGTGCTGTTGGAAAAGAGAAGTGAATTTCTCCTGGTGTCCTGGCCAACAATCTCCCAGATAACATCAGCCATTCACCTCATGGCTGTTTGTGGGACATTACCTGGCGAGTGTCCCTACATAATTGTCACTACACATGAGAGAAAAAGCTTTGCAAAGCTTTTTGACATTATAAGATGCCGAATCGAATGTGAGGATTATTTTATTTTACCAGGAAATTCTGTTGCAAGTGAGCTCAGTTAACAAAACATCCCTCTCTCCCTTCCTCCCTCCAAACCTGTCTACCTCCCTCATTCCTTTCTCCCTCCCTCTTGTCACCAACTCCCTCCTTACTCTCACCCCTCCTTCTTTCCCTCCCACCCTCTCTCCTCCATTTCTCCCTCCCTCCTCGCCTGTTCCTTCCCTCCTCTCTGTCTCCCTCCCACTCTGTCTCACTCCCTCCCTCTTTTTCTCTCTCCCTCCTCTTGTCATCATCATACTGTCCTTCCAAACGCCCCATTTAATATTCTCCCTTTCTCTCTGCTCCAGACGATGCACCAGCGAGATCCCAGGCTGTCAATGCCCGTAGGTTCCTGTCTTTCTTGGGATTAACTTGCATGTGTGCCTGTCAATGAGGTTCCCTTGCTGTGATTTGAGAGATAATCCTGCAAGTTTCAGCCTTTGGAGTGAGCTGGTAACATGACATGCATGTAGTTCCTGGATGTGAGGAATGTATTTCTGAGGCTGTTTGCTGGGAAGCAGGGAAGATCTTTTTCTGATGCTATATCTCCTTGGGACTTTGAGGTACCTGTGGGTCCCACCAAATAACACCCCTCCCCCCCCACTCTCTTTCCACAACCTCCATACTCACCAGTTTGTGCTTGGATTCAGCTATTGTGAGTGAGTGATGGGACTCAAAAGCAGGGCCTAACACAGATTCTCCTGTATTCCTTTGAAACAGTCCTATGCTATCTGTGATGTTCGTCTATATCACCCAACAGAACCTGGGTTTAGTTGTGTCTTGCGAATAACAGTACCACTTAAAGAGTATATATAAAAAAAATAATAAATTGGTCATTTTCAATCTATGACTGTTTGTGGGACATTGCTGTGCGCAATTGGCTGCTGCGTTCGCCCACAAATATACAGTCAATTCACTTTACAGTGTGTTCTGTGAAGCGCTTTGGAACGTCCTCCCAACGTGAAAAGCGCTATATCAAATGCAAGGATTATTATTATTATTATTATTGTGTCATTAATTAAGTGATGGGGTCGATTTGGAGAAGGTGATGGTTTGGTGATGTCTATGAGCTTGGTGATGGGATTAGTAATGGCTATGAGTTGTTAATGGTGTCAAGAGATATGGGGTAAAGGCAGGCAATTGGAGTCGAGATGCAGATCAGCCATAATCGATCATCTCCTATGTTCCTATGAGTTTGGTGATGTCTATGATGAAGCGCTCTGGGATGCTACCCTGCGTGAGGGGCACTATATAACTGCAAATTGTTGTGGTGATGGTTTGGGTGTTGCAGACGGTTATGGTGACAGCAGTTGTTTTGGGGTTGATTGCGGTTGTGAGCTGCATGTTGACTGTGTGGAGCCTGATGTTCGTGTGACGGGAGGTTAATGAAGTTGAGCAACAATGAGGCAGGACGAGTCGGCAGCCATATTGGAATGTTATCCTGTCCATTGGATGGCAAAGCTTGACTCATTCCGTAGCATAGTGGTTAGAGCGAGCAAGCAAGAGGACCCAGGTTCGATTCCTGGGTGGGGCGAAACCTTAGGCAACTTTCCTTACTCCACGTACCTCTGTTTACCTAGCAATAAATAGGAACCCAGTTGTTAGTCAATTGGTGGATCGCTTTTCAGGAATAATAATCCCCCCCAAAAAATTGCTCAATCCATGACTGTGGGCCACTGCTGTGTGCAATTGGTTGCCTCATTTCACCCAGAAAATATACAATCACTACACTTTACAAAATATTCTGTGTAGAGTTTTGAGACTTTTCAACAACGTGATAGGCGCTATATCAAATGCAAGGATTATTATTATTATTAATTGTATTATTCGGGAATGCCTCAGGCCTGGTTGGGTACCAGTGGGGAGTCCTGAGGCAGAGTGACCAATTGGCCGTGTGTTTGCAGCTGAGCACTCAACACCTTCCGTGTTCAACAACTCACACACGGTGGAACAGTGCACCATGAGAAGCTGCAGATAGCCATGTTGAGCACATGCATTAAGCAAGAGCACTATCTCCTGGCAGTAAGAGGTACTGCGGTCAGATGTATTCTTGCACCTGACCAGTTATAATGCAGTGGTAACATATTTGGCAATGGAATGTCGGAATCGAGTCCACCCTCTGGCTCCTGAGCCGGGCGGGTCCGCAGTATTCCAGGGCACTGCTGTTGACAGCACAGCCCAGCCTGGCTCATCGGCAGGGTTTGGAAGGGCAGACCAGTCACTGGGGGCGGGGAATCCTCCATCTCAGCCAAAGCCCTAACTGGTAGGGTGGTCCTGGTTGGACAAGTAGCGGGAAAGTTTGGTTTGGATACTTTTAAGGAGGACAAAAAAAAAATAATAATGCGGTGTTCTGAGTCTACGATCTCAGACGCTGCATCAAAACAAGGCACACGTAAACAAAAGGCCAACTTCCAAGGTCAACGGGTCACCGCTGATGTTACTTCCTGCGCAATGTGCATGCGCGCTCCGTGCAGGAAGCTCCACTGAGGTCACTTGCTTCACAAATGAAAGAGATGGAGATGACATCAGGTGTGCTGGAGTGGGGGTGTGATTACTGCTTGGAATTCTGCCATTGCTTCATGGATTTCCATGTGCTAATTTTCACATGGAAATCTGTTAGGAAATGTTGTGTACTTCCACGAGTGCCTGAAGATGCCGGACCGGACTCTGTGTTATGAGGCTCAGTGTAAGTTGTGTCACTTTCTCCTGTTATTGATTGGTTGTTACGTGTCCCCATAATGTAGTGGTTAATGTGCTCACTTTGCAAGCGAGAGGACCCAGGTTCGATTCCCCGGTGGGGCAAGTTTCCTTACTCCACACGTCTCTGTTTGCCCAGCAGTAAGTAGGAACCCATTTATTAGTCGATTGGCAGATTGCTTTCCGGGGGTAATAATCCCTCAAAAAAATATATGGATACTCAATCCACAACCGTTTGTGGGACACTGCTGTGCGCCATTGGCTACTACGTTTTACCCCCAAAATACACAGTCACTACACTTTACAATATAATCTATATCAAATGCAAAAAATATTATTATATAATATTGATCGATAGTTGGGTTAATTGGTTGGTTCATGGGTAGATTGATTAGTTGGTGATTGATTTTCTAACTCCCAACAGTGGATGACGGCCTGGGTTACCTGCCAACCTTCGGCCCGTGTTTCCTGAACTTGTACGGCAGCCCCCGGGAGTTCACTGGCTTCCCCGACCCCTACGTGGATATGAATCTTGGGAAGGTACGGACACTTCACCCCAACCTCTCCTGTCACTCTCTCTCCTCTCTGTCACTCTATCCCTTCTCTCTTTCTGTCACTCTCTCACACCCACTCTGTCACTCTCACACTCATTCACACACTCTCTCATAAGAACAGGAGAAGGCCATTCAGCCCTTTGAGACTATTCCGCCATTCTATAAGATCATGGCTCTCATACTCTCCCACGCACTCTCTCTCACACTCTTACTCACTCTCTCACTCTTTTTCTAACTCTTTGGTTCCCTCCCTCTCTCTCCTAACTTTCTCTCTCTCCCTTGCTCTCTCCCCCCCTCAGCGAGGCTCACTCTCACCCCCAATCTCTCTCCATACTCTATCTCTTCTCTGTCACTCTCTCTGCTGCTTGCTCTCACACTCTTACTCTTTCTCACGCTCTTAATCTTTCTCTAACTCTTTCCCTCACTCACTCCCTCTCTCTCAGACACACTCTCTCTCGCTCTTTCTCGAACTTTTTCTCTTGCTCTCTCCCTTCCTCTCTCTCTCCCCACCCAGTGAGGCTTATCCTCACCCTCTCCCTGTCACTCTATCGCTTCTCTCTGTCACTCTCTCATATTCTCTCACTCACTCTCTCTATCTCTTACTTTCATTATCTTTCTCATCTCTCACTTTTTCGCTAACTCTGTCTCTCCCTCTCTCTCTCTCTCTCACACACACACACACACTCACTCTTTCTCTCTCCCTCACTCTCTCACCCCACACGTCTCTCAGAGTGAGGGAATGGCATACCGAGGCCGGGTGCTGCTGGAGATGAACACTATGCTAACGGAGCGCACCGAGCAGAAGATTGAAGACATTCCATCCGACGATCTCTTCCGATTAGAGGTAACTATCCCGCCTCCCCCCCAAGATCCCCCCACCCCTGTAGCTCAGTGGTTAGAGCACTCATCTCACAATTGAAAGGACCTATGTTCAATTCCCGGTCAGGGCGAAACCTTAGGCAAGTTTTCTTACTCCACGTGTTTCTGTTCACCCAGCAGTAAGAAGGATCCCGGTTGTTAATCGATTGGCAGATCACTTTCTGGGGTAATAATCTCTCCTAAAAAATAAAATTTTAGTCACTCAATCCACGACTGTTTGTGGGACACTGCTGTGCACAAATGGATTCTGCGTTTCGCCCACAAAATATACAGTCAATTCACTTTACAGTATATTCTGTGAAGCTCTTTGAGACATCTCAAGAATGTGATAAGGTGTTATATGACTATAAGCCAGGATTGTTAACAATGTGTCAGAGTCTCAATAACAACAACTTGGATTTATATAGCACTCTCCACATTGGACAGTGTCTCAGAGCGCTTTACAGTAATGGAGAGGAAGGTGACCAAAGGCGCAGTTGAAGAGAAAGGTCTTCAGCAGAGACTTGAAAGTAGGAAGAGAGGGAGCGAGGCGAAGAGAGTGAGGAAGGGAATTCCAGAGCCTCAGGGCACAGTGGCTGAAGGCACGGCCACCCAGATCAGTCACTTTCGCCTCTGATTCAGGAGGTTGTGGGTTCGACCCTCCGTGTCTTTGAATTCACAGTCCAGGCTGACACTAGTGCAGTCCTGGGGGGAAGAGAGTGCCACATTGTCAGAGATGCCGTCCTTCAGATGAGACATTAAACTGAGCTCCCGTCTGTTCTCTGTTCAGGTGGATGTTAAAGATCCCACAGGTGCTGTTGGAAAAGAGAAGGGAGTTTCTCTTTCCCGGTGTCCTGGCTGACAATCCCCTGGATAAAAACAGTCACTCACTTCACACCTATTTGTGGGGACATTGCAGTGTGCAAACTGTCTGCCCACAAAACACACAGTCACTACACTCTACAATGAAATCCTGTGACTCGCTGTGAGACGTTCTTCCCTCTTGGTGCTGTATCAAACGCTGAAATTATTCATATAAAATGTTTTGTTTTATGCTCTCACTTTGAACGGTCGAGCTCTAACACCATGTCTGCCGTGTCTCTCACCATGTAGAAGTTTCTGCGCCGACGGAAGTTCTACCTGTGCGCCACCTTCTACTCGGCTACCATGCTGCAGGATGTGGCCGATGCCATCCAGTTCGAGGTCAGCATCGGTAACTACGGTAACAAGTTCGACACCACCTGCCTCCCGCTGGCCTCCACCACCCAGTACAGCCGCGCCGTGTTCGACGGTGAGTCTGGCCGATCGGGGTGGGCCACTCAGCCTCTCTGCCCTCACCCTCTGGAACTCCTCCCCACAGCCGCTCCGCCTCGCCCTCTCCCTTGCCTCCTTCAAGGCCCCGTCTCAAGACCCTCCTCTTCAACCGCGCCTTCGATCATCCTTCTACCCCTATTCTCCCTGCCCTCCATTCCCCTGATCTCAACCCCCAGCTCGCGTTCAAATCCATGACTGTCCAGCAACTTGGGACGTCCTCTTGATGTGAAAGGCACTGTGTAAATGTAATGTGTCATTGTTGTTGTTATTGTTGTTCGTAATGCCGGGCAAAATGGCTACCTGGGGCAGAGGTCACACTGGGTTGAAAGCACCCGTTTGCCTCATTCAGTTATGATAATAATAATCGTTACATTTGATATAGCGCATTATCTTGTCGTTGGGACATCTCAAAGCGCTTCACAGAATATACAGTAAACTCCATCCGGGTTCACTCCTATTTGTCCTCCCTCCCTCCCTCCCTTTAAAACACATCTTAAGAAATTTGCCTTCAATCACAACAGATTACCTTCCACCCACCCCACACTGTTACCAGCTTGGGTGCCCAGACTTTGAAGCACTTTGAGATGTCCTCCCAACAAGACAGCTGCAGTCTAACTGTACATTGTTGTTATCTTTGTGTATCAGGCTGTCACTATTATTTCCTGCCCTGGGGGAACATTAAGCCGGTGGTGGTGCTCTCGTCATACTGGGAGGATATTACCCACAGGATGGACACCCTGAATATGCTGCTCAACGCCGTGGAAAGGCTGGTAAACACTGCACACGAGACACTGCGGGGCTGTGTTGCTGCTTTATTGTGATTTTCCTGTGCTGCAGTATAACTGTGTTGCTGTATGTCAATAACCAATGCTTCCGCTCAACCTCCCACTTGTCCCTTGTATCCTCCACTCCACCATCCATGGTCGCGCTTTCAGCCTCTACGCCCCAAAACTCTGGAACTCTCTCCCTCAATCCTCCCCAACTTCAGGTCGTGCCTGAAGACCGTCCTATTCGACTGTGCCTATGGTCACCTCTCCCTCCTCCCTTGGCATCATGCTCCACCACTGTCAAGTGCTCTGTGATGCTACCCTGCGTGATGGGCACTATATAAATGCAAATTGTTGTTGTGTTGCAAGAGACAAGTCTCTTTATCAAGGTTTAATTCCCTCTTTAAGACCTACCTGTTGGACTGCGCTTTTCTCTGTCGTTCAGCATCCCAAAACTGCCCCCGCGCAGCGCAGTGAGACACTCTCCTGCGGGAAGGGCCCTGCAGAAACACAAGTTGTTGTGTCGCCATGCTGCGGTGTTGAACGTTACTGTGTTGTGGGCTTCTTGCAGCTGAATATGGACAAGGCGGAAGCCATACGCCTTGGCTCTCGTCAACGTCTTCACTCCTGTGGAGCTAAACTCCTCAACCTCCGTGGGCTCTTCCTCAGACTCACTGAACCAGTGTGCAATCTAGGCCTCCAGTTCGACCCCCAGCTGTCCTTCCTCCCCCACATCCGGTCCCGGTCCGGCACCACCTTAGCTATATTGCCTGCCTCTGACCGTACCTCATCCCAAATGCAGCCGAAACCCTTGTGCATGTGTTTCTCACCTCCCGCCTGAATTACTCAAACGCACTCCTCGCCGGTCTCCCCAGCTCCACCATTCAAAAGATCCAGCTGATTCAAAACTCTGCTGCTCCCATACTGACCCAGACCAAACTCTGTACCCACATCTCACCAGTCTGGCCAGGCTCCGCTGGCTCCCCATCACCGAACAGATCAACTTCAAGATCCTCACACTCGTGTTCAAATCCATTCACTCTTGGCACCTCCCTACCTCTCCACTCCCCAATCCACCACCCGGCGTCTCCACTTGACTGGCACCGGCCTCCTGCTCATCCCTCGCACCCTCCGCTCCACCATCGGAGATCGTGTTTTCAGCCACTACGCCCCAAGACTCTGGAACACTCTCCCTCAATCCCTCTGCCTTGTCCCCTCTCTCCTCTTTCCCAAGGCCCGCCTGAAAACTTTCCACTTCGACCGTGCTTATGGCCACCTCCCCCCTTCCCCGGCTCGGAGTCAGGCTCCGCCACTGTTAAGCGCTCTGAGACACTACCCTGTGTGAAGGGCGCTATATAAGTGCAAGTTGTTGTTGTGTGTTGTTGGTGTCGTGTGTTGCAGTGATACATATGCTGACATGTTTGCAGGAGTTGAGCCTGGAGATGGCCTATCAGGCTATGAAGAGCAAGAGAGCCTCTGGGGAGGTGTGCACCCGGGTGTCTGAGCTCCTCGACATCGTGATCACAGACTGCAGGTACCATAGCAGGGGTGGGGGGGGGGGGGGTGGGGAGAGAAGGAGGGGAAAACAAAGAGGTGGGAAGAAAGACAGGGTGTAGAGAGAGAGAAAGAGAGAGGGTGGGGGAGAGGGGGAAGAAAGAGAGGGGGAGAGAAGGGAGTGAGAGTGCCGGGGGGAGGAGAAAGAGAGGGGAAATGAGAGAATGGGGAGGAAAGGGAAGGAGAGAGTGGGAGAGAGATGTATGGGGGCAGAGTGTATGGGGTGTGTGCGTGAAGATGGGGTGTGTGGGAGGTGTGTGTGCTGGTTCCTGTCTCACCCCCTCTCCACCGTTGCTCTCGCAGCGATCAGTTACCGATGGTGCACACGGTGCCGTCGGCAACACCGCTGGATAAGCACACACATCGCCTGCGGAGCACTAACCTGGAGCAGATTGTGATGGCTGCCGAGGCCCTGAAACACCAGGAGGGGGCTGACCTGGAGAGCGTGCTGGAGCAGGCTGAGGACTGGCTAGCCCGGCTCAGGGCACTGGCCGAAGAGGTGACGTCTCCCCATCACTGAGTTTATATCGTTAATGGTTACAGTCAACCCCCCTGCGCACACGCACACATCCACACACCCACCACACATCCACACCACTCACCACACGCCACACCCACACACATACCCACCCACACCCACCCCCCCCACCACTCACCCACACACATACCCACCCACACCCACCCACCCCCACACCACTCACCCACACACCACATACCCACCCACACCCACCCACCCCCACACCACTCACCCCACACATACCCACCACACCCACCCACCCCCACACCACTCACCCACCCCCACACCACTCACAAACACCCACACCCACATAGTAACTTGAAGTGCTCAGGGACACTACCCTGTGTGAGGGGCTCTATATAAATGCAAGTTATTGTTTATGTCTGCAAATTTACAGCCCGTTATAACAGGGCACAGCTGATGATGATGTCACTTCTTGTTCAATCATCAACAGCGACACTTCCTGTGTGTGCGTATACACAATAAACAGGAAGTGACGTTTTGCCCACAAATACAGTCACTCCACTTTACAATATATTATGTGAAGCTCTTGAGATGTCTCACTAACACTATATCAAATGCAAGGATTATTATTATGTGGACGGGCCCAGGAAGTGACTTCTTGACACTTCCTGTGTATAATACCCAGGAAGTGGCATCAGAGACACATATGTGTGCAATGTGCAGGAAGTGACGTCAGCAGTGATCTGACAGTGGTTAGTATGGACCCCCAGGACACAAACGCAATAAGCGAAGGACACTTTGACAGGGTTCCCATGTGTTATTAAAAGGCACAATGCAAGTGTACGTTGTATTATTATTAATAACCCTGCAAACAAAAGCCCTAATGGGTAAAGT